>NW_020450893.1:64059-245989 GCF_003343035.1 Apteryx rowi | reverse complement strand
CCGGGGCGGCCCGGCCGTGGCGCAGGGTCCCACCTCGCCCGGGGCCGCGGTCTTGCACCGCGCCTCGCTGGAGGCCTGAAGCTGGCCTGCGGCTCCCCGTGTGCTGCCGGCGGCCGCCTCCCGGCCTCGGGAAGCCGGGGAGGAAGGCGGGTTCCCCCCATGCCGTGTTTCGTGCTCTGTAACGATGTCTAGCGTTTAGTCTGTTTTCTTATCGCTGTCTCTTTTGGGAGTTTCAGGATCTCTTCTCTTAATCTCAAGAGCTAAATAGCTACATCTTAACAAATGAGAACTTCACATTTTCCAGATCCGGTGGTGTTAGCCTGGGGGCAGTTCTAGGGAAGTAGATACATCCGTCTCTGAGAAATTTTCCAAGTGTTGTAGAACAATGTCGTGTGTTGCCACTTTTACTAACCTCATTTCAGCTGCTTTTATGAGGGGAAGGAAAGTACTGCATATGTGAGGAACCTTTGACAGATGACTGTATAGCCTGTGGGAAGCTGCGCTGGCTGAAATCCATGAGATGGCTGCTTTTGGTCTTGTATCTTTTTTCTGGTGTTGCTTAAAATACCTGTGTGATTCTTAACTTTTCCTTCTGACCAAAGCCCGATCATTTTATCCTTGGAGACAACAAGTCATAATTTTTCCTACATAGTAAATGAGATGAGAAATAGTGTGATCAACTAATTATTCCAAGTGTAGCTGAGACTTAACTTTTCAGGCACTTTAACTCCTGGAAGGAATGTAGTGCATCTGCATGCCTAATTGGTCTGCATAGAGCTGCAGTTTAATAGCAGGAGTGTATGCTGCTTCTAGAAATTATGTAGTATTATGTAGTATCAAAGTTATCTCTGGCTTGTTTTATCAGGCAGACTGACAGAGAACAAAAATGGTAGCAGATAGGACTTCTGAAGTGTCCCTATTAAATATCCTGGAGACGTGTGTGCATGGGGCTGAGTGCACATGCCTTCCAAGACTTCTGTTAGGAGCCAGATAGTCTCTTATTGATGTTAAATTGGTGCTATTTTTAAAACAATGATCGTGTAAGTTGGGGAGAATGAATGCAGGTGAATCTCAAGTGACAAATTTGCACAAACTGCTTACAAAACTGCTACCGGCAGATGTTACCAAATTTTTTTCAGTTTACATGCAAAGAGTTTATTCTAAGTATTGGCAGTTGCATTGACTTGACTGTAGCTTGACATTTTCATAGCTTTGTACAGAATGAAATTCCCTGGTAGAAACATCTACTGTCGGTTTTTGCACAGCAGCGAGGTGACACAGCAGAGACAACACTGATCCTATTTGCAAGGGAGGTGAATTTGAAAACTGGAAGCGAGAAGCAGACCATTAAAATGTATTTGCTGTATTAGTTTAAAATCCGACTAGATACACGAAAATTCTTCCAGCCCTGTCGTTTTATGAAGCTCCAAGGAAATAGTAGTGGATGACTCTACATTCTGAGTGAGCAGAAGGTCTAGGTGTAGACTAATCTTAAAAATCTTGCACTGTACCTGTAGACAACAGTGCAGTGTAGTGTAAGGATACCTGAACTGACTTTATCAGTGCAGAGTTATGTCCTTAGTAGACAAGCCTGTGTTTATCCAGGCTAGTGAAATGTGATTAATTTGTGATCTCTGCTAGAATGCCCAGCCTATGCCACTATCCCAGCATTTAGAGTAGTATTGTCTTCTGTCTTGGGAGTTGCGTTTGGACTGTGAAGCTTTGTGTGTTTTTTCTTTTTTTCTTTTTTTCCTCTCTTTTCCTGTTGTCTTTCACTCATTTGATTTCCCTAAATGTATTATCACTTCTGTGCAAGAGAGCCACAGGGTTCGATTATTTGGCCTGTGGGCTACAGTCCCTTCAGCAGAGGGCTGGCAATTTTTCTAGAGTTTTTCTGTGCTTAAATGATGTCATAATGTTTCCATTAATCAAATGTTATACTGAATGGAGAAAAGGAATGATGAAATTTCTTAAGAGTCTCCCTGAGAAAGACAAAACTCAGAATAGGCTGGTTATCAGGTTAGTTAGTTAATGTCATGATTTGTTAAACTGTGTGACTTAAGACTCCTGCTTAGTTTTCCTTGAAGCTCTTGATGAACAAAACAGTTTAGGCAAGACAGTCTAGGCATAGTTCTGCAACCTCCCGCTGGGGCTGCAGAACTTTCATATTCCATTTCATAAGGGCAGTTAGCATTTTAGAAGCTTGGCTTGACCTGACTGGATGGGTATGGCACCTATTAAAGAGTTGAGTAGGCCACTGGAGTACAAGGCCAGTGGTTGCAGTGGTTTTGGAGTTGGTAGTTAAAGCATTAAAACTACCTCCAGAGTTCAGAAGTCCTCCTTGAGTGTTAACTTCAATTTAATGTGTTACTGCTGAAGACATAGTCTGTCTGTTGTAAACACAAGAAGTGCTTTATGACAGTTTAGGATGAAGGATGTCTTTTTCCTTGCAGAGAGAAGAGTGATTTAGGGCAGGCGGTGGTTCTTTCTTGGAAGGTATTACACCTGATCTAAATGTCATCTTGTGTTTAAACATGTGAAGATGTAAGAGGTAGCTTGTTGGAGTCTTGCAAAGCTACCTTGTTGAAGTGAGTCATAACTTTGAAACTGGTGTTCTCAGGCTCGTTTCCAAAGCTGTGGACTGTTGCCTGTGCAGCAGCTTTCCATCTCTTTCATCAGACTGTGGAAGTTACAAGAGGAAGCCAGAAGCCAGTATAACCAGTTGCGCACGTTCTTTGATTAATGTGTATTATGAGAGCATGATTCATGCAAGTGTCTAACTAAGCATTAGAGAGAAGCCAGCTGACAGAACTTTTTTGAAAGCCATCCTAGCACAGGTTGTATAACTGAAGACACACTTCAGCAGTTTGAAAACCTTGGACTTCGGTATCACATACTTGAAACATACATGCAGACATTTTTAGGATGCTGTGCTTCAAATACCCATATATGCAATTTACTGCCTTTCAGTGGCTTAGTTTAGACCCTTTATTAAATATGTGCGTTCCAGAATATTGCAAGAAAATCGCACACAGGAGAGTGTTAAGTCCGAGGAAAAGATTGCTTCATGGGAAAAAAAACCCCCAAACTTTCAGGGTTTAAGAAAACCAAAAATTGGAGAGCTGCTCCTTTGATGGAATGGTGATATTTTCATGGGTGAGGGTATTCATGATGCTGAATTTTAACTCCCAGTGGGAACAGTTTTTCTTATCTAGTAAGTGATGAATGGAAGAAGAGTCTCATTAAGTATCTAAAATTGATGTATTAAATGTATATTATGGTGTGAAAATATGCCAGATGAATGTAGCAAACTGACATCAGAGGAAGGCTATTGGTCAAACTTGCATGTTAAATAAAAATAGCAAAAAGTGGTACTATGTTAGAAAACAGAACTCCTGTGTTAATTTTCTCAAGTCTTCAGATGATGAAGAGGTTAAAAATGACTCTTGGGGCTAATGCCTTCTTCACAGTTAGACTAGGTGAATTAAGCTTCTTTGTTGGCTAAAGAAATCCATAACAACTTCAGCTGAGTCACTTGGTCTCTGAGCTTCATTTTCCCTGGAAAAAAGGACCTTTGCTACTTCATAGTGTTGAGAGCTGATACCAGTCCGGCTGTGTCACCAGCTGCTTCTAGGCTTCCCTAGTCCAGAATGTTCTTGTCAACAGCAGTTTGTAAATCTTGCCCCCCTTTAATAAAACTGGAAAATAATGGCCCTTACAAATGGAAGTACCAAGTGTAACTAGCATGTAATTAGATTTTGTGATATAAGTGTTGTTAAATTTTTTTGTGATGCTGAGAGGGTCAGCAATTGCATCTTATAGACGTACTTCAAAAGCTGAGTTCATAATGATAACAAAAAGGAGGAAGCAGCTGGTGGCTAGTCTGTCAGAGACTTGCAGCTCTAATATATTTTCACATGAACTAGTGATTAGATGGCAGGAAACTTGAAGAAGTCTTGACTATTGTGGGAAAAGCAGCAGAAGCTCTAAACTATCAAGCAGTATTCAAACCTTTATCTTGTAATTTGTCACATTAGTTATGCCTTGGACCAAAGTTTGTGATGTTTTTAAAGAAGCGTATGTAATCACTGTTTTGAGTAGAGTCAACTAGCTTGTATTATGTTGTCACAGGTCTAGAAAACACATAGTTGAGATTGAAGCCAAAGAACAATTCTGGTAACTGAAGAAATGTGGAGAGAAATTTAAAGGCATTCTAAGTATTAAATGGTAGGTGATTATTATGCTGCTAATGAATATTTGACTTTTACAGATGATTTTCGATCCTACTATGAGCAAGAAGAAGAAGAAAAAGAAGAAGCCCTTCATGCTGGATGAAGAAGGAGGGGATACACAAGCGGAAGAAACTCAGCAGTCAGAAACAAAAGAAGTTGAACCAGAGCCAGCAGAGGACAAAGATGTGGAAGCAGATGAAGAAGACAGCAGGAAGAAAGGTAAAGTAAATCCCTGTAGGTAAACTGCCCAAAGCAGTCCTTCTGTATTCTGAGACCAGAAGCCCCATTTCAAGAATTTGGCATTGTAATGTATAATGCTGGCATCCTAATTCATTTAGGGACTTGTGTTTAGGAACTCTGTTGAACATATGAAGGGCATATTTTCCTTCTCCTGCTTGAAAACATGTTCACAAACATATAGCACACTACCATTAGCTTATGTAAATTCTGTTTTCCTAACTCAAATGGAATCTTTTGCATGAGACAATAGAAAGGGGATCTCTAAAACAGTTAGCATGAGGTTTTAAATCTTCCAGATACAATTGTTGCAATAATAGTCAGAAACGTGGTTGAAAGAGTGTTTAGTTTTTGGACAATTGTGAGTGCCATAATCACTAGAGTGTTCTTCAAAATCTTTCAAGAAATAAGCTTTTATTGTGTATATAAGCATGTGTAATGCTTATATTAATAATAAAATAAGTAATAAATAAGCATAAAAATAATAATAAATAAGCATGTGTATGACTTTGCTTTTAATTGAGGCCAATGCCATCTCAAGATGACCTGATTAAGGGAGTGCTGTTAACTTAAATCCAGTTTGCTGATAAAATTGGCTACTACCGTAGACCAAAGAAACTAAACTTTCCTCCTTCAGTTTTGTTTTCATTTTTTCCAAGCATCTTTACCATAGAGATGAAAGTAGCTAGTTTCCCTTGTACAGTAGCAAGAAAGATTAAGCACTTTAAAATAAGAAAATATGATTAGAAGATGCAGAGACTGTAAAATAGTACTGGGGTATTTTGGGGTAGAGGGGAATGACCTCTTTAAAACTTGAAGAATTTCTGTAGGGGTTAGAGATCACTGCTGTGTCTTACTGTAATGTTTTCATTGCAGACTTCAGATGTGAATTAAAAACTTGAATATCTAAACTGTTACTGCAGTTATAAATATCCATACTTCATTTGCCAATGCTTTGTTTTTTAGATGCAACAGATGACCTGGATGATTTAAACTTCTTCAATCAAAAGAAAAAGAAGAAAAAAACAAAAAAGATATTTGATATAGATGAAGCAGAAGAAGGTGTAAAGGTCTGTTTACAAAGCTGGGCCATCCTGTCTGTTGCTGAAAACTTTCTTGCTTTTGTTTTCTGGGGACTGGCTGTGCAGGAGTTGTTTGGAGTCTGTCATTATGTCTTGATTCAATTAATAGTTAAACTAATGATTCACTGCGTCTTTCATATGTAGTAGGTTCTGCTTAATATGTTGCTACTGCAGGCTTTTTGCCCAGAAATCTAACTAATATGTAAAATGAGCGAGTAATTCTGTAGTTTGTAATAAGGGTCTACTAGCATCGGATTAATCGTCTTTTGGGGTGAGAGAAGTAAATGGATGATGTCAGAAGCCATGTGCAAAATTATTCTCTAAAGGCCAGCTCTTCAAATGACGGGTATATATTTGCTAAGAAATCTATTTTTACTATTGTTTTTGCTTTAAAAATGATTGGCTACTGTTCTCTGTGTTCCAGAAGGTATACAAGATATTTTTAGTCTTCTCAAATTTTATTCCAACTCATGTTTTTGTATCATGTTGTCAGTGTAACTGGCAAGCCCAGAAAGCAAGTAAACAGAGAAATGTTATGGGTAAGCCTGTTCTTTAGATTGTGCCTTTTGGGGAAGAAGATGTCCCTCTGATCTGCCTAAATGTTTGCTCTGTGTTCTTTACATGTGCAGAAACATGCTTTCATCCAGGAAAGAACTATGATAACAAATTGGACCGGCGGCACATAGAACAGCTTTGCTTTACCTTAGTGTTTCTGGCATATAGGATGTTTTGTTCTTTTATGCCTTAGTTTGGTTGATGCCTTTAGGCAAGTAGAGTGTGACCTTGTACTTGACCAGTCAAAAGTTAGACCAGAAGATTCTTATCTCCGTGGATTACCTAATAGGAAATCATGTAATCTAAAGGAAATAGTATAAAATAAGTTTTAATACAGGACTGCTCTGTTACGTGTTAGTCACATGCTAGCCTCATTGCATCTAGAGAGCTTGGCGTTTAAAAATCTAGCCCTATTTCATGCATAGTAGTGTAGCTGTCTCTTCAATGTAATTTAGTTTCCAGTTAAATCTGTTACATTTCAGGATCATGGTGAGTACTATTAGTATTCATCTAGTATAATATGCTACTAGAATTATTCCTAATGCTTTGCCATGGAGATTTGTGTTTCATGCAAAATTGCAAACTATATTCTTATTATTTTTCTTTGCAGGACTTAAAAATTGAGGGAGATGTACCAGAGGCAGTAGAACCTGAAGATGACCTTGATATCATGCTGGGCAATAAAAAGAAGAAGAAGAAGAATGTAAAGTTTCCAGATGAAGATGAAATAATGGAGAAGGATGAAGGTAAAATTATAACCTCGCTCAGTGGGAATGTTGAAACGAAATGTAGTCTGTGTTGTAGGTGAATGATTTCTGTTTGAGTGCCTTTGTTTCAAAATTCATTTTGTTATCCGTTATCGTATTTATCAGGAAAAGGTTCTATAGAAGCACTGTATGAATTCCCTGTGAGTGGTCATGACCTGTGTAGGCAGACAAACAGGGAAAACTTGTGTCCATGTCTTAGTGGAATCTTCTGTAGTGTACATTTCAGAAATAGCATAAGCACAAAATTAAAGAAATATATATATATATTTTTTTAATGAGTCCCAAACAACTTTTTTACAGCCTTTGAAGATGAAGATAGCAAAAAAGATGATGGAATTTCTTTTAGCCTTCAGTCAGGACCTGCGTGGGCGGGCTCGGAAAGGGACTACACATACGATGAGGTAATGTTCAGAAGGCTTTCAAAATATTTTCCATGTTGATGTGCGCCAGCAGTGATAGGCCTTATGCCTGTATGCCCTATTTCTAACTTAAGATTAAAAGGCTTGTAGACAGAAACTCATGAATAGAAAAATAAGAGGAAGTACATCTTTTATCATGGTTAATTTTCCTATAGGGAAATGTTAGTGATAGTTAAAACAGCTCTGTAAACAGACTGAGATATTTGTACGTTAAGTAGTAAACACTGGGAAAACAGCTTTTACCTTTTGCAGAACTCTTTTTTTTTTTTGGTGCGTGTTCAAAAGTATGTGGGGAAAAGCTAATCGGCAAAGAGGGTCTAATGTTCCTTGTGAATGCTGTTTCGAGTTGTTGGAAGTGATTGTACTTCATTTGAGAGACATGAGATACTGATATGAACGCCTGTTTTTGCAGTTGCTCAATAGAGTATTTAACATCATGCGGGAAAAGAATCCAGATATGGTAGCTGGAGAAAAAAGAAAATTTGTCATGAAGCCTCCGCAGGTTGTAAGAGTAGGGACCAAGAAAACATCTTTTGTCAACTTTACAGATATCTGCAAATTGTAAGTTTTACTCTTATGATTCCCAAGGAATAGGGAATGGATCCACCTTCTTCTGTTCTTTTGGCTGTTCTGTTGAATGCATCTTTTTGGCAAAAAAAGGCTATGGTGAACTGGAAGTAAACTAAAAGCTATTCCAATCTTACTACTCCTTTTCTTCTGCATTTTTCTGTGTTAAGATAACTATGAAGCTGTACCACTTTAGCTTTCAAAAGTGGTAATTGGGATGGCTTCTTAGTTTGCACTTGAATTGTGAAAATCGTGGACTTCATGGATTGAAATTAAATCTGTTGCTACTGTGAGTTCACTGATTTCCAGCAAGTCTGCACAGCTGGGTCACCAGTGGTATTTGCTTGCAAGTCTTGGGGCGGAGGGGGAGGGAATGCTCTTTTTAATCTCGAGCTTTCAGACTGCAAATGCTCCTATACTACTGTTCTTTTGGTAAGTGGTATGGATTTCACTGTTTCTTTTCTATTGCTTGCTGCAGCACTTTCTCTAAAAATTATTTAATCTCTATCTTAATTATTTCTAGTGCAAGCAGTTTTGTTCTCTGTGGGCACTTCTGAGAATGCAGCATCTGATTTGTTTCATAAGTGTGTCAGAAAACAGTCCTGATAAAATTGTACTGATGATCTGAGTAGCTTACTAAAGCAAATATTTAATGGTAGCTAGTAACCCTTTTGCACAGGATAGGGTGTGTATGTCTAGTAAGAATAGGAAAATCTCAAATATAAAACTTTCAATAATTACTGTGATTGTTATTTATTTTTTGTGAGCTGTTTCACCTTCTTGTGTCCTCGGTAATATCTGCCTGTGCTCTCTGGTGCAGACCCTTTTGGGCTGCTTCCTTACAAACTTGGTAATTAAAGATCATTTTAGCCTGCCATTCCTGTATAAATATCAGATTTCTCTGAAGGGGGAAGGTTAAAGATATCTTTACTTTATTTTTAGATTACATCGTCAGCCAAAACATCTCCTGGCATTTTTGTTGGCAGAATTGGGTACAAGGTAAGGCACTTGGGAGTCCTGCGTGAATGTGTGTAGGAAGCAATAGCAACGTAGTTGACATTGCCTAATCAAAAAGAAGATTCCTGGTTTTAGATCCCTATATATGTGCTTGAACAGCAGTTTCATCTTCCTTGCACACAGCTGCTGTGCTGCGTAATTGAAGAGACAGCATATCAGGGAGGAGGTACAGATGCAAACTATAAAGTGCCTGGGAGCAGTCTGGATAAGGTTGTGAGTTCCATATCTGAGACCTTTCCCAAATATGCTCTGCTAGCAGAGCTGCTAGTCCCAGTCGGATGAGGATGGCTCTGGGGCTTGTATCATCCTAAGAAGCCATGTGATGGCTGAGGGGGAGGGAATGCCTGACTGCCTAATGGCAAGTCTGAGGGCCTGTAGCTGGTTATTCTGTCTGATGCTGCAGTGAAATCTGTCGGTCTTAGCAGAAACGTTCGGCTGCTTTTATATGGCTTTAACCATAGATTTCATAACGTGTTATTTCATTGTCTGTTCGTTTCTCATTCACTGCCTAATGGCAACGTGAACAAAAGGAGTGCCCGTTTGTTTGGGCATTGAAATCGCTTCAGCTCCAGACAAGTTAAAAATTTACAAACCGTAATCTGAGAAAGTTTTCATCTTCTCTTTCTTATATCAGAATGGCTAGAAAAAGGTCTTATTAGTCATAGTACGCCTTACTAGAGAGTTGTCTTAGTCCCTTTTGTGAGAGAAACTGATGTAAATTCCCCATTCTGTAAAGTTCTTCTGATTGTCAGCTTAACTGTGAGGCTGATGTTCTGTGCTGGTATTTGGTATTACAGTACTAAGGATAATGTTTGGGCAAAACTTTGTGTAGGTTTTCAAGTGTCTTCAGAATTCTGCAGGTTTTTTTCCACAAAGTAATTTTGGCTTATTCTTACCTTGAAGATTGCATCAGTTAACTTGCTTCATGTTCCTGACTTTTTTTTTTTTTTTAAACAACTTGATGTCTCCTGCAAATCAAATACTTAATTCATTTCTCTTTTAAATTAGTGGCTCAATAGATGGTAACAACCAACTTGTAATCAAAGGAAGATTCCAGCAAAAACAGATAGAAAATGTCTTGAGAAGATATATCAGTAAGTATAATTCTGTTTTCCACTATAGATTTTTCCCAGGCCCTTTCCAATGAAGCGTGGGCCACATTTGGCCCACGTGCCCCGCTGTGGGCATTTTGTGGAAGCTCTGTGCTGAATAGCTATGACTTTGCTACTGTTTTATAATGGAATAATAGAAGTACAGGCTGCCTTATCATTGTTATAATAAGCAAACAAGACTTGCTCTGTCCTGGAACTGAGACGTACCAAGGAAGCTAGTGAGTGTGTTTGAGCATTGCTTGTTTTCATCTGACTTTCATTTCATTGCTTTGGGGAAGAATATTGAAAATAACAGTAACTGTGACTTTTCAAGTTTGTTGTGCTTATTAATTAACAAACACAGTGTGTGTGCTGCTAGTCAAAGGATTCTGAATCTTCTGCAACTTAAAGTAACAAAAAGCGATGCTTTAGACAGTGCTGTGGCTGTACAGGAGTTGCTGACATCCGAGAATGCCGTTTTTGCTATTTCAGCAGAGAAAGACATGGGAAGCCAGTGAGAAGTCTTAACAGATTATTAGTTTTAAAACATTGGTGTAAGCGCACAAAGTACCAGGCAAAACCTTTGCGAGCTAGGGGGAGTTTTTAGGTTTCCTTGACCTCTGTGTTTTTCATGGTAAGCCACTTAAAAAATTATTAGATGCATTCGAACAGACTTTCAGGATAGCTGTTACATTAAAGGCTGAAGAAGTGGTGATTTGTTCACTGATAATGCATTATCTTTTAATTACTACTTAATTCCTTTTCTGCAGAGGAGTATGTCACCTGTCATACGTGTCGGTCACCAGACACAATTCTACAGAAGGACACCAGATTATATTTCTTGCAGTGTGAGACCTGCCACTCTCGCTGCTCCGTCGCCAGCATCAAAACTGGTTTCCAGGCTGTCACAGGCAAGAGAGCACAGCTCCGTGCCAAAGCTAACTAGTTTGCTAATCAACACTGGATTTTGCAAAGTGTTCTGGGGAGATGTGACTGGACAGGTTTACAATCGGAATGGATTTACCATTATATTAAAACAAGATTGTAAAAACTACAAGAAATTTGGCTTTTGATTGATTGGTCTGTGAAATCCTTGCAAGATGCAGATCCTCAAGCTGTTCACATACATTTGCTCATTGAATATGTTTTACCAACTATAAGGAACGTGATGGGAAAGGAGGTGCTTTTTAATCCGTTCAGACTTCTGTAAAACACGAGATAAATTAAAGATAACTATAACAGTGAGTTTCTTTTGATTTGGATTTTTCCTTCAGTTTCCTCTTTAAACAGTTCATGGGAATGGTTGGTGTGTTGTTCTACAGATCATGCAATTGAACTACGTCCAAAGACCCAGAATAAAGTTTAAGATAAAGGTTATTTTGCTTTTGCATAACAAGCTTATTTTAGGGAGGTTATCACTAAACAGAGAAATCGGTTACAGAACAGGGATGTCATACCAACATGAGAACTGCTCATGCTTCTTTAGCCACATTAGTATAAGAAAGCATTTTGCACAGAAAGTGGCATCAGGACATACTGACACTGCTTAATTACGGAGAACGTAACTTCGGGGTAGTTCAGACACCATACTGATGCTGAATTTTAACATAGAATTAATAAACCGTATTGTAAGCTTGCATAGCATCATAGTACTAAATTTTGCAGTTTCTTATAGAGAAATTTTTCTTAAGTCCTGCACTCTTCACCACTTTTAAAAAGAATTAATTAAATGCAGCAAAAAATAAAAAGGATACAGGTAATATCATTATGTGGTGGCTCTAATGCACTGTCTTATATCAATCTTGAATTTACAGAAGATATTGCCAAGTAGTTTGAGTTCCAAATCAACACATTGATGCTTCTTGGTACAAAACCTGCACTTCTTTCCACTAGCGGTCAGTATTGATAGTCTCTAGGGGACGCACACAGTGCTGTCCTAACTAGCTTTTGAAGTGCTGTAGAACTTTTGTTACAGCTGCAGAGTACAAAATGGGCACGGGGAGTGTACTCCCTCTGGAGTACTATATCGAGGAATAGAAGAAAGTTTTCATTTAATCAGTCTCTGTAACGGCACAGGGTCAGCATAAGGTGTAATAGCTCAGGAACCCTGGCACCCATCCCTGCAGGTAACCAGAGTAGCCTACTCCCGGGAGAAACTGGTGGTCGTTCTGAGTTTGACTCATCTGATATCAGAAACTGAAGGGTTTCTATTGAATTTTAATCTCTATTTGTATGTATGTTAATACATAACATGGTTTTCCTGGGAAGTCACTTACTTGCTATTTGAAAACTTGACAGCACTGTAAGTTTAAAGTCAAAGTTTTACAGTTGGTTTCTTTAAAGCATTTTGAATTTCATGTGAGCTATAACAAATGTTGGATGTATCTTTGAAGTGAATAAAGCCAGGATCAGTGCCTCTTGTAACATTATTGTTGCATCCTTGTTTTTTCTCTAGCAAATAGAGCAAGGCATTCTCCTGTTGGAAGTGAAAGAAGTGCTAGTTGAGTCTGGGAGCTGACAAAGAGCACAGTGATACAGACAGATTGATTTTCTCTGTTGCATCTCTCGCCATGTGTGAGGCAGTTTTCTTGCATCTTAAGTGTTCTTAGCTATTGCAGGTCTGCTCCTTTCCAGCAGTAAAGGTACGACACATCTTTCAGCCCAGCCCCCACAGAAGAGACGCTTGAGAGATGCGTGTCACTGGAGGCCCCAAGAGCTGTAAAGGAGGAGTCTTCTTGTCAATCAACTTATAATATACTGATATCCTTGTAAGAATAATAAGCTCTCTAACTCACCTCAGCCAGGTAAATGCTTTTATCTCCATTTCATAGATGGGGCATTGGAACACAAGTATTAAGTGACCTTGCTTGAGTCACCTAAATATTAAGTACACCAAAAAGAGATCTAGTTCCCTGGTCCACTCTAGCAGTGGGGTCAGCTACCTTAGGGGTGGTCATGGCTCTGTTCTGCAGAAATGACTATTTACATTACTATGATGAAAGTTAGTGGGACTAAACACTTCATGGGAGCTTCTGGCCAGAGCAAGGATTTAATCAAAGCAGTAATATTTTTTTAAACCTGAATTGGTATAAAGAAGGGTGAGGGAGAAGCATTTATATAAAAGTTTCCATTGAGAGTGGGAGACTTCTCATTAGTATTGTGGATAGGTCACCATGCCTTGTTCTCAAGTCATATATACTCTATCATAAAACCCCTAGTTTGTGTCAGTTATGGGCCTGCTTGACAGGGTAACTTGGTTATCTAAGATGGTAAGCAAGGAGAAGAAAATGGGCTTTTAAGATTGCTGCTGCTGGCAAGTGAAAGTGTGTATGATAATACATGGTGGAGGGGTAGGGAAATAGCAGCAGCAGGAAAGCTCTGAAAGTCGAGAGAATATGAAGTCGAGTATGATGCAGACAGCTAGATTCGTTAGAACTTGTCTGTAGTGTTTAGATAACATTTCTCCAGCTATCTGAGCTAACTGAGCCTGTCTCCTCAGTTTTTTTCTCCAGAGACTTACTCCAGCTTATGAGACTAATAGAAGAGCATCCAAGAAAGAGGGAGGCCTAGCTCATGAGAATGAATTGAAAGCAGATGTTTAGCAGAAAACAGAAGCTGTGAATGAATTATCAGTTCAGTTTCTGCCTGTTAGGACAACAAACTGCAAAGCCACACTGGCTTCCAAAATAATTGCTTGTTTTTCTATTTTTAAATTATTTTCACCGTGGTAAAGGTTAGTCCTGTGTTGTTGGAGTAGCAGGTCATGGCTCATGCTGAGTATAATTTTCTGTAGCTTCCTGTTTGACTGTGAAGTTTTGACAAACAGCTGTCTTCTCAATATGTTTGCATTCCAGCTACTCCAATGCAAATACTTTCCTGAAGAACCTTGTTCCAATTCCAGGTGCCCATCTGTCGCCCTTAGGAAAGACTCTTCTCAAATGGCTCCACTTTGGGCTAATGCCTAAAATGATTTTGGATAAACCATCAGATTATATGGCAGAGAAGGGAGCACAACTCCCCGTGTCCTTTCCCTCAGTATATCATCAAATGCAGTAAGGTGAGAGAAGAAAGGTCTTTCTGACAGGAGAAGGAAAAAGGCTTTTGAAGAAAGGCATTACTGAAATCGCAGGAGTCCTAAGGAGAAACAGGTTCTAGGTGTCTTGCTGGTCTTTCACGTGCACTATCCCATCTGTAAAAGCCTTTTGCCTGAAGTGACCCCACCCGATTCTAGTCTCTCAGCTAAGAGATCCGTTTTTTTCAGCTCTTTCTATAGTCAATAAAGACAGGGAAATGCCTCCAGAGGCAATTCAGCCAACCTCTTCCACTTTATAGCCTAGGGAAACTGTGCTTCTGTTATATGGGCTTCACCACAGATTATTGTAGATGAGGTACATACCTACGTACATATATTTATATGTGATACATATGTGAATATATATGAGTGTGTATATACATATATATGTGTATTCTTATATATTCTGTATATGAGAATATGGATGAACCTGGGCTGTTAGATCTGTAGTCTCTGTCTCAAGCCCGAGGTAGCAAATACCCTGCTTTATATAGAAGTAGATATTTACGCTTGCCCTGGAAAAATGTTGCTGCCGCGTAGACTTGAGGAATCTGCTTTTCTTTGCAGGATGAAAATACTTTGTTGTTTCCTTTCTACTTAGAGTGCAGTATCAGGCTCATTTGTTGCTGTGTAAGCTTGCTGTTCATCCTTTTTCCTTTTTGCATATTGTAAACAACTGCGTATTTCTAAAATCCAACAATACTAACTTCACATCTGTGTTATTAATCATTTTTCTGTTGTTTATCCAGCAGAAATGTGTGGTTGCTTCCCTCTTCAGCCTGTTGCGTCTTCCATAGTGAGAGCGTATAGGGTCTGAGACACTTTGGATTTTCTAGCCCAAAATCAGCTTCCTTGAATGTTTTTAACTTTCTCTTGCACTGAATTAGCTTGTATTGGCTCTAAAAACTGAATCACAAAGACTTGTGGACTCTTTTTCAGACTCTTTTGAAGGTCTGTCAACTCTGATGTAGGAGAGGAGAAAAAAGTTTCTGTAACCAAAGAAAACTAATGCTGATTTTGATAGCTGTGACATATAGTTTCTATGTCAGGTTGGAAGCAGCAAAAAATCTGTATTTTTCAAAGTCCTTTCTCCTTTGAGGCCTTACTTAATTCTGTATTAAAGCAAGCTAGTTTTAACCTTTTTTTTCCCTCTGGTCTCACTTACTGCTTTGTGTAATTATCTCATAGTTTGCCTGTATTTCTTTCTTCTCTGTGGAAACATTTCATTTCACATAGTGTGGAGCATGGCCATATCACTTTGATGGCAAAATGCACTTAATACATACTGTCCAGTAAAACAGCAGCATTAGGTGACATGGCTGGTTCTTGGTGCTTCTAATGTTGTTTTACAGGCCTTTTCTGATAGTATTCATTTTCTTTAAAAAGAAAAAAGAAAATGAAGTTTTAGTGCCCTCATTACAGAGAGAAAAGCTAGAAGGTGTGATCCAGTTTGAAATCAAGGCACAAAAGACATGTAAAAATAATTTTTTGTGGGTTTTTTTGTTTTGTTTTGTGGACTGAATTATCTTTCTCAATTGTTCCTGGCCCTCAGAGCCTGCTGCAGGCCTTAAGTATATTATGTTTGTTTGTTCCGCACCAAAATAGCCTTTTCCAACATGAACGTGAAAAAATCAGTTCTGGGAAATCTGAGCTCATCTCAAGCTTAAAGCATTTTCTTCACTACATTTTCTCTACACTTTTTGACAATGGGCTACTCTCCTCTGAAGTTCCATCCAGCAGGGATGATTTTTTATATATATATATATATATATATATGTATATATTTTCTTCTGAAGGAACAGTGCCAAGATCTCTGGGGTTCTCTTGAAGTGATTATTTAGGTTGGAGGCTGTGGTTGCCATTGGAGAGGTTTCCATATTAAAGAGAGGCTGCTTTAGGCTGACCTTCAGAACACATGTTGTGTTCTAATTTTTTGAAGAGAAATGTTTATGATAGTCTTGTTGGGAGAGCTACACCATGTGTGCAGGTACATGAATGTGGCAGTTTACAGCAAGTCTGGGGCCACGGTGCATCACTTAATCACCTGCTCCTTCTTGGGAGAGGAGGACAAGAGCAAGAGAAACATCAGACGTTGCCGTGCATGAGCGATCCAGCCGTTGCTGGAGGTTTAAAGTCAGGCTTTTTTGTAAAAGATTAAAAGCAAATGATTACAAATAAAACTGGTATGAATTACATTTTTGCTTCAGTGTAATGCCTGGATACCTTTCTAGATGCTGTGCTGCTTGTTTCTAGGGTCCTTCATGTGTCTGAGCCATGATGACTGGGAATTAAAGTCCCCAAGGATACTTGCCTTCTGGGTAACTGTTCAGGTTGTGAATGTAGGTGTCCTAGATGACTGGGCACCTGTGCTGTTACTTTTCTTAAGGTCTTTTTTTTCCTTCTGTCTGGCCACCTAGTCTGAAGTCGCCATCCCACATTGCAGCTAACGCAACCTCTGGGTCTCCTTTCATCTCCCTGGTGTCTCTTGAAGTCTAGGCTTTTGAATGCAAATACACGTGTCCTGGGTGGCTGTGTCAGCAGTAAGTGCTGGGAGCATATAAAAATGATTTCTGACTCCTTGTTCATACCCAAGCAGCCAGGGACATGTGAATTGTTTTAGAAGTGTTTAGGCACTAAGTTGGTTCTTTATAGCATGTTTAAGATTATTCTCATTTTGTCCTTACTCCTGCTGCTGGCTGCCTGCTTCCTGCCCAGTCTGAGCCTCTCTCTTCACATAGAGATCTCAATGCGTTCATTGAAATATTATATAAAACGTTGATAAGCAAACAAGCTCCTAATTTCTTGTGTGTTAACAGCGGTCTAGAGTGCGTGTGCGTGCTCTCTCTCTCTGTGATACAGTATTAATAGGCAGCTTTGATAACATTTTGAAGCTGCTGCTCTTTGCCTCTGGAGACGCGGTGCTGCCGCTCTCCGTGCCTGCTCAGGCGATGGCACAGGTCCGAGCTCGGGGCTGGAGCTGCCTGGGAGGACTGATCTCTCATGCCGACGGGGCTCCTGCACTGCAGTGGGGGAGGATGCTCACTCGTGTCGTGTTCGGTTTCCTCGATTCAGCAGCCAGACCTGTTTCTAAAAAGTTTAGTCTGCTACGTTTAAGTGTGGCTTGCACCTTGTAGCACCCAAAGCAGTTCACCAAAAGTCAAAGACAAAAAAAAGCTCCTAAAACACCTTCAAGGAAGAAGGCATCCCAGCTCTCAGTGGTGTTGCTAATGCAAGAAACTACCCTGCTTTGGCCTCGAGGAGCTGCTTACGCTGTGATTGAAGCATGGTGAGTCTGCGCTCCAGAGCTGCTGAAAGCATCCTGGTCCAGCAGCTCGCGGCCAAGTCTACAGCCAAGTGCCCACCACCTCGGGGGGAGGAGGTGCTGGGGAGCACCACAGGGGGCGGCTGGGCCCCTCCTGGCCTCCATCCCTCCTCTCGTCTCTGTCCCCGACATGACCAGATCCGACACTGCAAAGGATTGTGGCTGTGCTGCCATCCTGCTGCGTTGGAGCATCCCTTCGCGTGCAAGCCGGCCTCAGGGGCTGGTGGTGCGGGGCTGGTCCCTGAGCGGGATGACCTGGGCTCCAGGCTCGTCCTTGGGTTTCCTTGTTGTGAGAGCTGACGCTGAGAAGTAACAAATTTCAAACCAATACATGATACATGAACAATAAAACCATCCTGGAGACGGGATTTAAAGAAACTGTGGAAAGATATATAGCCTTGTAGTTTGGGCCACAAGCTACCACCAGCTTGGTTAAGTGAGGGCTAAAGTCTGCCTGGCTGCTGCCAGGCAAACGTCTTGGCAGGCTCCATCTCTTTCCCACCAGCTCCTGGCCCTGCATTCGTTGCTAAATGAGCACTTGTTTACTGGATAGTGTTTCCTGAATTTTTCCTCTCACCCCACCCCTGCCAGCCAAGCTCTCCATATTAAAATACATGTTATTTTAGATGCCTGCAGTGCTTTTAAAATGTGAATAGTATTGACAGTATTTTAACAACTCCTTCTTGATTAGCTTGTTAAGGCATTGAGTCCCTTCAGGACTGATGGTTTAGAAATGCTGGAAATACAAACTTAAAGCTAAAATAGAAGAATTGCTCTTCTGAGATGATGAAAAACGGTGTGATGACGGGCGCTGCGAAGTGCCATTGCGGGTCGCAGGGGAGAGAGCTGGAGCTCGCTGCTGCTCAGTCTCTCATGTGCTTGCTCATAGACCAGCTGGGATCTCTGCAAAGCTCTAAGCTCAGCTTGCGTTTGTGTTCAATAAGATATATGTGCAGTGGCTGCTTCTCCTGGTGTGCAAGGTCTGAGGTAGTTCTGAAACGCTGGCATTACCTGGAAGGCTGTTTCAGCTTGAAGGACCTCACTGAGTAAGGAACATGATGAGATGGTAAAATGCAGAGCAGCCCCCAAGAAGAGGCAGGAGCCCTGTTCCATACATGACCCGAAGGAGGGAAGGTGCGTTGATTGCTCCTGAATGGGGCAAGGCAGGCTGCAAGCCGTCCTGGTGCACGTGCGGGTGAAGGACCCCACTACTGCCTCCCGGGGCCAGGCTGACAACGGCAGCACAGGAACACAGCTCCCACTATGCATGGAGCGTGGGAGCAGGCGTAGAGATGCCAGCCCCAAGGTAACGTCGCAGCTGTACCTGCAACGCAGCCTTTCCGTGGGGAAATGAGGTCTCAGCCGTGGCCGCCGAGCAAGACTTTGAAGAGGCTGGTGCTGGAGCCGTATCATCGCTGAGCTGATCCCTGGGCTTTTCCAGCCAGAAGGGCTTGTAGAAACCCTGAATGCTGGCAGGTGTTTTTTAAGTCTACATTTCCTTGTTTTTACCCTTTGCTATCTATTTCAAGGTGCTAATCAAGACTCTGCTTTGCTAGAGCAAAGCTTGTTTCTGGTACTAACTGAACCTAATGTGAATGGGAGCATGAGGCCACTGATCTGCTTCCATTTTCCTGAAGATGGGGAGCCTGGAGGCAGCACATGCAGCTTGCAGGTAGGAACATCCCAGCACTCGGCATCCCAGGAACAGGAGAGAAGGTGCTGCTGGCAAATGGGCTTGCTCCTCCCCGGGGAGGAAGTGTCGGGAGATGCTAGCAGATGTCCCATGCCTGCCTCAGGAATCACTGGGATTGGATGCCTGTAGGTCTCCTTTTGCAGGGTGCTCGCTCTGTGCCAGTCTGGGTATCCAGCAGTGCTGCGGCGGGGGCGATGCGCAGCGGGTCTCGGGGTGCCTCTGCGGCACCTGCAAATCTGCCCCCTGCATGGGGACCAGCTCCTGCAAATTAATTAGTTCATGGTCATCACGATGCTGTTGAAGCTTGCCCTTACCCTGGTGTGATTTCTCGCGAGTTTCTCTAAGCCCTGGTCTAGCTCAGGTGGGTGCAATTCCCTCTGGTGCAGGGGAGCGGGCTGGGCATGTACGTCCCGCTTTGAGCTTCACCCTGGGGCTCGGGCAGTACTGAAGCCTGGCCTTGGCTTGCTGCAAGGCGGTTTCCACCCAAAGAAGCCAGCTGGGACCTTATAAAGCGGACCTCTCTGATGTGGCCTTGTGGAGCACACCTCTGCTTTTGTAGGGTGGGAGTCCCAGAGGCCAGGGCAGCTGGCAGCAGCTGCGTGGCCCTCGCGTCACTGCGTTTGCTTGCTCTGGTGGGCTGAGGGCTTTGGCTGGGCTGGGTCGCTCTTCTCCTGGGGCCTGCCCAGCCTCCGCAGTGCATGGGGTTTTCACGGATCAGCTGGGTCTCCGGTATCGTTTCCAGGGGCACATATTTTCTCCTGCCCTGCTGTGCTCTTAGCCAGCATGGGGAGACCGTCGCTTTGCATCTGATCCATGGTTTGGGAATGTTTCCTGGAGATGCATGGATGTCCTTGCACTGGGAGCTGCTGGGGTTCTTGACCCCATCTCCAAACATTTGCACAAATATTTTTGAAGGAGGAAAAAAAAAAAAAGTAATTAACATCTGTTGCAGGTAATAGAAGACAAGGCAGGAGGGATATGACAACCCTCATCAAGGCAGCAAGTAGCTTTTACAAATTCCCCAAAGAATGGGCCCTATTAAAACTGCAATAACCTGAATAGTTCCTAAGTGCTGCATGGAATTTAACTGTGTGATGGCTATTAATAAGATTTATTAAAGTCAATGGGACCTTCTGCTGCATCTCCTGACTCAAACTGCAGGAGCAAAGTTAGAGAATCCAGATGCAAGAAATAGCATTTAAAAAGCAGAAGCATTAGGACATGCAAGGTGTGAGGGTGTAAGCTACTGTGCTGCTGAGAGGGCACCTTGTTGCTGCTGTCTAACACCGCAGCACCCCTCCGCACAGGGTTTGCAGGCCCTACAAGATGATGGAGCAGGAGAGTAGCTCCCCTGCCTGTCTGCAAAGCTGCATGGACCTTGAAACCTCTTCAGCCAGGATTTTCCCGGCTGGAACGTCTATCATATCCGTAGGTGCCCCACTTTGTTAAAGCTGGAACTGGGGGAAGCGTGATGGCTCCACACTGCACTGCACGAACCCAAAACTGCCACAGGGCTGATTGCAGTGCAGCCCTGGGCCAGGCGTCGTGACCCCATCTGAAGCATTTTGGGGGATCTTTAATGAAAACCCTGCCTGCAGTTCTGTTCTGGCCCTGAGTGATGTGGAAGCAACCAGGAGCCAACGTATAACAAAGCAGAGAGCCCAAAATTCATGCACATCTGCTATTCCCACCACATCGCAACACACTGAAGCCCAAAGTGTCTCGACAAGCTCATACGTTTCACATCTCCTTCGCAGAGGTGTGGGCAAGGCAGTGGGAAATTGAGCCGTTTGGTTTTGTTTCCAGCAAGGACACCGCCAAACACAGCTTGTGGCTGAGACAAGCCTGGCAGCAAATGTGAGAAACTGAGTCAGGTCCGGGGAAATTCGCAATGAGATCGTGTGGTGGTGGGGAAAGACTTAAACAAAAGCATTTTTTTCCAGCCCATGGGACAGAAACCAGACACAGGTTCAGTGTGAGTTGTTCAACTTATGGTGGTGGCTTTTCTTCAGCATGCCCAGATGCTGAATTAACTGTTACCCAGGGGAAATACTGGGGAGAATGAACCGGCCCAACCCTCGTCTTGGCACGTAGCAGCTGGGCAGGGACAATTCGCAGGGAGCGACTCTGAATCAGGGAAAAGATGTTCACAAGGTGATTGGCTGTGTGCAGGGGGTCCCTTTTCCATTTATGCAGGAGCTGATGACATCTGCTTGATCTTTTTGCCTTGTGGATATTTAAGACGCCTCAGGGAGGGGGGAACCACACGTCTTTCTGTTGACTAGGACAAACACAGCGATGTGGGGTCTGCTCCTCACTGCAGTCCACCAGGGAGGATGGGATGGGAGAGCAAGGGGAGGAGAAGCAGGCTGGCATCAGGTGCATGCTTATAAAACCCTGGTGGCTTCGTCTGTGCTGTATGTGTGTGCGTTTGAACTGTACGTGCTGGGGTGTATTTAAGCCTCTACCACCCAAGCTGCTTTTTTTGCTCATGTGCTCTCACCTGTGTGTCTCCAGACCTCTGCCCACCGTGCCTTGTGACTGTGTCGGCACCCACTGCCCCGGCTCTGCTCCTGACGAGAAGGCTTTCTGGATGGTCACATGCAGAACTCAATTAGCTTGAAAACCAAAATAACCCAGACTTGTTTCACTGTGGATATACGGACTACAGCTAACAGCAAAGATAATTACCAGAGAGGAGACTGCACAGGAGCTCTGAAGCACCTTTCCTCCCCCCCCCCCCCAATAAAAAGTTATTACCAAATTCAAACTAGTTTTGTGCTAAGAGACCTCAGCCATGCCCATATGGGCTCAAACTGCTCAGCTGCAGTGCTCTGAAGCAACCCAACCCCAGCAGGAGGACACCTAGTCCGGACGCTCAAGGCATCCCCAGACTCGACGTGAACTTGAACATCTGCAATAGCCAGCTTTGCCCTTCAGTGCTGGATGACAGATCAAGCCAGGTTTCTGGAACCAGGAACTTCAAAAAGACGCAGAAGGGAGGTAGTGGCTGGATTCACTTGAGTGTGGTCCCTGCGTGACCTCCAGGCACAGCAGAGATGCCGAATGTGGATTTGGCTGTTTACTCTGTGAGCAGTGAACAAGTGCACAGCTCACTGTGTGGTCGTGTGTTTTGCTCTGCTGAAGAAGGTATTGAGGAGATGGCCAGGAGGCATTTATTACTCCCATTGGCTTGTGCAAACTGGAACAGCATCCATGTTTTTCCAGTCTGTTATGATCTGGACTAGTGCAAACAGTCCAAGAGATTAAAGGCCTGGATTTGTCCCCCACTCTCCTGCACCAAATGAGTTGCTAAGTCTACAGAAGTAAAGTCTTAAAGTCCATGTGGATCCAGAAGTTTTGTTCAGCCTAACGGAATAGACCCCGTGTAAGGTAAAGCAAATCCTGCTGGCAGAGCTGAAACTGGGAAAGGGAATAGAGGTCGTCTCAAATGCAGGAAAAAGTGTGTATGTTTGTGTATGTATGGGAGAGAGAGCGAGAGAGAAGACAGCAAAAGCAAATTAGATTTCTTTCTTTTATTATACAGGATTGTATGTACAAGGTCACCTTTCTCCCAAACATCAGCATCGCAGCCAGTTCATAGCAAAAAAACTGCAGCTCATCTCTCAAAGCCTAGAAAACAGCTCTACAACGGCTCAGTACAACACAATGGATAAATTGTACAGGAACCGGAAAAAGGTAGGGGAAAGCACGGTTATCCCTTTAATCCCTCATGAATTACTTTAAACTAAGAAATGCAAATACAACATTGTGCTTCAAGAGCCATGCTTGCTCCCAGATGGCCCTTTGGGCAGGGAAGTGTTGCCCCCCACGACCTGTTTTTCCCTCCACCCTTCAAAGAGAGATGCTGCAGAAGAGGTCTGGCTTTGAGCGCTGGAGTAGAAAGCAAGAGTCCCCTTTCACAGCCCTCCATAGACTCGGGGGGGGGGGGGGTCTGCTCTGTTTGTGGGAGTTTGAGGGAGGAGAAGGTGTGGACACCATTCCGGATTCAAAGCACTGATGTGCGTGTGTGTTTTGGAGGGGAAGTGGGGGCCGGAGGGGAGATGGGCAGGACACATCCGATCTGAATAAAGTGCTGCATGAGTCTCAGTCCCATCAACCTCTGAACTCAGAAAAATTGGGTAAACTCATGAAAGAGGAAAGAACAAGAAGAAAAAGGCAGAGAGACAGATGTTGCCATGTAAAAGGGTTCCCACGACAAGCCACATGCTGGCTGCTGCAACCCTCCAATTTCAGGGCTTAGAATAGGTCAAAAGCAGTTTGAATTTGGGGATGAAGGGGAAGTGCTTGAACGCCCACGTGCATCGTGCTCAGAGTATTCCTTGTTACCAGTCTTGTTAAGCTCAGGCAAGTTGTCACATTGCTCAGATCCGTCAAACTGATGCTGGAGCACAACCTTTGCAGTTAGGAGCAGGAGCTGCCTCACCCCTCTCCTGGAGCCCCAGGTGAGCGTGAAGAGCCAGTGAGGCTGGAGCGGGAGGAGATGTGAACATCCAGGGAAGGGCCTGACTTATCTGGCACTGTGCTGGAGAGGGAGTGGGGGGATCACCTCCCTTTCAGGGAGCTGCTGGTCCAAGAAAGGGGTCTCCTCCACCCAGTTCACGCGTTCCTGCACCCTCTCCTTCTGCAAAGGCTTGCTTAGCCTTTACGTAGTGGTTTCCCAATAGAGCACAAGGAAACCAAACAACCGCAGATGACATGTGCTTTGTTTCTCCTGCTGGGGTTCACTTGCTTTCCTGCAGGCAGCTTCCTTTTCTCATCCCCTCTCTTCCAGCAGTTGCAAAAAGCACAGCAATAAACCAGCACAGACTCCTTTCCACTCGGAAGCGACCACGTACCTGCGACAGCTCAGGGGACGAGAGAGACATGAAATGAGGTGACCGTTCTGGTAGGGGAGCTCACCCCACACCCTCTTACTTGACATGATCTTTAGTGTGAGACCATGAATTGTCCAAACTTTTCCTCCAGTTAGCAAATGCTCTTGTCCTCACCTAGCATGGGGGAAAAAAAACCCTCTTTATTGGATTATAATTAGTTGACCGTCCTCTCCTACAAAATGCTCTATAGCATCTCTGATTCATTTGGTAACACAACTGCTCTCTCATCTCCAGTCAGTGAAGGTTATGGACTGTGCGGGGTTTGGTTGCTGCCTGTGCTGGCAACAGAGCTCTGAATCCACTGGAAGGGGTAGTGGGGATCTGCTGGGATGATTAATTTTCTTTGTCTTTGCTTTACAGATGGGTGGAAGATGCTGGGCCATATTTCTCCTTTTGAATGCCAGGTAGAGATGACAGCAGCCCTTCAGTTTAGCTTGTCTTGCTCAACGTGCCAGGACAGGGTTTAGCCTCGTGCTTTCCACACGCTGTTGCTCACTGCTGTTCTGAATGGGCTGCAAGGAGAGAGGAGAGAGAAAAAAAGGTGCATCATTTCCCCCGAACTTCAGCGAGGCAGTGACTTAGGAAATGGAGAGAGGGGCTAATCAGCGGCTCAGATGAGCAGCCAGGCTCAGTGCCAGGAAAACACAGAGGATCAGTGTAAAAGAGTATCTTCTGAAGCAGCAAAAAAAAAGTATGGGGGTGAAAGCTTTTGCTCCAAATCCAGCCTCCAAGAAAGCAGTGTGTGAGCTGTACCTGGTTACTGTAGTCTGGCATCCTCCACATCTGTGTAATGGCTGTTCTCCTGAAGGGAAAAAGGAACCAGAAACAGGAAATCACCATTTGTTCCTCCTGTCCTGCCTGAGACGCTGTGACACGTCACATACAGAGATCAGCTTGTACCATGGCTTGCGGGAGAGCTCCCACAGTGGGAACAGTGTTGGGCTGCTCGGTAGTGCGGGAGCAACTACAGACACACCTGATGTGGCTGCTGTGTGTAGTGGCTGTGGTTTTTGGCTGAATCAGTCCCAGAACAAAAGCAGAAGTTTGTTCTGGGTACTTATTCTGGCAGTGCTCTGCCCAGAACAGACTCTGGGAAGTGTCATTCCCTGCTGGATTTTGAGGTCTGGCTCCTGCTAAACCCCAAAAGGACCAGGCTGAAAGTGAGCCCACTGCACCTTAGCAGTGTAAAGTCAGGTGTCAGAGGCCAAATTTTGTGTGTGAATATTTTACAGATGGAAATGGAGCCAGGGGACCTCTGCAGGTGATACTAGCTAATCTGAAAGGAAAGGCAAGGGAACCCAGTCCAAACCTTGCTAGCGGCAGGCTGCTTCATAAGGCATGGGGGCCCCAATCTGATTTCAGTTCTGAATCTGCTCTTCTTCTCTGCCTGCTTAAACCAGGTGGAGGATTTTAACCCCTGACTCCCTGGAGCACCTCTAGTCTACCTGACATAACTGTGGACCAGGTTCCTTGTGGGAAAAGGTTCAGGGAATTAGGCACAAGGAATTCAGCTGTCCATCATCTTGCTGCTTCCCTTGCAGCTCAGCCAACCTCCAAGAAAGGGTCTTTGTGGAGATCCTGCAGAGGCAAAAGCCTCAGTGCAGCAATGCAAGGAAGGAGGGGCAGCTAGAGACTGTGCTCAAAGGAGCTGTGAATGGAGACTATCAAGATGGGGAAGTCTGGAGCCTTGTGACTTCCGACAACGGGACAAAGGCTCCTTCTCTGCCTGCAGAGCTGCAGTTACAAAACTGGTGTAGTGCCCTGGGAACAGGCTCTTCAGGAAGCCGGGGGGAAGGCGAGGAGGCAGCATTGCGCTCTGTGCAAACAAATAGCTCAAATGAACACAGCTTTGCCTTGGAACAAGCAATGACTCAGGTGAGAGCTTGTGGGTAAGGACCAGAGGACAGATCAACACAGGTAACAGCATGGTGGGCATCTGCTACAGACTGATAAATGTATGAAGCCTTTTTTGGGGAGCTAGAGGAAGCTTCACGATCGCAGGCCCTGCTACTCATAGGGGACTCCAACGACCCTGGTATCTCCTAGAAGGGCAATAGGGCTGGGTACAAGCAATCCAGGAGGTTTCTGGAGAGCATCGAGGACAATTTCTTGACACAGCTGACTGACAAGCTGATTAGGGGAAATGCTCTTCTGCATCTGTTACTGACAAACAAGGCAGAACTGACTGAAGATGTGAAGGTTGAGAGAAATATTGGCTGCAGCGACTGTGAGACTGTCAAGTTGAATATTCTGAGAGAAGTGAGCAAGACAAATAGCAGAAATCACGGACTTCAAGAGAGCGAATTTCAGTTTGCTTGGGGATCTGTCTGGCAGGATCCCAAGGGAGACTGCCGTGGTTAGCAAAGGGGCCCTGGGCAGCTGGGTGATCTTCAAGGACACCTGCCTCAAAGCACAGGGATGGCCCATTCTGATGTGGAGAACTAGTGGAGCAGGCATGGCAGAAGGCCAGCACGGATGAACAGCAAACTCCCAGATAAGCTTTTTCCTACACAAAGGCAGTACCTAGAAGGTGGAAGCAGGGCTGGACTACCCAGGAGGAACACAGAGCTACCACTGCAGTGTGCAATGATGGAGTTAGGAAAGACAAAGCTCAGCTAAAGTTGGAACTAGTGAGGGATGTGAAGGGCAACAAGAAGGGCTTCTGTAGGTACACTGGCAGCAAAAGGAAGGCTAAGGGAAATGTAGACCCACTGCTCAGTGGGGCAGGGAACCTAGTGACAAAGGACATGGAAAAGGCCAAGATATTCAATGTTTTCTTTGCCTTGGTTTTCACCGGTCAGGTCTGCCTTCTGGCCTCCCAGACCCCTGAGCCTGTGACAGAATCTGTGTGAATGAAGTATTACCTACCTGATCTTTCTCTGTAGTAGGAATGACCCCATGCAGCAGGACACATTGCGGGTGAGGGGCTAGAAAGCAACTTTGCAAAAAAAGACTTGGAGATGGTGCTGAAAAACAAGCTGAGCAGAAGTCAGCAGTGTGCCCAGCAAGACACTGAAATACTGGAGCAAGTCCAGCGGAGGCCACCAAGGTGGTCAAGGGGCTGGAGCATGGGATGTACGAAGAAGCTGAGAGCTGGATTAATTCAGTCTGAAGAAGAAAAGGTAAAAAGGGATCTTACCACTGCCCACAGCTACCTGATGGGAGAGTTTAGAGAAGATGGGGCAAGAGTTTTCTCAGAGGTGCCCAGGGACAGGATGAGAGGCAACAGGCACAGGCTGCAACAAGGGAAATTCTGACTTAAGGAAAACATTTTTATCGTGCACATAGTCAAACACTGAATCAGGGATGCAGAAAGGCTGTGGGACTTGCACCCTTGGAGATATTCAAAACAAGGCCTTGAGGCACCTGATCAGACTGGCCCTGCTTGGAGCAAGCGGTTGGTTTAGAGACCTCCAGAAGGCCCTTCCAACCTAAATTATTTTACAATTCTGTGATCTTAGGACTCAGCAGCTGCTGCTGAGCTCCTGTCCTACCCACCCTCTCTGAGAAGGGCACAAACTCATACTGAGAGCGGGTCCCTTCCCACGTCTGTGGGCTGGACGTACATTTTGGACTTGACTCCCCTGCCCCTACCAGTGTTGGGTACCCTCACCATGGTCAAACAGAGATTTGTGCACAGAACCAGGGCAGCCAACTTCAGCCTGGAAGTGGGGCTGAAAGGAAGTATGTGCACAGCTCCCACTGACCTTCAATGAAAGCTGTGTGCCTGATTCCCTTGGATGCGGAAAAGCTCCCCTTCATCCAGCTGGGACTAATACCACTGCGAAATATCTCTATATACTTTAACACTTCTGTGTTACTGATGTAGCTTGCACCACCCTGCTTAGCCATAGTATTTTCACATTAATTTTGATTCAGTGAAACTCCCCTAGGAACAAGGCTGCTCAGGCCAGCTGTTCCCCCAGGAGATGTCCTGCAATTGTCTTCTAAAGGACACAGCTGGGGCCTAGATCCAAGTCCCATTAAGGCATATTTACCCCATACTACCGTGGGGAAAAGGCTCACTGCAGGGAAGCCTTTCTGTGCTGGGTACTGCCCAAGTGTAGGGAGGTTTGCTTCCTGCCTTGCATCAACCATCCTTCCCACTGTCCCTCCGAACAAAGGTAGATAACGTTCTTACTGACAAATGCAGACACAGTGTCCGCAGATAGCAGGAGGTGAAGGCTATGCTGATGTGTGTAGGTCAAAGAGACAGGGGATGAAGTCACTCCCCAAGAACTGGAAAGATTTATGAGTTGTTCAGTGCTGCAAGGTCAGGTTCAAAATATAAAGGATGGCTTTTGTGATTTGCCTTGCAGTTTTTAAGAAAACACCCTTGCGGATGAACTGCACACATTAAACTGCCCCATGCTGAGCATACCTGAGCCTGTCTGATACTGGCAGCAAAAGATTTCTGATCTCAATGCCACTTTAGGACCAGAGAATTACAGAAAATAGAGATTGTAGGGACCTGAAACAGTCATCTTGTTCATTTCCTACTCCTAATGAGGACCAGCTCATACTAAATCATTCCCAGCAGATGTCTGTCCACTCTGTTTTCATATCCCACCAATGCCGGAGAAGTCCACATTTGCTGTTGACGGTCTGCATAGTGCTTTATCATCATTAGCATCAGCAAGTTTCCCCCCTAATTTCTACCATCTGTTTCCCTTGAGGTAATTTAAACCTGTGCTTCCTTGTCCTAATCAACATAGAGATGAAGGCCAGCTTTTGCCTTTCTTCTTTATAGCAGTCTGTTATGATGTCTTCTCTTAATCGTTTCTTTAGATTCAGCAGGGGTCATGGGCTTCAGCTGAGGCCCCGGAAGCTGAAACAGTTGAAAAATTCTGTTCAGCTCCCTCATCCATCCTGACCAAGGCGCCCTGGGCACCAGCAGCACCAGCTAGCCTGACTTGCCAGGGTCGAGGCGCGGTAAAGCACGCAGCAGCACAGGGCTAGCTCTCCACCCACCACCCTACTGCCCTTTGCAGCTGCCCATTTTGCCTTCATCTGGAGCTGATCCTGTTCTCAGAGGAACCTTAATTCTGGAGAAATGACAATGCTACCAATAGTAATATATTACCCTGTATCACCATAGTAAGCAAACACAGGCTTCTCATCCTGCAAACTGCATAAGCAGATGCTTAATTTTAGGCACAGAAGTTGCCTGCTGGGCTCACTGGGCCTCCTTGCAGTCCCTGCCTAGAAAATATCCTTACTCAGGGAAAGACTAAAGCCAATATATATGAAATCAGGCTAATCAGGCTCAGACAAGTGCTGCCCTCAGTAAGGATATACAGCTTCATGCACAGCAGTAGCTGCTTGCTCAAACTGTGTAACTAGATTTATGCAATTTGGTGTCCGTCCAGAAGAAAGGTCATTGCAAATGCAAGTTGTTAGAAAAGTGCAGTCAATATAATATGGCGTGTCTTTGCCATATGTTTTAATCCATCTAAGAATCACTCTGGAACAAAGCAACTTATTTTAACCATTGATTAATTGTTATGAAATCAAGGATAAATGTGGTCTGAATTTCAAGAGCCAACCATGTTTCTTCAGCATCTCCATGTGCATTCGCTAGCTCAAAGCTTTTGCAAGCAGAGCAGTTTGGAAGAACAAGCTGTGAACAATCATGGGATTAAATACAGAACTGTATTTTCCTGAGGACTTAAAAAAATTCCAGTAAAATTGTAGTGCGTTATTAAATTCCCTTGTCTGGAGGGATATGTTACCCAAACCCTCTTACCAGTTCATCTTCACACTCATCCCGTGTGAGACCCTCTTCCTCACCCTCATCCCCATTCAGCGGCTCCTCTGTGTTGATCTCTGCCTCTGATGCTGTGTCTTCCTGGGAGATCTCACTTTTGCTTCCGTCAGCCTTCTTCCGTACCTCTGCGAGACCAAGAGCCAAGACATCAGGATCAGAGGGTGGCGGGGGGGAGTGCTTGAAGTCTGACGAGACTAATGCAGTGGGCCCCCGTACTCAGGAGCTGTTATATTCATAACGGATATAGGTTTTTTTTCCTACAATGTTGATTTTGAGGGAGCTGACTGAAAGAAACACTGGAAAGGGCAAATCAGAACCCTTCATTCTGCCAGCCCTTGGGGGGGGGGGGGTATGGGAGGCAGCTGCAACCCAAACCAGAGAAATGAAAAAAATACAAACTATATCACCAAAGGAAAAAGAAAACTCATGATTTTAAACCCATTTCCATAACTTGGGGAGGGGAATACAGCATGCAATTTTGGCAGCCTATCTACCTGGCAACACAGATGTTTCCAGAATCTAGATTTTTCACTTTTTTTGCAGTGATGTTTCTGGTTAGTCTAATACTTGTAGCCCATTTTCCCCTTCTGCTTAAATCCCAACATTGACAGAAAATGAATTGTGTATTCACTGAAATGTGGTCCACTGCTGATGTATAAAACCCAGAAAAGTTTTCAGCTCTGAATTTCCATTTCAGAAAAAGAATGAAATTCCCTTAGAAAGAGGCAACCTCCCTCTCCCTCCCCTCCAAAAAAATGACTGAGGGCTTGTAGCCAAGAATCTGCTATTGAGCAGAATTACAGGTTTTGAACTCCTCAGGGCAGGGACTTGCGTCTTCATGTCTGTTAGTGAAGTACTTTATCCTTTTTGGTGCTACAGAAGCGTCTCGTCCTGTGTCTGAGGGGGTTCCCCAGCAGAACGTGGTGTGGATGCGGCAAAGTCGGAGCCCTGAGGCCGTGATAAGCCGCAAAGCCTTAGAGACCGGCCTGCCCGCCTGAACGAGCAGCTCTGAAGCGCACTTCTCTGCACCTGGGCCCTTTGCCCTCTCCCAGGGCCAGCCCTGAGGCTTTCAGACGCCGCCAACCAACCTGTGGACAATTTCTGTTCTTCAGCTATCTGCTCCAATCTGCCCAGAAGAGCATCGATGTTGGATTTGATCTGCGTCAGTTCGGTTTTGATTGTTTGCAGCTCACTGCATTTCACTTGGAACGGAAGAAGGAAAGAAAGGCACTTACTCTACTCGGCCATTTCACGTATTTGGGATGATTCTGCAAGCAAGACACGGCATTCGTCATCGCCACCGTAACGCTCAGCCCTCACGGCCGTGCCTGTGCTGCAGACCCACCCGAGCTGGGGATGGGTGGGATTTTGACCTGGACACGCTGAGGAGAGCTGCGGTGGCAAGGCAAATACCGTGGCAGGAAAGAAACGTGGGAGCAGCAGAACCTGCGTTCACATTGCGCATCGGGCAGGTGCAAAAGCTTCCCGGGGGACAAGGCTACCAGAAGGAAGGTGTCGGGGCGGTGGACGGGGCTCGTTGCATTTATTGCACCGGAGGTGCCCCGATCAGCCTGCCTCCCTCCTTCTGCCTGGCCGAGTCCCCCCCGCTGAGCAGGTAAAAGCCGGCAGGGAACCCCACGCGCGGCTCAGGGCAGGGGCGCCCGCGCGCACATACTCACGCTTCAGCTTGGCCGAGCTGCTGGCGATGGCGGCCGACCTGGCGAAGAGCTTGACGGGCAGCGTCGCCTTCACGCGCCGCACGAGGGGGATGGTGACCCGGGGCCGCTTCACGGGCACCACGCGCGGCACCGGCGACACTCGGCCCCGGTACTCGAAGAGCCTGTGCGGGGCCGGGGCCGGGATGAAGCGACCGCGGGGCCGCGCCGAGCCCCGCCGGCCGCCCCGCACCCCCATCGCGGGCGACCCCCATCGCGGGCCGCAGCGCGCCCCAAAGCGGAGCCCCGCGGGCCGCCGCCGCCTACCTGTCGTAGAAGTCGTCTCTGTAGTAGTCGTAGTCGAAGTCGTAACCGCTGCGGAGACACAGTCAGCGCGGGCTGGTTAGCGAGCACGGACGGTTTGGCGTCGCCGCCCGCCCCGCGGCGAGTCTGCCGCCGCTCCGCGCGCTCCCGTGCGCCCCGCGCCCTCCCGCGGGACGGAGAGCGGCGAGCAGCGCGCTGAACCAGAGAAACGCCGTCCTGGGGCGGCGGGGGCTTGCTGAGGCGGCGCGTGTGGCACGGGGCGGGCAGGTCTCGCGCACCCACGGCTGCGGCGGTGCCCCGCGCGCACACGCACACCCACGCGCACACACACACACTTCTCCTCCCTGGCCCCGACCTGGCCATAGGGCCGTGTCTGGAGCGTTTCTTCCGACGTCTCCCACCATCCGCCGCTCTGCAGGTCGGGAGCAGGAGCCCTCAGCCCACCTTTTCTCAACCCCCCCTTAACGTTTGCTCTATGTCCACCGCGGGTCACAGGTCAGCCCACCCGGGGTGTGACGGCTTGAGTCTTTTTTTTCTCCTTATCACGTGTAATTGTTGGGGGAGAAGCCAGGAGGAAGAGGATGTTCATTAATTTAATAGCTTTGGTGTCGAAGATGTTTAGCACCTCTCTTCTCCCCCTGAAACCCTGCCCATGGTCTGTTTTTTTAGGCCTGAATCGTGTTTCAACCCCAAGTCGCAGTAACGCGTTTCTTGCCTCTGACACGCCCTGGAGATTCACCCATGCTTTCGCCCTTGCTGCAGCTGGTTTCTTGCAAGGCAAGAGAAAACGCACGATTACAGCGGGCAGTCGAAGTACGACCGCCCGGGCGCTGGCTGGCGCCCCAGCACGCTGCCGTTAGCAGCACAGTGTCGCAGGATGAGCGCTCAAGTATGGAGCCTGAATCAGGAAAAAGAGCGACCTGAATTTGGTGTCCTGCAGCTTAAGCAAGCAGTGACAAAAAGGAAAGGTGTCTGGCCAGGGCGGCAGATGGGAAGTGTGGTTTTGACCAGACATTCACGTTTTCACCCAAGATGCTTATCCTGCCTATGCTGGTACTGCGCTTCCCACCGTATATTTTAAGTCCAGCAACTTGCTGCTTTCTGATACGGGTTTTCCTCTGCTCAGCCTTGGAGTCCTCCCATCCTTATCTGACTTTAGACAAGGTGTCTGCTGGCCTCAGAGATGAGAAATGAATATTCCATAGCCTTCTACCCCAACCGTAGCGTGATCTGTATTTATTTCCCTATGTGCCTTTCCTACTACAGCAGCGCTTGCTGGAATTTAAAACTACAATGTTCATCTGGCTTAAGAGATGGGCAGTACGGAAAGTGGAAAATTTTCAAGGAGATTTTCAAGACTGATAACTTGATTTTCATTCTGACCTGGTAGGAAACTTGGAAATATGGAAAATATCCAAGAAGAATAACTCCCCTCAGCCCTCCAATCTATTCTGATCACCAAGGATGTTTGACTCCAATTCTATTTGAATCCAATAAACACAGAACACAATCAAAATAGGAAGTCACTTGAAAAGAAAATTGAAATAGGCTGCTTCTACATTGTCAGACTCCCCCTTTTCTCTTTTTTTTCCCTTAGATGCAACTTAAATGAAATTGCTACAATTTTGTAATATTTTTTAGTTCTGACAGGCTCTGGCGAAATGCTTCTGGCTGGCTGCCATGGAATGAAGGTTTTCCTGGGTCCAGAGGCAGGGGAAGGCAGCGGTAACCTCTCTGCACAGCTTAAGGACACTGCCTGGGAAAAAGCAGTGTCTTTATTCACTGCAGAAATTCATTCCCTGGGCTGTCGCTGGTCACTGTTCCCTGCTGGGGAAGCTTGCTATGGCTTGAAGGCATCTGCCAAACTCTGAAACGCTCTCACTCCTTTCTTCTTGCCCTAGTCACCCTGCTGGAGCCAACCTGGCTCGGATGGGTGGACGTGTGGGTATGTGTGCGTGTTAACCAAAAGCTAAGATACATTTGTGAGGTCCTAGGCTTTTTTAAGACTTGCTGAAACACCAGTTTGGTATTTTAAGTGGCCAATAAACCCAGTAAATGTTGTTACACTATTTGCAGCAGGGGCCACCTAGGGAATGGATGAGCAATGCCGGAAAGCCTTGCATTTTGCTGATGCAAATTACCATCGGCACAATTTTGCCACTTGTTATTTACAGAGACAGCAGAGAGTTAGGTTACAACGTGTCTGATCTGCAGGACGGTTGGGTACCAGAACATCTGCAAAATTTTGTGGGTGAAAAGCAAGGGGGTGGGGGGGGATGCTCCAGCCCTAGCCCTGGAGCCTCAGGGGATTAGAGACACTTAACACCCCTTTTCAAATGGAAGTAGGTGCTTAATTATCCTGGGGACCTGGACCTGACTTTCCAAATGCAGTGGGATTCATCTCATGTATCTTCAGACACGGAGAGTGTAAACAGATATATCCAAGCCAAGCTCTCTTTATGGAGAGAAAGAGGCAGATCCAGGTCAGGAGTCATCACATCCAAAGACAGACATCTAAAATAAGTCGGGGGAGCTGCACTGAAGAGGTGATTTACTTATTATTATTTTTTTTAATCCACCAAGCATAAAGGGAGGCCAGACAAGCTAGTCCACATGAAAACCTCCATACCATAGTGGTCTGAACTTGTGTGAGATGAATCCCACCCTTAGACTCAAAGTGTGGTGCGGGATGGCAAACACTCTCATCTCAGCCTCTGGCAGCACCACTTTCGATACCTGCAAACCCTGACAGAGCCCTCAAGGAAGGCAGCTGGCTTAAACAAGGGATTTTCTGAGGTCTGCGACTGTGGGACCCTGCTACACGCCAGTCGGGTCATTGCTTAACACGTGATGCCAGGCCTCCAAGAGGCTTTGAAAGGGGGGGGACAGTGGCTGGATGCTTTTACTGGCATCCTTGAACAGTTAGAGCAAAAGGCAGGTCTTCCGAGTAGAGAAAAATGCTAGTAGAAAGTGAGTGCCTTAGCTTCCAGTGATTTATCTGGAAATTGTGCGCCTGGTAATTTCACTGCATGCAGGATAAACCTCACCGAAACTGATGGACCATTTTTCAGCGACCTGGCAGGGCTTCCTTTGTGTAGAGGAGTAATTTTTGCAATTTTTCAATCGGTTGGTGACATTGTGGCCTTTAAAAATAAAACAGGGACAATTAGAGAGTGAGCCAGCGTGCGTCTGTAAGGCTGTGTCAAGCAGCATGATGCTTCCAGCTCCTGATGTCTCTGCTGTGCCATTTTTCTTTAGTAATTAAACAACATTTTTTAATGATTCACAAAAGTTCAAAACCAACACATTAGGAATTGAAGGGCAAATTGTTTCAATGTGGTGCACTTTTAGGTTACATTTGCAGAAAGGATGGTGCCATTTCGGAGCACGTACCTGAACAGCAGATGTAAATCTGAGTGGCTATGCTTTTAATTACCTGGCTGATAGCCCTGTACTGATAATCACAAGTGACAGGTTGTTCTCAGATTGCGTCCTTCTATTAATGGTTGCACAATCTTAATTATTGCAGCAGTAGAAATAATATCAGCTGGAAAGCTACTTGCAATGTCTGGCACTGATTAAACAGGGAGCTCTTAAAAATCTTGCACATCTGGTGTGAAATTCTTTCCTTCTGCAAATAGCCAAAGTAGCTGGAAGCTGGGAGAGAAGTGTGGGAAGGGACACTGGCACTTCCAAGAAGCCATGGCTGCATAGAGGCTGCAGGCTGGGAGAACGTGCCCAAATCCTTACTGCTGGTGGTGGGTCCACCACCATTGGTACCATTGCCCCGCTGCTGCTCTGCCCCGTGGCTGTTTCTCAGCCCCATCGGTGTGGATTTGGCACCGGACTCGCGGGGGTTTCGTTGCTCCTAGCACTGCCATGCAGCCTTGGGAGGAGCGGAGCTGCTGTTTGGAGGAGGCTCGACACCAGCTCCTGGTGGTGAATGCAATGGGTATAACAAGGGATGCGAATGCCAGCAGCGCCAGAAGGAAACCACCCTCCCGTGTCTGCAGGCTGTGAAAATAAGCCAGTGGTAGTTTGCATCCATCACCATTTTGGAGATGGCTCCTCAGGTCTCTGAGCTGCCAGGCACTCGGTTGATCTTGCAGATTTAGCTTAGGTTGTCCCAAAACCCGATGAAGGCACTGTTCTTACAGCTGCAGAGCACTGTCCTTAGAGCTGTCCTTACCAGCCCCAACGTTGCTGGGAAGAGCAGAGATTTTTGCCTCGAAAGGTCAAATACAGCAGTAGCTGACTCCACAGCACTGCAGCATCTCCTGGGGCAGAGCTGACTCCTCTTCACAGCCCAGAGCAACTAACAGCCCAGCCGCGCACGGCAGGGCCACAGGGACCGACGGGACTACAGCCCTGAGGGCCCAGGAAAGTCTGCCTGGACATTCCCCGTGCAGGCAAAAAAATACTGCCAGAAGGCAAAAGGTTTTGAGACACGGCACACAAATACCTGGGAGACAGGGCCATTGGAACAGGTTCATTTTCCAACCGGCCTCACTAACTCATTTGCGGCATTTCCAGGGATGTCTGCACGCAGCAACGTGGCCTGGGCCCCCCTCGGCCCCGCCCGCAGCTGGTGGGGAGCAGTGCGAGGACATCCCGTGGGCAAAGAGATGCTCGGGCAAATGCTGCAGGCAGAGGGAGGGAGGCCCTGAGGTCCTGGACAGATCGGGGCCGGCACAGCAAGGATTTACACTAACAACTGAAGGTCTGGCTTCTGCAGAGAGACCCGAGAAAATTTATGATGGCATAAGCCTGTGCATGTTTTACCTACTGGAGGCAGAGGGGAGGCCAAATCCCAAGGGATTTCTATTAAACTTCAAACACCCAAATACACACCTGGGCTGCTGGATCAAGGCAAACTGTCAGGATTTTTGATTCTTCTACATCTAGAATGAGATATCCCTTCCCTTCAATACACTAGTGTGCGACTCTCCCGTGCAGAGACAAAATAAAACCCAGCCACTGAAGATATAATCTGATGTGTTTAACAAAGCATTTCTATAAATTACAGCGCTGCAATTTGGAAGTCTAACATTTAGAAAAAATTATTATAGTTAGAAGAAGCTATAACCACAGCTCACTGCAAACCTGGTCTCCCTGCTTTCCAGCGAGCTATCGTGAGTTTTGCTAGTCCAGATGGCAAAATTTAAATCTGTCACCAGTCCAGGATGAAATATTGCTGAAGCTCAGAGCAGTATAATTCTCTGGCCCATATTTTAACATAACTGTATTTGTGGGAGGAAGCAAACGTTTCGTTCTCTCTCTCTCCTCAACTGCATGGCAGTCTGGAGGTCTGAAATATTAGTCATTACAACAGAAATGGATTAGTGGTGAAGGCAGGGACAAGGAGTAAATGCTGACAAAGGAAGAGTCTTTATTGCCCGGTTGTATGGAACGAATTGATTTGTATTATGGCTGCCAGCACCACGTAAATAGTATGCGTATATTTAAATGAAAAGATTTCTGTCATCTCTGTTTCCATATATCGGTGTGGATAATACACAGAGAGTCCATTTCCCCTCGACTTGCATCCCATGCAAATCCAGAGGGCCAAACTCTGGATTAAATCTTGCATAAGCCTCTTCGAGCAATTTGTAACTAGTGCGAAGCGTGAGATCTGGCTCCCAGAGCTGCGCCTGTGCAGCTCAGGACAAGATGGTCTTGGGCTATTGGCAGAGCTCGCCAGAGTGATCCCTGTTTATTTATAGGTGCCGCACAGAGGTGCACAGCAGACACACACATAGGTGCTTGTCTTGGGAACATGTTTACACACACCGGCTTATAAATCTAGTACCCGTAAAGCAATAAGAGCCAAGCAATAAACTGTTACTTCCTTGGTAACAAGGTAAGAAATGCTTCTCCATCACTCAGAGCCGTAATCTTTCCCTGAATGCCGAGGTTTATGTCTCGGAAATCGATGTGCCGTAACTCCGAACACTCCCTGCCCTCCCACCTGTCCCTCCCTGTCCACCCGGCTCGCCGGGATCGCATTTCCTATCTATTAAGGGCAAAACGATTTGGAAGAGGCGGGTGGCTCTCCCCGTGCCCTCCGCACTGCGCTGCGCAGTTGGAAGGGCTGCGGGCGGCCGCAGAGACCCGGTGCGCCGTGGACGGCCTCGGCGGCTGGAGCCACGCGCGAAGCGCAGCGCGGGAGCCCGCTGCCTTTGCTTTGCTGATTTTCCTTTTTGCTAATTTTCCTTTTAAACTCAGCCACTCAGGGAAATGCTTGAAAGAAGAGGCAGCTGGGAATGTGAGATTTCCCTCGTCTCGGGTTTTTTCTGCAGGTGAAAGACCTTGGCTGGCAGTCAGGCGCCCCGGGAAAACTGCAGGTGCTGTGGCAGTGCCGGCTGCACTCCCAGTCTTCCCTTCCCAGCGGTTAGCGGGGGAAGACAGGGCAAGTCCGAGCCAACACAAGCCTAAGGGGACGCCTGTAATCTGCTGCGGGTGGCCCCGGTCGCCCTGGGGCCCCCACGACGAGAGGGGCCGAGCTGCCGGGGCTGCCGGAGCCGGGGCAGCCGCGTGGCGCCGCGGCCTGGGGGCACCCACGTCCTCTGAGCCGCTGGCCGGGGCTACGCCGTGGGGACGGCAGGGCCAGGCCGCGAAGGCCAAGGGGTCCCATGAGCCGAGGTGGCCAGAAGAGCTGGGAGGGACACGCTGCCCTGGGGGGGAGGGCAAATCGCCCTGGTGAGGGCTGTGAAGAAGGCGCTCGGCCGAGAGGCCTGGGGAAGGTCCTGCCACACCGCTCGAGGGTGACGGACGGCGCGTTTCGGGAGGTTTGGTTGGGTCGCCCAAGTCGGGGGTGCGCCACGGCCACCAGGGTCGGCCGCTCGCCAGCCCAGGTTGCGCTGCTGCGGGGCCGCGCGGCTGAACCTGCCCGGGGACGCCGCGACGATGGCACGCGGCCGGGGCGCGCGGAGGACGAGCACAGCTGCCACGCAGAAAGGGCGCTCGCGAAGTCCCGAGTGCGAGTCACGAGCCCGGAAGAAATCCCTTATCCCTTACTTTGCCCATGTCATTAAAAACAAGAACCCAGCGTCTAGCCGACCCTGGCAGCCACCCTGTAAACACTCGGCTCTTGCCGTCGGCACCCGCAGGGCAGCGGGGCACTACCAGGCAGAGGCAGGAAGGGGAGGCAGTTAGCACGGGCACGGCTCCCTCGGGGCGGCCTGCTGGGCTTCCCTTCCCATAACCAGCAGCTACGATTTATATCTCGGTCTTCCATTTTTCTTTTTCATTACTGTTCTTTTCCTCTCTTTTCTCCCCTCCCTCTCCACATCCTTTCTTTCCTTCGTCTTGACTCTTTTCATATTTTTTTAATTTCTCTTCGTTCCTCTCACTTTTTTCTTTTTGTAGAAAAATCTGCCGTTCTCCCTTGATTTCCTATTATTATAATACCGCCAATAACAATGATACAGATTTTATTCCTGTCTTCCTAACATCACACCTTCTAAATCCTGACTCAGTGCCCCCATCTCCAACCAGGAGACTGGCATAAAGATCGTAAGAATTATTAATTAAACACATTTTGCGATCTTGTTATTTGCTTTTGGGTTCTTGAACCTGGAGGGTACTCTCACGATACCTTTTCAAGTTATCCGTTCTACGACCTTCAGAGCTTGAACTTAATGAGAGCAGTGATCCTCTCATATTCATATGACTTCAGACTCTGGGCTTAATGAAAATCTTCAGTTCTTGTGAGAATCATGATAAAGCCTCTAGAGTTGGGAACAGTTGCAGTTAAGGCTCGCTCTGACACCTCTAACACCCTACATCTCCCACAGACTGACCCCATGTCCCACTTGTCCCTTCCATTCCCTTGGTCTCTGTCCTCCTCACCACTCTGCAGCATGGGCTCCCTCAGGGCTTCTCCTTGCCACCTCCTTGGTCTACCTCAACTGGTTGCTCCAAGGGCTTCCTTCCTTCTTCCTTTCTTATCTCCCTTTCCCTGTCATTCTTTTCTTGCCCTGTTCTCCAGCTTCTTTGCCTAACTCATCCCTGTTCTCCTCCAAGGTGTGGTATGTGCCATTATGCCCCACTCCTACTTCCCGGCTGTAGGTGCAGAGAGAAGAAGCTGGTGCTGGAGGGGAGGACTTCTTTTTTTCAGACCTATTTCAACATCTCTGATGTGGTTTAAAGCAGGTACTGACTGTGTTCCTTCAATGGGCCCCTGGTCCAGCCCTGTCCACAGGCCAGGCTGCACCCAGGAGGAGACCCACATCACCCCAAGCCCTGGCCAAACCCTGGCTCTGCAAGCTGACACCCTTCACTGGCTCTTCTCCCCTCAGTCTAGCATGTTAAAAAAGCCAGGCTCAGAAAAGCCAGTGGAAGGAGATCTCAATGTGCAGCAGCAGCCCAGGGGTTTCTGGGGGAAGTGCCAGGAGCTGGGAGCACCAGCTTGTGGAGTGGGAAACATCAGCCCTGAGACATCGCTGCAAGGAGGTGACATGGTGAAGACCTACCTGTACAACGCGGAGGCTGCTCTCTTCAGCCCTTTAGGTCTGTTAGGTTTAGGTTCCCCGGCCATGTTGATATCTGCAATGAATGAAAGTGCAGATATCGTTATAGCTCTGGGCTCACGGGGAGCTGTACCCGAACGTGCCCAGCCCTCCTGCCTGCAGAGACAAACTCCCCTCCAGACCTAACTGGGATGGACCCATCAGGCCAAGCTAAGATTGCTGCATTTCCATCATCTTTTAGCATGTCAGAGGCTCCACTGGACCTTCACCAGAGGGCGAATGCGTTCTTACCCTTGGAAAGCCTCTTCCTTTCCCTTTATATAGCTAGTAACCATTTGTTTTCAAAGCCGAATGCCCTGCACATGGCCTAATCCATGCACACGAGCTCGACTGCTTCAGGACTGGCTTCTCAAGAGAATTCAATGTGGTTACGATAAGGCACCAATAATATATAAAACTGCTGCATGCTGCTAACTGGTAGTTACAATTTATCCCTTGTTCCTTCTAGAATGAAATGGATTTTATGTATAAGCCACCTGGGCATCGCTGTGGATTGGGCTGTGTTAAAACCTGCACAGGGTGCAGACACACGCCTGCAGTCACCCCTATTGATCTTGGAGGCAGATCTTGTGCTAGGGAAGGTGAGCGCGAGCTATTCTAATCTGCAGAGGAAATTGTCTCTGCAGCCTCAGTGCCAAACGTGCTTTTGACGTGAGAATAAAGTGGTATGGCCAATTTAATGATGTCTGCAGAGAGCTTGGCAACCTAATGCTGAGCATGACCCCAGAACTGCACAGAGACGAGCGGAGGGGCACGAGGGCTCACTTCCTCCTAGTTTCTTGGCCTGGGAGTGAGCAAGTCCCACCCGGCTTCTCTGATCACCCCCAAACTTCTTCCACTCTTCAGGCTCTTTCCATGTAAAGAAATGTCATACCAATGGACATGGCAGATCCGAGACACACTGGATAGGATTTCCTCATGCAGCCTGAAAAGTACCTTTTGTATAGGGCTGGGCATGGGCTGCCCTGCAGTGCTGGTGCAGGTCCTTCTGCTAAGCTGTCTGTGCAACAAATTTCAGCCTCTAAAGCACAGGTGAATTTGAGGTTCTCCATTCTGGGGTCAGGGAGGTGCATACATTGAGCTCCTGGAGCACAGACAGGCTTGCGCTGCCCAAATGTCTTCCTGTGGCATTCCTCTGACTCCTCTTTAGAGCCTAGAGGTGCCTCACTCCACCAAGAGATGTCATTCTGCTGAATTTGCAGCTTATCCTATTTATAAGCTTGTGCAGTGAGTGTGATAGCAGGCTGCCATGCAGACATCAGTGTGCCCTTAGCCTAAGGCCCTGGGGAGTTTCTTCTGTCTGGAACAGGAAAGGAGAGTAGCAGGACAGCCATGCAGAGCATGCACTACCATTTTGCCCATGGAGATGGAAATGTACTGTATTTATTTGCTTAATGGCCATGCTTCCCTCCTGCTGCCAGGCACAAGTCCTAGGCACAAGCCCATATGCATGTATTGCAATGCCCTGGCAACGTGTTCCTCGTGAGCAAGGGATGAATTGCTGGTGGTGGCCACACCGTGCACTGCTACGCCAGCTGGGGAGGCACATTCAGACCAAACTGGCCGAATTCTTTGCTGCCATTCACCCTCCATCCACCCATGCTCAACTGCTAAAGGGAAGAAGCGTCTGGCCTCAGGGGTAGCACGGACATGCACAGCTAAGGGACAGGGCAGGTCTATGGACAACTGCTGCCAGTGGGTCTATTAAGCGTGTGGGTGCCTTTCTGAGTCTGTTGGAGCAATGCAATGCTTTTGGCAATGACCGTTTGCTGTAAGGGAAGAAGGGAGCAAACTCTTCCTTGGTGCACTCCAGAACACATCCTTGTTCAGCTCCAGTTTCCCTGTTGTGAACCCTTTTGGCTGTCAGGGGCATCTCACAAGCTGCCAGTCACTTTTCTTGAAAAATGGAGAGCTAATGGCAGCACCACGCTGATTAACACCCTTCAAGGGAGATGCAATGAAAGCCCAATGGGGGATAACAACACCAATTAGCTCAATTTGTTGGTATGCACCGCTAGAAATAGCACAGCAGAGCCTTCATCGGTGCATGCAGTCAGACCAGAAATTTGTACTTTCAACCTATAACGGTGATGAGCAGTTAGATTCCCTCAGGATTCCCTTGATACTGAATAAGGACAAGAGCTCAGCACGCATATCAGCCTGAAAAGATTTTGCATCTCATTCCCAATCTGGCTCCCTCCTCTGCATCACTGCGCTCCATCAACTCCTTTTCATCTGTCCCCTCTGTAGCTGTCACTGAATCCATCTGCCCACCCCATGGCAGTATCTGTCCCTCGTGTCCAGGCATCTTTGCCCACATGAAATCAGGAAAATGCCCATTGCTAGCAGAAACGGCAGGGCCAGCTTACTGGTTTGATCTAGCGACCAGTGAAGAGCACTGGAAGCCTCCTGCAAAGTCTGGTGTATCTGGGAGCCTCTGGAGAAAGCGCAGGAGTAGCCAGGACCAGCTATACTTTGCAAAGCAGATAGTGTCCCTGCACAAGATGTGCTACAGCTATGGTTTCAAACACCTTCTTTTCACAAAGCATTCAGTAGCTTGCTGATCAATTAAAATGCAAGTCCAAGTGTATGCCTATCTGGTGGTAAAGAAGAAGAAAAAAGAAAAGATGGAAGAAATGATATTAGACCACCTAACTTGAGAACTGACCTTAGCTGGGAGATGCCAGCTAGAAACAAAAGCTGCAGCTTTGCTCATTTATTCTGGTATGTATTGCAAAATGCTGCTTGCAAATCATCATTCACTCTTGGAGGCAGACAGAAGGCTGAATCCTCATACCACCGCGAGGCTGGTGTAGGTGTCTATCATGGCAGCACCGCCAGCTGTATTACTGGAGTGGGCAAGTCCCACTGAGAGCTGGAATTATTTAGATAAGGGTTTCTGCAAGGCCCTGCTTTTCTGAAATAAGATCTCTTGGAAGGAGTTGCAAGAGCCTTGAAGGATGCTGGGGAAGACAAGCGCTCCGCAGGTTACATGGCAGCTCAGGCAAGAGTGACAGGCACCGCGCTGACACGACATGCACAGCTTTGAAGCTTTCTTAAGCAATTCTTAAACTTTGGTGTAAATTCTCATTCCCTGAACAACTGAAGCAGGAAGGAGCCTGCCTTCCCAGGAAGGGCTATTTCGTTCAAACTGTGCCATGCAGAGGTGCGACAACTGAGTCATTATAGCGAGCGCTTAACGGGCAGGAGTGGTTCTGGATTCGGACAGGGATGCGCTCTTGCTTAGCGACCTCCTGCTGGCACTGGGGAACAGGCTACCTTGCACTATCGCAAGTGACTGCCCCTCACCAGGTTGGGGGTGCTTTGTCCCTACACCGGGCACTGCCTAGAGCCATGCTGTCCCACAGCATGTCTGCAGGAGCTCAGCACGCCTCAGCAGATGAGCTGTGCGTTAGTGCTGTGTGGGCAGTGATTCCCAATGAGCTCCTGCTAGCCCTGCCACGCTGGGTGCAGCCGTTTGTCCGAAGGAGTGATGGTTTGCTGCTATTCTAAAGGAATACGTGGTTGCATCCTGCCCTGCTTAAGTTACTGGATGGAGCTGGAAACGGATATTTGCTCTGGCCAGCACTTTCAGGGAGCCTAGAGGATCAAATATTTGCAACCTGCAGATGAGACCCAAATTCAGAACCTGTTTTGGAAGCTTGACATTTTTGATTGTACCTGCAGGTTCTACGTTGAAGATGAAAACATTCCTGCCAGGCAGGAAAGCAGGCTACTTTCCGACTGCCCATCTGGGGAGGGAAGTTTTGTCATCAGCTTAGAGTCCCCCACCTCCCTGAACTCTGCTTTTGAACAGAGACAGTCATATCCTCTTCAGCAACGTGTCTACCACGTCCCCTGCTTGTCTGATCCCATCCTTCCTCTCCCCATTAGCACAGCCTGTGTGGCTGTGACCTCCCCTTTTGGGGGTGGCTTTCCACCAGCAGTTCCCTGACCACTTGTTTTGTGCAAAGATGTTTTCTAACCACCTTGTACGGTATTTTCATCTCCTCTTCTCTGCTGGATTCTCCTGTAAGGGGAACACAACAGTGTTTTTTCTGGTCCTTATGTCACCAATAGCACAGAAAAGCCTGCTGAGCTCTTCTGTGGCAGGACTGGTTCATGAAAAGAAGGCAAACGAAAGGGAGCTGCATTTGCACCTCCTCTAGTATGTGCGCAGGACTTGCAGCCACAAATGGTCCCTTTGCCTGGTCAGCAAACCAGACCTTTGGGCCGAGCACTGAGGAGAGTATCAGAGGTTCCTATCAGGGTACCCTTTCCTAGCCATCTCTCTTCAGCAAAGTGGGCAAGCGTTGCCTGTTTCTTAGTTGAATCTGTAGTATCTTACTGCAGTGTCTGCATGACCGCCTTTCTTCCCCAAGGCCTTGTTCATCATGTCTATGGACTCTGTGAACATGTGGGCAACATCTGGACTGGAAGCAACACTGGCGCAGTGCACTTCACCCTTTGCCTTCAACTTCACTTTGTGCTGAAGGAAAGAGAAGTGTAAAAAAGTTTCTGGTGTTTGAATAAACCATCGATGGAAACAGCACACTGTCTTAAAGACCGGATCTAGCATTCAACTTCTTATTTCAGACTGTTGTGCCAGAAGCAGAGTGGGAATGGGCTGCAAATCTCTTCCCTGGGTGTCCAATGACCATTGCCTGCAGCAGGCTCAGAAATAACAATTTTTCATTAAAAATGCTGTCTTCAATTCCAATTCTCAGCTCAGAGCTGGTGACAAGAGCTTCTCAGCATGTGACCCTTCAGAGCAATCTGCAAAATAAGGATGCAGCTGGGAGCAGCTGGGGTGTTTTTGTTTGTTATTTTTTATCACACAGCAGTGGTAGACCAGAGACTTTCGTGCATCTGGAGGGAGGAGGAGGAAGTCATCACATCTAACATCAGTTGAGTAAAGTTAGTCAGAGGTAATCTGAGTTAGACTACAGCCTCTCTTGACAGGTAAAGGGTAAATTGGGCACCTCCATCCCAAGCTGAGCACTCACTCCCAGAGGTGCCTGGCTCTGCTGACTGTAGAGGATGTCTGCATGATCTGTCATAACTGGACACTTGATTTTTGAATGGTGAAAAAAAGGTGGGGTGAAGTCTACTTTCTAGTGCTAGGGGAAGCCCTACAGGTGATGAGCTGATGTCATTTTAGTCCAGGCACCTCGAAATGAAGGGTGCAACATCAGTGCCTGACAGTATCTTCAATGCAGGATTCTTATCTTAAGCTCCCACTGTCTCTACAAAGTCCAGACAGAGCTGTGGTCCACCCTGCAGGGCGCTGGCATGGGAAAAAAGAAACCAATGCTCTCTTTTCAGGCTATCCTCATGATCTTCTTTATGACTAGAAGCAGAAAGGAGAAGCATAGGAGACTAGAAGCTGCCCTGCACTTTGCTGTTTAGACTCTAAGATTCATAGCAGTGAACATCTCTTGCTATCCATGTGCAGAGTCTAAAGGTGCCCAAAATGCAGTGGGGCCTTTAGTGTTGCAATAATATCAATAATATTAACATATCTTCAAGCTCCAGTGACTTTTAAATGCCATAATCCAGCCATTGTAGCTAACATGTATGAATACTAATGACACATGGTTAATTTAGGCACATCTGTTTTTCTCCATGCAAACTCCCTGCTAGACTGTTTATGCTGGCATGTCATGCAGAGGCTAAGACCACGCCAGGAGCAATATGATCAGTAACTAATCAAATGGGTGTGCCCAGCGACCCCAGACCTCAGAAACTCATGGCCCTGTCCAGAAAGGGAACCAGGAAATGTTTTTTCCCAGCCTTTTCCATCCCTACCAGAGCAAAGCTCTAAGGACAAGAAAATGGGATCATTCAGGACTCTGTGTTTTAGCTCCTACAATCTCAGTCCATAATGTGAGTTTTGGAGGCCTAATGTCAGGGCACTAATAGGCCTTTCTGGTTGTGACCAGCCTTACTTGGGACCCCTGCCCACGGGCTCAGGAGCCCCACTGAAGCTCTGGCCTGGGCAATCAGCCCCTGCCTAAGCTATGCTGCAGGTGTGCTGGTCTCCAGCTCTGTTGTACCCATCACCTGTACCCATGCCCAGCCATGGACCCTGTCAATCCAGATCTGGACCCTGACCTGCAAACTGACTTTCTGGCTTGACTTCAGACCTGTGTTGTCACTATGCACCTGCCCAGCAATCACTGGACTGTGTCTGACCCTGACTTGAGGACTGACCTCCCAGCTTGACCTCAGACCTGCCATGGACTTGCCTGATGATCTGGGCTCTTGGTTGAACCCGGTTACCATCTTTGGGTCAGCCCCGCTTGCCTCGTTTGGGCCCTGGCTGGTGAGACTCCTGCCATCCTGGCCATGTTATCACGCTCAGCTTCTGACTCCCAATTCAACGTCCCTTAGGGAGCAGCCAGCCCTTGCTGCTCCCTGACACCTAAAATGGCTAGCGGGAAGACTTACCCAGGGTCTGGCCAGCAAGCACGCGCCCATTCTCGCCCAGGACAGCAGCACGCGCATGCCTCTCGTTGGAGTACTGTACGAAGGCATAGCCCTTGTGAACGGAGCAGCCCACCACTCGGCCGTACTTGGAGAAAATGGTCTCCACATCCGACTTCTTGACCACGGCTGTGTTGAGGTTGCCAATGAAGACTCTGGAGTTGATGGACTTGGGGTCATTCTTGTTTGTGATGTTACTTGTCTGCACCTTCAATGACATCTTGAACATCTGAATGAAAAAGTTGAGAGAGTCAGAAAACTGCACAAGGGAATTACCAGAGTCTTACAAAAAGGGATGGAGAGATGGTCACTCCCAACAAGCCTGGAGCAAGTGAACTAACTCCTCAACCTAGCCAGGCACAGCTGGGGGATCCCATCTCTGGAGAGCCCATGAGTGTTGGGGAGGGGGACTCTCTCCTAGCCAGGGCACAACTTGCCAGAAATGCTGTATTTATCAGGTTCTCTGATGTCCTGGGTGTAATCCAGTTGCTCTTGGGTAACAAAATGCTATTTAAATCAATTTTACTTCTAAATAAAAGCTTTGATACAATTAAAGGAAAACTTTTACCAGTCTATAATTAATTGCAATTCAAAGACCACTTTTTTTTTAAAGCAGTCTCCACGCAGCACCTTAGTCCATGCTCATCTTTCTGGGCTTTTCGCTCCTAAGCACCTCTCAGCACAGGTCACCTCTCACTGGACACAAGCACAGGCTTGTCCCTGCGGATCTGCACTTGCAGCTGGAAGAGGGCTTGATTTGTTTTGGATGCAAATGAGATTTAGGTAGCGAAGTACCTTTTGTGCACAGGAAGGCTGCTTGATGTTTGTACTGCTCCCTGCTTGCTCTCGCATTTCTGCCGGGGGCCTGGGGGAGCTGGCTCCTAGCTGAATTTTGTACAAACAGGAGGTGTCACTGTTAGCCTTGGAATCTACAGACTGTCAGCCAGAGATGCAGTAGCGAGCCACTATGATCCATTTTCCAGAGCCACAAGGTGCGATCCTTGCTTTGCCTCAGAAGACGAGGGATGGGAAGGGACAGAGGTGGTAACCGTGTGAAATTAAATCTAGTCTTGCTGTCTATCAGGCTGTTGGCTATTGTGGCTGCAGCAAAAATTACAGTTGTCCAAAGATACCAGTTTGATTTCTCACCCTCTTTCCAGAAGCACAGGGGATGTTTTGGGATCACTTTATTGTGCCCTGCATGATATTTCCCTGGGAAAAGTCAGCTCAGAGCTGCAGCAGGCATTTTCAGCAGCTCTGCCCGAGGCAGGGATGGCAGCGGTGCTGCCTGGGCTGTGTCGGTGCAGCTCCTGCAGAGGCCCTGCTCGCTCCGGCCCATCCCCACGTCCCGGTGGGCTCTGCTTGCCTGCAGCCCAGCCTGCCCATACTACACCTGCCCATGGCCTTGCCCAAGCCCCAAAGCTCACAGTTCCTCTTTACTCCAGTCATCGCTAGACAGATGCAGGCCAGGGAAAAAGAGTAACATTTTCTGCTGTGCTCTTTGGGGTTGCACCTGAGACCTTTAAAGAACCAAAGTCCTTCTCCTGCACAAGGCTTCCCCCACAGGATGTGAAAACTCTCTGGTTGTGTCTCTCTTCCCCTAAAATTGTTTGAGGGGAGGAAAGTTCATTAATATCTAGCTCCCCTTTGCAAGGTGAGCCCTCGTTGGCTCCTCAGGTGATGGATGTCCTTCTGAAGGCTATTGATTAGCTACTGGCCCGTAGGGGCACCCAGGCTGGCTGGTTCTTTGCGTAGTCCGATTTTTGCCTGAGGGTGCTTCTCTGTATACCGACAAGCACCAATGTTTCAGGGCTCACCGCTGCTAGCTCTGTATCTCCAGGATTTGAAATATCAGTCCAGCACAGAGGTAAAGAGACAGCAGAGGAGTCCCATCAAGCCCTGCATGCAGATGGCGTTTGCAACCCGACCTGGGGAGATATGGAGAGCTTTAACACTGATTGCAATCAGTGAGCTCCAAACAGACAAGCTGCGACTGCCAGACCCCGGCCTTTTTAATTTTCAGAGCACAAAGAACTGGACTCTCAGTTCCTTTAATCTTTTAAAGCCAGACTATACAGAGCATTGGAAATATATGGCAAGGATGATCCTCCACAAGGAGCAGGGGCAGGATGCAATGGCACAATAAATCTTATCCATCTCTAGCCTCTCTGATTCTATTAACCTACCACTGAGACTGGACACAATCTTCCTGCTAAATTCAATTGGAGAAAAGTTAGGCCTTGTCTGAGTCTGGTTTGTTACATTTTTCTTTTCACTCCTACAGATTAAAGTAGTCAGATATTTTTATTTTATTGTTATTAAAACAGTTTTTGGCAGAGCGAGTCTTCTTAAAAACATTGTAAAAAATAACTGAAGGATAAGATTTTTGAAGTAACCTAAGGTGAACTGAATCCTCGAATCCTTGGCAAATGGGTGCCTAACTTCTTCAGGTTGCTTGAAATCCCAATCTATATAATAATACCCACATAAAACTATTTATTTTTAATATATTTTTTGCAGTGCTTTGTTCAGTGGGGACCTGTCCTCTAAGCACAGTTCTGCTAATGAACACAAGGTAATCTGGAAGAGATTCACACAGGAAACAATCTCCATTCCTGTTGCAGAGGTGGAGAAATGGAGAAAAAGTCCAGGCTGAAGATTTCCAGTCGTTTAGTCATTTTGAATACCCAACTGGAGCTTTCAAGGACTTGTTTCTCAGAAAGCCTCAGTATCTGCACAAAGCTCTGCTGGAGGCTGGTCCAGGATGGCTAATCCCCAGGAAATCTCCCTCCTAAACCCCCAAGGCTCAAGGATGAGCTGGAGGTGTGGGGGACTTCTGGAGGGCCCGCAAACTGTATTGAGGGTACTTGTATCAAGGTAGCCCCTGGACTTGACCCATTTTGCATCCGTGGCTGTCCCTATCCCACGGTCTCAGTGATTTCACAGGGCAGTGATGCTGCCAGGTGACTTTACACCTAGAGACTCCAGTTCCTGATCACACTGACTGCCTCCTGTGGTTTTTGTTTCAGGGTAGATGTGCCCTGGCACATGGTTTCTAGATGCCTCAAGCCCACACGAGGCCATTTCACATAGATGTCCTTGACCCCATTTAGCTGCTTCCCCTTTAGGAGATGCATGCCTAGTCTTTACATCTTTGCTTATCTGCCAGAGTTTATTCAAATCCCCAATCTCTTTTGCTACCCCTGCTTGATCCCCGCTCACCCCCACCACAGATCCTCTGAGGAAATCTCCTTGTATCTGGCTTCTGAGTAGACTATGAGCCCAAAACCACTACCCCTGGAGTACCAGACCACTACCCAACTGTCCAGCCAATTTTTCACTGCTCTACGAGGCCACCCATCCAGACTGGGACTTCCTGACTCAGATGCCAGGATACTCTTGGAGACCACGTCAAAAGCCTTCCTGAAGTCAAGATAGATGCCCCCCTCTGCTCTCTCATCCACAGATCTCACCACTTCATCACAGGAAGCAATCAGGTTGGTCAAATTGGGCTGTACCATTTCCAAAACTGGTCTGGCTGCACACAGCCAAGAGGAATGCTCTCCTCTCACAGCCTTGGCGCTGGAGCCGGCGTGGGCAGAGCTGGCTTGAGTTGCCTCCGGACCTGCAGGGCGCCCACAGCATTAGTGCAGTTGGAAAGCACCAGCTGGTCTTGTGTGTTAGGCCATGCACATAATCCCTGAGCATGCAGCCGGGTATGTACTGGGGTTAGAGCTGCAATCTGGAGTGGGAAGCCGAAACACGTCTGCATGGCAGGGATAACTTTGCCTCCCACTGTAGGACTTGGCCTGGCATCGAGAGCACCTACCAGTACGTCTCTATGGCAGAAACTCTAGGCATCTTTAGGACACGTTGTTAACATCTGGCTCACTCTGTCTCTGGCCTGATTTCACCACAATAGTATCTCCTTAGGTACCTTCATCTGGGCAAGGACAGGCATTTTGATTTTCAAGCTGCAGCACCAAATAAAATAAAATATAATCCTGTCTCTCAGCCTGTCCTTCCTTTCACCCCCCACCCCTGAAGAATTTTACTGTTGCTATCTCAAGTGCTGGCTTCGGGAAACCTCAGCCCGCTGTTAGCCCAAACGCTTCCCCAGTTCTGACGAGCTGGAAACAGCAATATCTGCAAACGTTTGAATCGCTGACCAGCTGTTTACATCTGTAAACACCAACTACATCAGCAAGCCAAGCTCCTTAAGCCTGCGTAGGAGGGATGGGGGTTAAGCTGCACAGAGCATGGAGTGAGAACAGAGGTCTGACCAGAGGATTCTGGTAGGAAGGGAGTGTGGGGTGTAAATCAGTGCATTTTCCCCCCAAATTAAGTGGACCAGTTCCTCTCGGTCGGTACACCATGACCCAGCTCTGCTGATGTCAATGGATCTGGCCCACGCTGCACGTTTACTTTAAGAATAAAAGAAATGTATGAAGGCAAAGCACTTCTCGCTTAGGTAATTCAGGCAGCAGATGAATCTTCACTTGAGAGTGGAGAACGTACCAGACACTCAAACCACCCTCGTCCTCGTCTTGCCAGGCACCCTGTTTCTCAGCTGCGAGAGCAGCAGTGAAATGGTGATCACTTTGCACTCGTCACTTCGGTCTCCCAAAGCTTTTTACGAAGACGAGCCATGAAATCCCTCTTTTACAGCTGGAAAACTGGCAGCAGGGGCGGAAATCCCGGCAGAGCTGCCCCAGGAGTGCCCCGCTCCCTTCTCCGCGCAGATGTCCCCAGAAGGGAGGCCACCCCTGTGCTCCTGCTCCCCCAGACTGCAACCTCATGGGCAAATTCCCCAAGGACTGTCGTCACCCTGCCCAGTGCTGACCGTCCCCCCAGCCCCGACGTGGCCCACAGAGGTGGGTCTCAGTGCCGGGGCCACCCAGGTCGGGCCCCCATCGCAGAACAAGCCATGCCCACGGCGGACAAGCAATAGGCACCAGATGGCAACCTCCAGGTCAGGCCAGATGATGGGCATGCCACTGGGAAAGGCTTGGGAGGAGGCCAACAGGGCCCCACTGTCTCTGCAGATGAGATGCTCTCTGAGTGCCATCTGCCCACTGATTTCTGTCACTGCCCAGGCAGATGAGGAGCCACAGTCGCAGCCCAAGGACAACCCAGGAGTGGGGCTTTGGCAGGAGCGTTGGCCACTGGCACTCCTGGTACCGTGAGATTTGGGGTAGCATCAGGGACCTCCTCCATTTGACAACAGTGGCCTGCATGGGTCTCGTTCAGCAGCTTATAAAACACTTGGCACCGGGTGTTCAAAAAGCCCATGCAAAGCACTCTTCTGCTATCCCCATACAACCCCGCCGCTCCCTAGAGAAAACAATCTCTTTGCCTCTTCTGTCCAATTCATCGCTGTTCCTTCCTACACACAGTATTCACTTCACATCACTTAGCGGACCCTTTACTGTAACAACCGAAAAAGGGACATTTTAATCATCACATATTAATATTTCATACTTCACCTAATTGCATTCCAGCAGAGCACTTCACACAGTATGCAGATTAAATCCAGCATGGTATCAACCATGTCAGCTTATTGTTCCTTCCATGTGAAAAAATACAGCTCTCCAGTATATTTTTACAAAGTACAGCGTCTTCCCAAGCCACTCTTCTCTTTCATATGCCATGTAAAAGCCAGTGGGAGTCCTGGCTTGAGTCGGAGCAGGAAATCTTGGTGATATGTCTGATTAGAAAAATATATACAGCAGAGACATACCACTGGTTATTCTAATAACTATAACTGTCTTCATCGGATGCATTTTCACAGCTATTATTTTACCTTTCAACACCCAACCGAGGACTGCAACAAGCTGGGCTTGGGTTCGAAAAGGGGAAAAAAAAAGACAAAATGCAACTAGTAGTAAGACTTGTCACTTGGACATAGACAGATGAACGTATAAAAGGGGTCTTTCATCTGTTGACCTCAAAGAGCATAAAAGAGAGATTAGTATGACTATCCCTACTTTCTGGAAGGGAAACGGAGGTCCAGATGGGAGATGCCCACCTGCAGCCAAAGCCATGGCCCGGACTGCTGCTGAGCTGAAAGCCCCCTTCTACCCATCTGGTACTGAGTCCCTGCCAGTGGTGAACGTGCCCGAAATCAGCCACCCCCAAATAATCCCCAAAATAACATGATGAGATTTTCAGAAGTTAATACACTTTTCTCTTCCTTCCTTCCTTTCCTTTCCTATTTCATTTCCTCTTTCTCTTTCTTTCCCTCCCTTTCTTCCTTCCTTTCTCATTCTTTCTTCCTTCCTCTTTCTCTTTCCTTTCTTTCCTTTTTCTTTCTTTCTTTCTTTCTCTCTCTTTCTCTCTCTCTTTCTCTCTTTCTCTCTTTCTCTCTTTTATCTTTCTTTCTCTTTCCTTTTCCTTCCTGCCTTCCTTCCTTCCCTTTCTTTTCTCTCTCTCTTTCCCTCCCTCCCCTCCTTCCTTCCTCCCTTTCTTGCTTGCTCCCTTCCCTCCTCCCCTTGTTTGCATCTTCAGGGCATGGTTGAAACATGGGAAAGTCTTTCTAGGGAGAGATTCAGACAGACATAAAGGAGGATTTGCACTGAGACCCCGGGAGGTGAGCTGGAGCAGGCGGCGCTGGGGCAAATCCTTCATCACGTTCTCAACAAGAGTAGGGGGAAGCACCAGTCGTGGCGGTGTCGCCTAGCGCACCTTGCTCTCCCCACCCACGCTGCTGGGTGCCCTCCCTGCAGCATCGACTCCACTACTCATCCTAACGCTGTCACTAGGTTACTGTGATCCCACTGTTAATTAAATTCATCCTGTCCCAGCAGGATGTGGTGGGTGACATCTCTCAGCTCCTGCAGCCGTGCAAGCTTGCTAACGCCTTCTTGCATGCTACACCTCGAGATCCCAGGAAGAAAAAAAATTAACATGGGCACATGTGCAGGTATTTATTGGCCTTCCTAAACTGCAAACTCTATAATCAAGTTAACAAAGTTCCTGCATGGGAGATGGTTAATAACAAAGTCAATTTACTTTTCTTGAGTGATGATATTGAATTAAAAGGAAGTGCCTGTTGGAAACACCTGCGCCGTATTTTGTCACCACAGTGAAGATTTTTTTTTAATTCCAGCAGAAGAGCTGAATTTCTTTAATGCTTTTGTAAATGCCTGTTTGCTAACATGTCATGGCACACTGCATTTAGCACTGGCACAAGCACTGTGGCCTATTTTCATACATCTTGCATTAAACGCAGGCATCATCCATCATCAGCTTAGGCAGTACGAGATCAGAGTCAGCACTTGGGCTTGGCTGGTATAAATAAGGGGTAACTCAGTTGAGGCAGTAGGGTTAGTCTGGAACCACACCGATATAGGGCCCCGGTGAGAGCCACTTTGCGTCATTGCCAATGCTGGTTAAAAAAACAGCAATTTTGTTCATGGAAAGCTTAATAATTTCCATGCCCATTTCCTCATTCCTCTTTTGAGAGGTCCTGAGAAGAGATGGCAGTGCCGGTGGCTCTTGCGATTTCATTGGGAATTCCTTTCTGCTTAAAGCTTCAGCTCCTGGCTTCACGCGACGGCGTGAAATCCTCAGCTCTCACCCAGCCCATCGTACGGACCACTGCACACTGCTGGAAGTGAACGTGCGCTAACAGCAGATCTGTGGGGCTCAGTAAAACAGGGTGCAGTTTTGGTGACAAACCCATCCTATAAACTACTGCCTGGCACCGTTTTGCACTGGCTGCACAGAGGTGGGCAGAGGTGCACAGAGGATTGCAAGGTGAGGGGTATGGTGGTGTTCAGTCCCTGTCATGCCTGACCTGGCTTGCTGGAGAGATGCTCTCTGCCGGACAAGACTGTCCTTCCTCCTGATGGCTGCATGCCTTTCCTGTATTTCCATTTGCTCCTCAAAGACAGAGCCCCTTAATGCAGCTGGGTGCTCTCGCTCCTCTAGGGGAGAGGACGTATCCCGTGTCCCTGCTGCTCAGAGCAACACGGGGTCTCCGTGCTTGCAGGGACCCTGCGAGCTCTGGAAGGGACGCCCGGCGAGCCACACCATTAATGGTGACCCATTAATGTGGGATGGGGTTTCTGCCCGGTGCTGCACTGCCCCGGGGCTCTCCAAACACCCTCCCTTCCCCTTCCTGCAATCCAGTCCTAAAACAGGGCTGCAGCTCCCTGTGGATTTAATGCCCAGTTAAGCATGTCGTAAGGGAACTTGCTCGCCACGGCTAGGCCAAGATACAAATAACGTGAGGCTAATTGAGCTTTGTATCCCTAAAACTCAAGGAGGCCCAGTGCTTCTCCGGTTTGGAGATGCTGCCAAAGTGATGAGAGGCAATGAGCCGTCACTTTGAGCTCTCCCATGACGCTGCCGTGCTCGAGGCAAGGCGAGGCGGCAGCCTGCGCGCGCCGCCGGCTCCGGGGGCACGGCGCTCAGGGATGCGCCGACGTCCCCTGCCGACGGCACTTCCCCACCGGCGCTCCTCCTCTCTTCCAGACGAGAGCAGCATCGCTGGGAACAATGTCATGGTCACTGCTGTCGCTAATGTTCAGGAATCCCTTAAAAAATATTGATATTCAATTCAGTAAGAGCCTAAGGCCAGAGCTGGTTGACTTGATAAGCTATTTTTCCTTCCTGCTTTAAGTGCCTTGCTTCACAGATTAGCTGTTTAATTGAAAGCCAGGTGTCTAAAAACCCCAGAGGCCTTAGTCTTAGTGATGAACTGTCAAAGAAGAAGGAAAAGAAAAAACCACCAACCCCCACCACTTTGTCTTTGCAGAAAGCGCTCTTTATTTCAGTGCGAAGGCAGCATGTGGCCTGGCTGTTATTTTCCTCTTATCATGGTTGTTCACAAATGGCAAACATGGTTTTTCATCCTGTATCTGGCTCTGTTCAATAACAAGTTTTCCCAACTTGGTGACTTGGAGAATTTACACCTGGAGTTGGATTAAAAATGACCGTGTGTGGCAGAGCTCTCCTGGGTGGTGGTGATGGGGGCATCCGCAGAGCCCTAGACTGACCATCTAACCCTCTCCCGCCCCAAAACTTTTGTCCGCCAGTGTTACAGTTTTCATCACCAGTAGCCCAGGAGATTGGTGAGTCTTTCCCACCTCTGGCGCTGCGCTTTCACAGCTACCCCTATCGCTGCGCCACGGACACCCCTTTCCACCAGGAAGCTCCACTCTTAAGAGGAAGTATTTCAAGAAAAGGGTCAGCTCCAGATGGACCCTGAGAAGCCGTGCAAGGACCAGCGCTGGTCCAGGTGGACATGAGGCTGCCAGCGCACCCATGAGTATAGCCCAAAACACGGTGACTCACTCACCCGTTTCCTGATGTCCCCTTAGGCTCCTTCCCACAGCACCTAGAAAACGGTATTTTGCAAGTGCTGCTGTTCAGACACACATGGCCACCTCTTCCCAGGCCAGCGCTCGTGACGGAGGTTACCGCACGTAACGCTGCCAGGAGGTCTATCCCTCTGCTCATTCTCTGAAGAAAGACTGAACTACATAGCGCGGTTTGCACCTCCTTTATCCATCTCATACATTCCTGCACAGGACAAAACCCAGCTCTGCACCATGTCCCCACCTCCGTCCTTTTGTCCCAAACATCTGTGCATCCCTCTTGCCGTTTGCTTGCGCTAGGCCACTGCGATAGGATTTTGTGGGAGGAACTGGGCCTGTAACCTGTCCTAGCACAAACAAGCCGATGCGGCTGTCGCACAGCGAGGGCCTCGCTTCGGGCAACGCTCGCCAGTCAACGTGCAGGCTCTCGGCTCTGAGTGATTTCTGAATAAAACCATCCTTTTATTGGGGAAAAAAGGAAAAAAAACGGTTCTAAAAAGAAACATGGTCAGCTACAAGACACAGGGACTTTGCTGATTGTAGCGCCACAGCACCATCAACAACACAGAAATGCATACACATTTAAAACTAGAATCCCTGCTACCTCAGGTGCCAATCATTCCTCCCAAGAGAGCTGTGAGTAATTTGCTAGTAAGTCCCCAAACACCAGCGCCAAGTTCCAAAGCATTAGTTTAATAACCAGCACAAACCCTGAAATCTTTTTAATAACTTCTGAGTCCCCAACAGTTCCTCTACAGAAACCTGGAGGGTCTCAGGCTTTTTTCCAGACAGCGGAAAGACCCTTTTCACTGCTGTGTGGTTCAATAAATAGAATAAACCAGAGGTAAACTTGTCCTGGGGTTTTCTGGGGAAAATGGCGTTGGTTCTCCCAAACATCCCGTGGAGGGATTGTTAGGGGATCAGAAAGTTATTAAAAAAAGACAGGGGTAAACAAAGATGTCACAATTATTAAATTAGTTCTGAGAGAGCAGGGTTGCCTTCTGGGGAAGCTCCACTATACTGAGCAAGCTGGAAGGAAAAGTGGAGTTCAGCTCAGCAGACTGGGTTCCTGACTACTTTGTTGTGAAGCTGTGGGTTCCTTTGCAAACCTTTTTCACCCCGTCAAGTGCACCTAAGCATGGCTAGGCAAGGAAGGACGCTTTCTGCTGCAGACTGGCCTTTTCTCAGCAGTCCAACCGCTCCTTGGGTCTCTCAAGTGATGTTTTGGGCTGCCTCATTTTCCAGGCCATCAAACAAAAGCTCCTTGCACAGGGTGTGCAAATTTTTCTCACTACTTCCCAGGGATCCTTCTGGCAGACTGGTCAGCCCAGACTGCTCTGCTGCGTCCGTGGTCATAGCTGAGGGGGCTCCCATTCCCCTGCAGCGGTGCCTCCAGGGGTGGGTATTCAGTCAGGTCACTGCCGAGCTGCTGGAAGGCACCACGAGCATTTGCAAGACGAAAGGGGACCCGCTCTGCTGTCCTGGGGCCCGGTGACCTTTTTGAAACTTCACGGCTGCTGCTGGGGAAACACTATCTGCTCGGGGACTTTGCTTTCTCCTCCCGAGCGTGCAGGCTCTGCAGGCTCAGTCAGAGGGGGCATGGATGGATTCAGGCCAGTTTCCATCCTGCACATTATATTTTCCTTAGAATGAAGTAGTGTTAAGACCCAGTGTTACATGAGACAACAGCGTTGTGCTATAACACCACTATGAAAGGGTACCGGCCTGTAATGACATGCTTGGTGATGCATCTCCATCACCCAGGGTTGCGGGAGAACATCCAGCCACAGTGTAACACCCAGCAATCAGCAGGAAATTACTGCCTTTCCTAGCACAGTGGAAACTATCGGGGAGCTCAGGGTCACAGACGTATTTCTAACCTGCCCTTATTGCCCGCTCTCCGCCAACCACTCAGGCCTCAATCTACCAGGTGGGTTAAAGGGAAGTTAGTTGCTTCCTGCACTTGGTCTCCTTCTCCCTATTTAGATGGAGGTTGCACCCATCCTGGGCACTTGTAAAACAGAGAGAAAGAAGTAAAGCTATCGGGCAGCAAGGAAAGAAAACGTCAGCCAAGTCTGGTTCACTAAAGCACATTTGCTGCAGGAAGAGAGAAAATAATCAGCATTGAAAATAATCAGCTGGGGGAAGATCCTGTGCTTTGCATTATGCAGGGCTCTGGCAGGAGAGTTGACTCTGTCCTGTTGATCTATTTTACTTTACGGCAAGTTTGATGCCTTGCAAATTTTTACATTGGTCTCGCACAGCCCTCCAGGCTTGTCATAGCTGCAGCACGCTGCAATAATTACACCCTTGCTCATGTCATGTCTTGCTGAAATGCCGGGGACAGTAAGTGTGGGGGTGTCTGCAGGGTCCCAGGACAGATGCCTCTATCCATCCTCAGCTCCAGCCCTGGCTGGTGGCGGTCACTGAAGGACCCTGGGGGCCGCCAGCCGAGAGCAAGGTCGGGGAGCCTTGAATGGAGAGCCTGCGCTCAAGCAGCGGTTTCGGGCAGAAAGAAGTGCTCAGCAGCATTAACAGAATGAGCTCCTCTATAATCTTCCTTCAACTGTCCATCTTACTATGCAAATAGCGTCACAGATTCCTTTTTTAATTTTTAATTAAAACAACAAGTCATTTTGAATTGGAGAAATCCTGCCAACCCTTTGAAAACCTGACCCTGATTTAAATTGCTGTGTAGCTGATAAATACTTCATAAGGGAACAATAAATAATCAATAGCTGTTTTAATAAGTATTTAATCAGCTGTTAAAGGTATAGTGGTTACAAAGTCTATCCGGTCAGCGCATAGTTTATAGCTGTGGCTCATAACCATTTGTCCTACATATTATTCATGTCCATAGAATGCTTAAAAATCTATTAGTTATAGTCTTAAATCCTTCTCATTAAGTGTGATAAAAAGATGACCTATGGCTCGAAACTTGGAGATCCGATCCAAGCGGAACTTCAGCCCTAGCATCAGCACTGCTCCTCATCCTGCCCGAGGGCCAAACGCTGCGCAGCAAACTGTACGCTCATCTGCGAGCGGCCACGCTGAAGCTGTCACGGCTGCTCGTGGAGCAGGGCGCCGCTTCCCGGGAGGAAGAGTTTTGGGAGCTAAGCACAGACACACGCTGCTCCCCGTGGGCTCACAGCGCCCTGCCTTCGCGCCAAAGGCTGCTGATCTACGTCAGCTGCAGAGGTAGCGTTTTACAGCGCTGTCCTAATTGCCCCATCTGCTTGATAAAGCCGAGGTCTCTCTTTGGCCCAAGGACTCCAAGATGTAAAAAAACCGCTCCAGGCTCCTACCAGGAGTAAAGTGACAGCAAGGAGCACCCAAACTCTCCCTGACACTCAGCCCTGCCTTTCCATCCCTGCAGTTCCCCTCTGGTGTGCTGGTAGAGCTGGACTCCTGTTAAAAAAAGGATGCCTGCGATGCACTGAACAGGGTTTTCCCCAAAGCAGAATTGAGGCTGGATTACGGCAGCTATCAGCCTTGCAGGGTTAAATTGGGGCTTCAACTTCCATGCTAGCAACATTGCATTTAAAACATGAGAAGAATCCTTGTGGCGTATGGGCCCATTATCAACCTTATGTTAGTGCAAGAATTGGGGCGTCTTCTGAAGCCGAAGGGGATCTGTTTTCTGGGGCTAGATCTGTGAGAGGGAGCTCCAAAGCAGCTGACTATCTAACTGAACATGGATACTGCAAATGGACTACCCATTCACACCGATCTTTCCTGAGCCCTGCTTATTCCATTAAAATATTTTTTTAAATTAAGGCATTTTTCTCCTAAAAAAGTTAGGATCATCCTTTGATTGTAGAATATGCAACAATAGACTTTTCAGGAGTCTCTGCTTCTAATCGTCTTGGAAATCTCTTGCGAATGGACTAACATTCTTTTTGACAGCAGCAAAATAAATTTTAAAGGTCAATGGAATCAGATAAGCCCTGGCTGGCAGCACTTTCAGATGCAGAATTCCAAGGATAACATTTAGGTTATGTTAGAGAACAGAAACAAAATTCTTTGGAGGAAAGAATCTTTAAAAGAAAAAAAAAAGAAAGAAAATGAAAAGGAAACAGCAATTAAATAGAATGTCATCTGTAATCCCATTGGTGCAAAACCTGATGATTACCTACTGGGCTACGGACAACGCTACATGTATTAATCTAATTAAAGGCCTTTGTTAGAGGTGTCTGAAGCTAGCTCATTAGTGTGTTACCGAGATGCTCATTAATGGCTGGCCATGACTAATTTCTTGAGAATTATTCGTTAATTCTTTATCATTCACATTCTAATAGGAAAACATGATGTTTTCCGTTCCCCACTCTCCCACTCTCACAGAGTGGAGACGGGTTCTCATCAGCTGCCTATTGACTTGACTTTAATGAACAACCCCCCCACAAGCTCAAACGTTGTTTTAGCAGCAAATGATTTATTTATGAGGAAAGTGGGATCTTTAGCAAGTGAACTTTCTGGCAACTTTCACAGCTTTTTAATGAGCTGGCATCTTGGCTGTCGGTTCTTCTATCTCCCTGAATGCAGGAGTGAGGAAATGGAGTGGATGATGAAAGGGCCTCCCAGACTGGCTGTGCAAAAGCCCTGGTCAGGTCCATGAGTCTCAGGCTTGCTTCCCAAAGATGAGTCTTTCTGCTCCAGATGGGGGACCACGGCTCGGGCGTGAGAGGGAGCAGTAGTTCAGGATGACACATGCCTGCTCCATAGGCACCCGTGGCAGAGGCCTCAGACCCTCTGGCCACGCCTCAGGGTGGCCTCAGCAGCATGTCCAAGCTCCGCTGTTGCCCTAGGTAGACCATGTCCTGCCCTAAATAGACCCGGGGTGCAGCAGCACCCCGTTGCTGTTGGTTACGTGGGAAGGCAATACAGGCGTATAGAGAGACGGCAGTTGTGCTTGGGATGGGCCAGGCTGGCTCCGTCTAATGACTCCCCTGCGCTCAGCGCATGGTCTGTGCAATGGGGCAGCTGCCAGTGTTGCAGGCAGCAAGGTTTGGCTGAAGGCAGCCAAAGCATCGCTGCCTGCAATGGGCCCTGCTGTGGTGGGCGAGCACCCATTGCGCCTGGTCCGTCTTTGCCCTGAGGACCCCACCTTGGTCCCGGACACGTCTCAGCCTCGGAGCGTTGTCCTCAGGGGGCTTCAGCTCAACCCTTTGCTCTTACAGTGGTGTCTGCGCTTGCCCATGGTGGCTCCAGCCTGCGTGTTGACACAGCCCACAGCCCGAGAAGAGGACAGGGCCTTTCCCTCCATCCCTGCTTTGAAAAAAGCAGCTCAAGAACAATTTTCAAGTGTTGGCGTCAGCGCTCAGCAGCACCGAGCCCTGTCCCAGGCCTCTCCCTGCCCGCAGAGCAACGTCGAACTAGAGAGGAAAACGGGGCTGCGCGCGGGAGCCTGCTTCCAGGACTCTGGGCTGTCTGACAACCACCAGCACCTAATTTAATTACCTCGTAGGGCCACACGGCTCCCAGAGGGGAGCTGCCGCGGATAGCGCCTCACCGCCGAACCTGTCCTTATTCATCCCTGTTTTTGTTTTCCCAGCAGAAGTGCTGTATCTCAATGTTATGGCTTCTTTAATATGCAAATGCTGCCTGCTGTTCCCAGCTAAACTGATCCAGCTCGTCCCCTGGGCTTGTGCTGCGCTTGCGGTGGCAGTGGCAGATGGTGGCCGTGCCGGACGGCTGTCCCTGCACCCCAGACTCCTCGTGCAACCTCATTCCTCTGGTTCTTCTCTTCTGAAGCCCCGTTGCTGGGCGCGGGCTGGAGCAGAGACACCTCACCTGCGGCCACAGCACCTGGGTGCTGGGTTTGGCACTGCTGGTTCCCCTCCCCACAGTGCCACATCCAGCCACGGGCTCAGCCCTACCTCCCCGAGGGCCAAAAAGCCACAACTCCACTTTGCCACACGTTCTGAGGTTAAAGCCAGCTTCGAGTGTCCGAAGGCTTGTCTGAGATAAGAGATACTACCTTCCCTCATGGACCTTGCCTAGCACCCTGGGGTCTCATGAGCTTTGCTGCTGGCTTCCAGACTCTCATTCCTCCAGGTCTTCCCTCTGCAGCCAGGGAGGCTACGGCTGCTTTTTTCAATGAATGAACAGAAGACAGGGATTTCATGTGACCATGTGCTTCCTGTCCCTGGGGATTTTAGCAGAGCATCAAATGCCACGAGAGTTGGCAAAACCACAAGCTGAGGAGGGTACTACGAATGCAGTCGCCACCCACAGATCAAAGGAGAAGCTCCAGTCCTCTCTGGGAGCCAGGCCAGACTATTCCTCCAAAATGCTTGCCACGCACTGCTGCAAAGAGGGACAGCTGATCCGTCACCCCACAGACTACGGGAATTAAGGTCAGCTGGGACCACTGGAGCCAGGCACTTGCTCACTGGAGACTGTCCTTACAGTGTGGGGCAGAGCACAGGATGGGGGGTGTTAGGCAGTGTGTTATTGTGCATTATTTTTCTCCATAAAAATATTAAATCCTGTTTCCCTACTGGTCTTTGCCTCTCCGGTTCTATGCAGCTGCACAGAGCACAAGAAGGCCTGCTTTTCAGGAGGGCAAACGTGCTCCTGCGTGCCATGCTCCAATCTCTGCATCCGTCTGCCCGGAGCCCCGAGGTGTCTGAGGGCCTGGCAATCTCCCCCCAGACTTCAGCAGACTTTGGGTCAAGCTTGAGATGAAGGTACGGTGTCTGTTGCTCTAATTCTCCGTTAAGAATGTCCTGCTGTTGGTAGATTCTCTCCTTTATACTGTGACTGTGCGATGATTTAGGACTTCGTGGACTCTCTCAGCTTCCTGCATATGCTGTTTCATCCTTCATACTCTGCCACCCCTTCTCCGTGGAGAGCATCCCCTTTCCCTTTGCAGTATTAAGCTTCCATAGAGGGGGTTAAAGACACAGGCCCCTTTCTTAAGAATACAGAAAGATTAGTAACCCATCATTGTTTGTTGATTATGGTCATTCTTTTCTGTAAATGAAGTTTAAAAGTCATTAAAAGATTTGTCAGCTGTGACTTATGAGCCCTTCTCGCCAGAGGGAAGTGAAGCAATGACAAATTCCCTCCACCGCTGTATCATCTGTTATGTGTTAGAAGTCGCAGTGTTCCAATTACCGGGGACCCACAGAACCTGTAAAGGAAAAGCAACTCAAATATCCTACACAGCTGCTGCGACCATTAGTCAGAGCTGGCGGGTTTCACTGGCGCACAGCATCAGGCTGAGGGTGAGTCAGTAATAAATAACACTCTGCTTGCGCGCAGGGCATCGCTGGCTCCCGCACGCTGGCTTATCAACATTCATTAGGCCTCGTGTCCTCCTCTGAGGAGGTGGAGGAGTTCCTGGTGCACCAAGCAGGAGACGGCGCTGAAGTATCTGAGGGTTGGGGCCACTGGGACATGACCAGCATCACATGGCAGGCCAGGCCTAGGGGAAGAGCTCTGCAGCCCAGTCAAAAACAACAAAAACACACAAAAAAGCAGCTTGCTCACTTTTCTTGCTTGCATGGGACAGAACAGTAACAAAGAATACAGGTGGTGCCAAGGGCGGTGCTGTGCTGCCTGCCACTTCGACACAGCGTAAACTCTGGAGCAGCCGTGAACTACCAAAGAGGTGGCAGGGCTCGGTGCACTGCCATGGGCGCCCACCAGCCCCGGAGAGCCAGGCTCACCTTGCTGCACCTTGCTCTGGGAAGCATCTCCATCACCATTTCTTTGTGGGCTGGGCAGAGGCTGCTTCAGCTTCTTGTGTTCATCTTGCCCTGTTTCACTTAAACAACGAAGCCCTCACTGGCACCAGGATGGGGAGCGGCTCACAGCCTGCACAGACATGGTTATGAACATCTGCTGTGGTCCCAAGGGCAGCTATCTACCAGCTGCAGCAGGAAAACTGCTGCCCACAGGCATCCTCTGCTACAGCAGATGGGCACAGGCTTGCAAGTGGGCTAAGGAGATGCAAGGCCCAAGCCCGTGGGGTGTGTGTCCCTGTGTAAGGTGCTACAGCCCAGGGAAGCAGTCCCTTCCCATGTCAGACCAGGGCTGTGAGCACCCCCCATGGTACCTTACAAGGGACCTAAACCAGGGATGCTGTACAGGGAAGGTGCACCCACGCCAATAGCTCGTGACTGCCTGACGTGTTTGTATACCCGTTACCATGGGCTGTGCTTGCACCTATCCATAAAAATACCGGCACGTAGCTTTGTAGAAGTGTGAGCAGTTGTGGCAGTATGAGGGGACCTGGAGCACGAGTCTGGCTGAAGCCCACCTGTGTGTCCGGAGGACACAAGGAGGAGGAATCGGAACATGCTGAGCGTGTGTGCCCCAGCACAAAATGCTGAGCCCTGCCTCTGCGGGGAAAGGACGGAGCAGCCCCTGATTGCTGGGAGAGCAGCCACCGCTGACATACAAGGTGCAGGGGATTTATCTGGGGGTAGAACACAGGGCCACCTTTCTTGACTTGCTTAGCAGAGCCTGGCATGGCCTATCTTCCCTACTCTAGGATGGGTAATTGCTCCCCATATCTCATCCTGATGGAGACAGTCAGCTCAAGAGAAATTTTCCTGCTGGGGCAGGGGCCAGGGCTGGCACCCAGCACCCCATGGCTCTGTGGGAGCCCTGCTCCAAGGGCCTGCAGCTCCTCACCAACAACGGCTGCTCACCTTGTTCCTCCCACAAGATGCAGCCACGCAGGTGGGAACAGCTTCCCCGTACCACCTTGGCACCTTTCTGCCCCCAGCCCAGTTATGGCTCCTAAATATCCCAGGGAAGTCAGGACCATGCTACTCCTCCCAAAGTCATGGTCCAACAAGTCCAGGAAGGGCATGCACCAGATGTTACCAAACTGTCTGCGTGATGTAGGGGGAACACTGTAAAGATTCCTGTTAACACAACAGCTTATTGAGTCAATTAAATCACATTTAATGCCAATTTGGCCCTCATCACACTTAACCTCCTCCATGAGAGGGGTAATGGACCATGGAAGTTTACTGCCTATTTGGCTTTAATTTGTTGGGCATGGTGGAGGGAGTACTCACAATGGCAAAACTTGTTCTCCCAGGCAACAAAATCTCTCTCTGGCCTTGAGAAGAAGGGAAGAACTGCTTGGCTGTCCATACAGTGCTAGCAGGCAAGTGCTGCTGCCTGGCTCCTGGGTCAAGGCCAAGCTGTCACACATGGCTCCCTCCGCACAAGTAAGGAAGTGCTCACAGCTGGAGGGGACACAGCGCTGGTGACCAGGCAGCTGGGCCCCTGTCGTTGGTATGGAGTATCTCCCTTAATATCAGAGCACCTAAGTCAGAATGAGACCACCTCATTCCTTATGGAACTTACCAGGACACTGCACTAGACATGTGGGGCAGGGGGGAAGGAAGTGCTGAGCTCCTCCAATTCAACATCACTCAGTCCATCCAGCATCACTGACATCTACGGGATGAGATGCTCCCTGAGCTTCGGTCCATCAGAGTCTGTCAGATGTGTCCTGGAGCAGTGCCACCAGAGCAGGAAAGTGGCATCGCAGTCATGAATCACAGTCATGTGGCTGCCGTGTCAGGCTACTGTGTCAGGAGCTCTGTAGCCAGTGTCTGGCAGTGGCCAGTACCTGACAGCAGAGAGGTCTAACATGCTTGGTTTGTGCAATGATCCATCTTTGTGTCCCCTGAAGTGACTGGCTGACATCCTCATCCAAGAAGTTTGTTTATCTTTCTTTTACTCGCCACAACTACACACAGTAGCAGGCAGGTGTTCATCCTGCCTTCTCTAAAACCCCAATAAAGCAGATCTTTTATGAGCAAAACTGGCTGCTTGGGGCTGTGTCTGCTAGGGAGCTGGACAGCACTGATTCCACAGACCTTTGGAGACTCACTCGAGTCAGCATGACTTTCAGCTGCTGTTTGCTTTCCTTGCTGTGCAGGGCATGTTTGACTATCACCAAGAACTTTCAGCAGAAACAGATCTGTCTGGACATGACTGCTCCACAATTACTCATTTTAACAGTAGCAGTCATTGGAAAAGCAAGAGAAGAAGAATGATTTCATTTTCATAACCTTGAGTTCCCCCTGCCCTGCTTGGACGAGTTTGCCTGCATTATTTTCACATCCCAGGAACACAGCCTCCACATCGCTCCTACTACAGAGCACTCATGCTTCTTCCACATGTGCTGAAGATTTGGTCTTAGCATCCAGGGCTTGTTCCAGTCTGATGGCGCATGAAAACCCCCTAAGTAAAATGCTAGTGATCCTAAGAGATAACCCCTGGGTGACTGACCCACACTTTGGTGTGGTTCATCTGGACTACACTCTGATTAACACGCCGGTTAGCGTTCATCTGGAAATGCTAAATGAGCTGGGTGCAAATTGTGGTGCTCTGCTCCACTGGGCATCTTGCAATAACAACGGAGTTCGTGCCATCACTCTGCCAGCAGGCTGCAGAGCACAGCCCAGAGCCAAGCACCAGCTCTTTGATGAACTTAAGTTTACAAAGCTAAATGGGAAATTCAAGCTGGTTTATGAAACCTTCATGGTATAACATGGCAGAGTTTCAGTCACTCCCTTCAGCTTCCGCTTTGCTGGTTGAGAACACAAAGACACACTAAGACACCCACACCCATGACACAGCTGAACCCTCATGATACACCAAACAGTCTTGTGAGAGTCTGATTCTGGAAATGCAAGAAGAAGGCTTTATATTTTTATGCATTTATATTTTATTGAAGAGGCCAAAACATGTCAACACCTCTCTACAGCATGCCGTCATTTCTTGAGAACTTACTAATGCAGAATACCATCAGTGACTTAATGAGGGATGGAGAAATCAAGAAAGTTCTATTCTTTAAGTGTTTTCCAGAACCCCATCCATCCCCAAGACTTTAATTTCGACAGGTCAAAGTGAAAGCTGTTTTATTTGCAAATGGAACGGGTAGTGGCAAAAAGGCAGTACTTGCTATTCACATTCAATGTCTGTATTGTGAACCCACTGACAGCCAGCGTTTTCTCCTGGTATCCAGTGATTTTGCTTCTGCTTCTTGCAAAAGAAACTCCCTTACCCCCTACTCCTTTGCTTTGGAGAACAGCAAATGCACCCTAAACACTTTGGCAAGGAAAAAGAGAAAAGAACTTTAGTATTCACTTAAAAAAATCTAATCTTTCAAAGCCACACTGTGGAAGAGGGTGAGGGAAGAAAGAATGGCACCTGAGCATGTGGCGTGGGCAAGAACCCTCTTGATTAGCTGCTGTGAGGAAGGTGATTTCTATGAGCTCGGACAAAATTTCTGGGTTTCTGGAGCAAGCAGGATGGACTCAGGAAGGTCACGTACTGAAAGAGCCTGCCCTTGGGGGTCTGCAGTGGGCTTTCAGTCCAGTGATACTGGAGGACAGCCCCAACCATGCTATGTTTTGAGGTGGCAGGAGAACACCACCAGTGAAACCACAGCAGGCCCCGTCCTAATCTCGCTGACCCCCCTGCCACAATCCTTTGCAATGAATTCAATGTTAGCAGAGCTGGACTAGAGATGTGACGAATAAAAAGATGGCTTGCTCTCTGATACCTGCACTTTATGGGGCTTCAAGTCAGCTTTTATCACATCAGATTATCCAAAACATTTTTTTTTTCCACAGGAAGAATTCATAAGCAGCAGTGTTTTACCTTTCGGGCTTTGCAGGGCTTTTTTCCAAAGCACCACCTGGCCAGTTGACCCGTGCTCCTGAGCACAGGGAAGTAAATATCAAGCAGTCTCTTCCCCTGAAGGTATTTAATTTCTTAATTTGTCCATATGGCTCAGATGCTCCTTTTCTCTTCAACCAGCTGCCTGTCTGCGAGACCAGATGAAGTTGGGAAGAGATGGACATGCAGGGCATGCAGGGCTCTGTGTTTAGGGTGCTGAGCACCCTCACTGTGAGAAGGAAAACTGCATCCTTTGAAGCATCCATGAAAACACCTTACGTGGAAAGCAGGGAGGATTCCTCTTTCTTTCACTAACTTATGTAACTTCTCTGTGCCATAGTCCACATCTGCATAAAAGTGAATGCTTTTCTGGTCCAATATCATGTCATGAAGATCTGTTCATGGTTGCAAATCACCTTGACGAAAGGCAATCTGCAAATGCAAATGATGACAGTGATACCTGCTATATATAATGGCTGTAAAATAATTAATGCCAATCAACACACATCTATGGAAAACTGGGATCGTCAAAGTAAAGCAAGATCGTTCTACGATAAGATCACAAGTTTGTTGCACAGAGGTAATAATAGTATTGATGTGATGCACTTAGACCTCTTTAAGATGTTTGACTTGGGGCACATGTTTTGATTAAGAAATCTGTTGAGTAAAAAATCAACTTGGATTAAAACCCAGCTGAACTGAGAGGTCTCAAAATGGAACTGCAAGGAGGAACCATCGCCCCGCAGATGCTCCCGGCATCCCATCAGACTTGGGTTTGTCCCCATGCTGCTTTCTGTCTCTATTAATGGCCTGGAGGAAGACATTAAACCATCACTGGAGCTATCTGCTGATGACACAAAGTTGGGGGAAGCAGAGAATAATGAAGAGATGGATCACAGATACAGGAGATCTGGACTTTGGTAGTAAGGCCAAATGCAAGGTCTGATAGCCAGAACAAACCATGTGGGCTAGGCTCCCAGGTGACACACCCCATCTCAGGAAGCAGAAACTTTGGAAAGGCTTTGAGGTTATTGTGGGAAATTAACTGGACCCAAAATGGCTTATGAAGTTCTGGCTTGTTTGGATCAGGCAATGGTGAGAGGAGGCGTGAAGAATGCTGCCTTTGGCCCTGATAGATCTATTCCTGGCCAAAATTCAGGGTTGACAACTTAAAGAAAACATAGACAGATTGGAGACAGCTCAGAGTACAGTCATAAGAACTATTCAAGGACTAGAAAACATGTTGTTTTTTTTTTACTGAGAGATCCCAGGAGCAAAATCTTTGTAGCTTGACAAAGAGGAAGTTACATGGTGACTTGATCGTGGCCTGTAAGTGCCATTAAGTGGAAATTGATAAGGGAATTTATCTATCTGCTGGACAAAAACGTGACAGCATCCAACAGCTGGAAGTTGAAGCTAGACAAACTCAGATTATAAATAAGGTACAAATGCTTAACATTGAGGGTAACTAGCCTGGCAGATTGCTTGTTTTGATAGATTCTCTAACATTTTTTAAGCAAGATGGATTGGCAAGCAGTTCTTAAAGGAACTGCTATGATTTAAGTGTTAGTTAAATATGGAATTCAGGGCAGTCCCAGGGCCTGATTTATGTAGGTGGTCAGATTAAAGGATAATTTGTTTTAATAAATTTATTCAGCACCTTATTATACACATGACTGCTCATTATCTTGCATTTGTTTCCCTCCAGGACTTCACTGCCGGAGCGATTCTCCTCTCTTTGCCACCACCAGGACATGCTGACAGAAGCTGGAGACAATCAGGTTGCCCTGTTAATTGGATCTAACTCGAAAGAGCAGACCAGAAATGCATTGGAAGCATGTATTGCCCAGTCCATGGCTTAGTCATGTGGCCACTGCCGAAGTCCACTCAGCCCCTTGGTTTAGCAGTGGTCAGCTTTGTTCTGGCAAAGCTCAGTCCTGGCCTCCAGGGAATTCTGCTGGAGCAAGAATTGCAGATTCGGCACTCTGGTTCTCAACAGCACTGCTGAGAATTTGCCAAGTGGGTTGGCTTGGGAGATTCCCTTCATCAGATCTGTCCTGACTGGCTACGATGCTGGAAGGTTGCAGGTGACATGCCAAGGAAACAAGGATGACAAGGAAACGCAAGAGTGCCGACGGGGGGATGAGGAATGGATGCCATGATGGGGACGTGGCCATCCATCACTGTAAGCTGCTGGGCAGGTTACAAACTGCAGCCTGCCTGACATATTTTCTCCAGCAGGGAGCCATCCTTCATGCCCTGTCAGCTATGAAAGCTGGCCAGTTGTGAGGTCCCAGAGGAAAACAAACATGGAAGTGAAATGGCAGCAGAGGAGAGCAGCAGGCTTGCACATCGGGGCAGTGTTTTCATAATCCTCCTGGGTAGCCTGACCTGCTTCCACACTCTGGGTACTACCTTTTGGTATAGAAAAAAGCTCAGCTGGGGCTTTGTTGTTCCTCCATGCTGGCCTCCTGACATGCCTGCTTGACTTTTTCCACATCAGAATGGGCGGTTCCTGTGCTTTTTGAGCTTTTGACTAACTCATGGTTGCTGCAGCCAAGGCTTCCCTCAACCATATCCCTCAATCATCTTCCATCTTCAACCAGTTCTTCCTTGTTCATGAATAACAGGTCCAACAGTTCATCTCTCCTTTTCTGCCAGGTGACCCTCAGCAGTCTCTCCACAACCTCCCTGATCCAGGTCCCCCCCCTCCCCAGGCAAGAAACAGACCTCTGGAGACATCAAGTTACATCAGCAGATGGGGTCTGCTGTCTCCAGGAGGGTGTCTCCAGTGACTATTACCCCCAGCTTCATCCTGCTGCCAGTGCTTGGTTCAGGCTCAGCTGGCTCCCGTGTCTCCCCTTGGGGTCTTCTCCTCTTGACCTGCTACCAGGGCACTACATCAGTTCTGTAAAAGCAGATTTGCAGGTGGAGCAGGCACCGTCTGCTCTTGCTCATGCAGCATACGAGAGACCTTTGCCATTTATTGCAGTCCCTTCCAGTCCCAAAGAAGAGTCATGTATGAAATTTCAGTGCAGGGCTGCAGGCGCTTCACATGCTGCCTTCCAGAAGCATGGCTGCGATTTCATGCAGTTTGGTGTCTCCACACTCAGCACCTGATCTTCTCCTGCTCTGTGCCCTGAGCAGAGCCACAAGAAACTGCAGCTGAATAGATCTCAATAAGGGATTGTAGAGCACAGAAAGAAATGGCATCGTGCAAGGTTTCAGGCAGCAAAAAATCATATCTGTAAAATTAAGTTGGATCCCACTAGCACTCACATATTCCTACTACATTTTTGCTAGTGATCTCAGTGGAGCAGTGGCACTTCAGCTGCATCGGGGAACAGTCTCTGTGTGGGCATGCAAAACGGTAATAGCTTGTAAGCCAGGAAAGGAGCACTCTGAAGCAGCCACCTCCATTCACATAGCTGACCACCTGAAGTTTAAACTAATGGGTTTTTGCTCACAGCACAAAGCACACCAGAGTAGTTTGAATCACTTGGGATGAGCTCTAAACCACCCCTATTGACCTCACAAGGAAATGGACTCAGCATTCACGTAGATGTCCTACATGCCAGGCAGTAACGAACACCTAGCAGCAATGATTTCTTACATCTCTACATCTGCTTTTCAAGTGTGCCTTCATTTATACAAGTAATACCACGAAAAGATGAGGCAACTTGATCACATATCTCAGATCTAACACTAAAGCAGTTTGCATCACTGAATATTGAGGTATTCCCAAGAAAACATAGGCTCCCTTCAAACACCTCTCTTTCCAAATGTGACTTTTCTCAGTCAATGGAAATCACCCAAAATGTGCTAACTGGGCTTGGAAACATTGTGATACCCAGATAAAAACCTACTGCAGCCTACGGTTAAAGATGAGACCTTAGAGTTCTGCTCTAGACCCCTAACACGGCACAAGAGCATCTCTCCTCTCCTCTGGCAATCAGTTTTAGTGATGCCAATGGCATCCCTGGTTCTGGACTGAAAGTAGGATTTGTCTGGTAAAGGTGACTATCTTAAAAAATGAATGAAAATGTGGATTTAGTTTCAAAGACAGTTGAAAGTAGGATCTGAACATCCTTTAAATGGGGATGCTTTGCCTCAAAGTGATATTTAACACCCAAAGGCACATTCTTGTAGATTATAGGGGTCTAGGTAAAGTGATAAAAATTATTCAACAAAACATCTCTGAAATTCCACCATCCACTCTATTTAATGCACCAGTTCAAGCTTCAGGGGACTGCACTATAGCTGAATGAGAAGCAGATGGGAAAATAAAGGTACTAAATTGGTACAGATATAAAAATTACAGCCACCCCCAAATTTGGCCAGTTTGGGACTGTGTGCAGCTTGTGCCTTGAGCTCTTTCTGTGTGATTTGGTATCTATTAGCAGCAGCACGGCAGCACCGTACTTGGCCCCTTGGCGTCGTGCAATGACAAGGTGGGCAATACACTTGAACGTGTGGTGATGGAGATGGGTGAAACTCCCAGAAGGTGGGAGAGGAAAGGGACTCCCAGAGTGGGGTTCAGTGACCTGTACAACTTCACCAGCATGCCAGCAGCAGGTTGAGAAAGTGATCCCTCTCTTCTTAACTGGCTTCCAACTCAAGAAATAATTATCGCAAGCATTCGGCATTGCTGTTCCTCCATCAGGCATTCAATGATCGGCTAATGTGTCACTGCGGAGCTCCCAGGAGCATGGAGCAAGAGGGCATTACAGAGGAATTTGGTGAGCTTTCCACACCTTTACACAGCTCCCTGCTGCCTGGACATCTCCTGACTGGGAAGATTAAAGGGATTAGAAGCTTACAAATGATGAAGCAGTGAGGTGAAAGGCTTTAGAAAATACCAAAGTCGTCTTAATTTACATGAGACATTTAAAAAATGAATGGACTGAGGATTTTTTCCCAAAGGAAAATGAGAGAATTTACTCAGAAGCAAGGTTATTTGACCAGTAAAATGGTTTGCTCATCCCCTGTGAAAGCACTAATGTATATTTTATATGGTGCAGAGACAAAGACACCTCTCACATGCTCCTCTACAAATTAGGTGAAAAGAGTGAATGGAGTTTTTAGGATGAGAAGAGAATACGGTTTTAAGAACACATCTGAATAAAACACTGCTAGAGTAAAGCTGGGAAGCAGTTTCCAGCTGAGTAATCCATGGACTACAAATTATATTTTGGGGTAGGCTGAAAACTACTCCCAAAGCATGCAAAAAATCCCATCGAAAAACAAGCACTTACAGAAGCAATAGAAATGCAGAAATCTTGTTTTCTGCAGGCTTATAGACAGCATCTCACTTCACCATCCATGGCACCACACCAAACTCTTTCCTTTCCATCACCCTCCCTCTGCATCAGTGCCCCTAGGTGAGTTTGTGCTATTTCCCACTCCGAGGTACCTGTATGTAACTGGCTGCTTGGGCCAGTTTAATATCCAGCCCTGGTTAAAATAAAATTTAACTGGGCCTGTAAAAACAATGGGAGCAAAGAGCCATTGAAGGCTCTACAAAGTGGGTTTTACAAGTCAAAAATATGTTCTTCTATTTCCATTCTCCCCAGCCACAGATCTGGGAAAAAAAGTGGAATGGGCAGGAATAGGTAATATTGAGCGGACTGTAGAGATTGGAAAATCCCTGCCTTGGCTATAGGTTTCTGGGAAATGTCCTCCAAAGGCCTGATTCTGCAGGTGTCTCCTTGGCCCTGAATGCAGCTCTTGCAGGACAAGATATTTCCAGCGTAGGTGTCTTTCCCTGCTGGCTGTTTCAAGCACAGTTTTCTTTTCTTTCTTTTTCCCGTCTTGTGCTCCACAGAGACTTTTGTCAGGACAAGGCAGCCATGCAGCGTGTCCCTCCAATGAAAGCTTTTTCCTCATGGGTTTGTAGACACTGTCTCCAACACTCTGCAGAGATGGTGCACAGCTATAGCACTCATAGAAGAATCCCCAAAACTTGTGACCCCAGTGCAAAAAAGGGACTCACAGCTTGAACCCTGTATGCTTTACTGCTGAGCCAGTCTGACGAGGCACCCACCTCTGCAGGGGTCTGCTCTGCTTGGGTAGCATTTATGCCCAGGTCCTAAGGGTGACAGCCCTGCACCTCTTAGGGCTGTGCAGGCACCTGAGCACTGGAAAAGGGGGGGCCGCTTGGTGTTTGCTGTGTCCGCTGTCACACATGGGCACAGAACCAAGGAGCACGCAGTTTGCTACACTTTTGACAAGAAAAATGAAGACTATAAGAGGGGGATTAATATACACAGAGCTACGGGTACTTGATTTACTACAGGTTTCTCACTCTTGCCCTTTCAAGTCGACAAGGCAGAGCGGAAACGTGATGCTGACATACATTAGAGAGTATAATTCCCTCCTGTGAGATGCAAAGTAGCTGGAAACCTGACTTAGCAGGATGATTGGCAGCCCCCTAAATCATGCAATTCCCTGAGTGATAGGAAGTTAGTAAAACTGAGCCCGGGCCGGGCAGGCCCGCTGTGTCCCCACTGCCAGGCACACTAGGCTGGGCAGATGGTCCGAGGGCAGAGCATTGGGGTAATGGCACCAAGACCACCTAAGAGCCCTGGAGCTCCTCTGGGTGACACCAAGGCCTGGATCAGGAGGAGAGGTGATGTTTTACAGCCAGACAAAAATCCTTTCTGAACATTTTCTGATTTGTGCCCATAAGCTGTAAGCAACTTCCCTCCCCCAGAGCAGAAGAGAATTGGAGTCACGTTGCTTCTGCTTCTAGTAAAACACATCCAGGATCGAGATACTTTGGTGCAGAGTAAGCAAAGGGAAGGGATAATGATGCAAGTTAGCAAGAGAGAAGGATGTGGTTCTCCATAATTAATTTAGGAATATTTCTGCATGACTGACTGACAAACTGAGATTTATAGAAATGTTTGTTTAACTAACTGATACGGGGTATATATTTTAATGCAGACACAGTCAGATTTTGATCAGAAAATCTCCACATCCTCAACTTATCTGATCTGAACCCCATCCAACTTCCCTGCTCATGCGGCTAATACGGCATTTGTTAAAGCCATTGTGTAAAACAGAAATTTCCTCTTGGAGCAAATTGTATGCCCCTCACGTGAAATCTCACCGAGGAATACGTCAGGCAGAGGGGCAGCACCTCTCTACTACATTTCAAGGGAGACAAATACGGGTGTCACTGCTTCCAGTGACCAGCCAGGGAGGGCTGGGTGTGGGTAGCGACTGTCGCTGGCAGATCGTGGGGGGAGAGATCCCCTTCACCCACGGTTTGGGCCAGCCCTGTTGGCATGGCCCAAGCCCTGGGGTGGCCCTCCTGCCTCTCCAAAGCTAGGTGTGCCCTGGGCGCTGCACGGCTTGCGCTCGCTCCCAGCAGTGCTCAGCCCTGCTCTGTGTCGGGAGCCAGTCTGGCCCTGAACAGAGAAACTGCACTGATTCAGAGAGGAGACTTGCCTCAGTAAGACCAGCACGGCCAGGAGAAGCTCCAAGCCTGCTGTTCGCACTCGAGGACTTGCTTCACAGAAGTCGTCCTTCAGACAGGACTGTGGGAAGGGCCACGCTGGCTGAGCTATGCAGCACGCTGGGGGCCAACCATGGACTCAAACCTGGGGCAAATCTACAGGAAAGCGCGAGACAGGACAGAGATATCTGCGTGGACACTGACTCTGCTAGCTCAGGTGCTGGTTGCAGCACAGCTGCAGCAGAACAGAGCGCACCAAGGACTAACCTCCAAGCGCCTGCGGTGCTCGGCGGGCAGGTCTGGCAGCTGCACCACGCTCTGTGCTGCCCAGCGATGCTTTGGTAACCAGCTAGTGGCTGAAGTGAGCCAACAGGCATGTCTGTGCCATGCAGTGCTGTCCTCCTAGCTCGCGCTATGGCTATGGAGATGCGTTGGCCCCCACATCAGCTTCCTTCACTCCTGCCAGTTCAGGCAGCGCTGGTTTATTCTCGTTATTACCTTTTCCACTCGTTTGCAAAAACTATGTAAAAGGCTCAGATGCTCATACTCGGCACAATCTCTGATGGTTGTAATAGCAATAGGGGTGTGACTTGATAGAGCACCTTTAAAACTTTCCAGGCTTTGGGTGAGATTTACCGAGCACTGGGTTTGGGAAGTATTTATTGTGGAGCAGAGGCAGCAGTGAACCTAGAGAGTGTACGATGTGAAAAGGAAGGCAGCATGATTCATCAGTGAGGAAGAGCAAGACAGCTTATCTGTTTTCTGCAATTCCACTTACAGCCAAGAAAAATGAGCCATCGTAACAGAAATTATGTGTGACAGGGAAGGACAAACCATTCTAATCAAAACAACAGCAGCTCAGATAACTCCTGGAAGAACTCAGCCACAGGCACCCGACCCCATTTGGAGGGCAATATTGGGCCAGGAGGATGCTCCTTGCAAGACAGCAGGGTCTAGACAGTGGCACAGCCCACTCTCACCTCCTCCAGGTTAGATAAAAAAGTATGCAAAAAGAAAGCAATGCAGGACCAGGCAGGGGAGCACCCCAGATATACTGAGCCTGCAGTGTTCAGATTTTCTGGATCCCTCATACAAAGCCAGGTCAACTTGATTCAAGGCACAGCTTAATAAATGAACAACTGAGAACTTTCCAATTCTAGAGAGAGGTGAGGCAGAAGAAGAGAGTGGGGAGGAAATATGAAAGCAATGAAAACAAAAGATAATAATGCAAGCCACTGAGAATGACTGGCTCCCAGAAATCCTTTAAATCATTCCTGAAGGCAAAGCTTTCATCTGGTTCCCCAATTCACTGTTTATTTTGCTCAAGTGCAATGTGAACCTTGGGGTCAAGAGCATTACATTCAAGCTCCTCTCAAGTTAGCTGACTCCTAAGCAGTAAACTGCTTTCTGTCATTGATTTAGCAATGACCAAACCCCAGACCCAGAGAGACTTCTACTTTTTTGTGGTGGATGGAGAACCCTGGATAGGTGAGGATATGTTGGAGAGATGAATTCATCTAGGAGATGAATACTCAACTAGAGAAAAGTCCAGATCTTCATCCAGATCAGACAATAAAGGCTTAGGCACCACCTGAGTCTAATTCAGAGCCTTTGGAAAGGTCACAGTGATTTCCATGCTGTAATTCGTCTTTATGTTTTGAGTCTGTTCAGTCCCAGCTATTCCAGAAACCATCTGGGACTTAAGCTTATTTCATTTCCCCTGCAGAAAGAGAAGAACCAAGTAGATCACGCTTTAGAAAGAGAGAGGTTTTCCTATAGTGAAGACTCCTTGATGCTTTGCCTTTGTCCTTGACAAGGTACAAAACCTGGAGTTGGGCACCTATATTCTTTTGTCATCTTAGCCTTACATGACTTGACCAAGCCTGTGCAGTCAGGCTGTGGAAGAGGACAGACTGCGCACCATGCAAACAGCACATTGGGACTCTGAGCGCTGGACCATCCTCCAAAGGCCAAACCAAGTTTGGTTGTTTTGCTAGAAAACCCACTCTAAGTCAACCAGCAGGCATCGTTCCTCCCTGTCCTGTGCTCTGCAAACGATCACACTGGCATATAGTGATTTCCTAACTTTCTTTGGTTTGTGGGTCCCTCACAGCAGATATGCTCACTCAGGTCTGTGCTGGTCTCCTGAAACCAGAGGAGCTCACCTTCTCGAGCTAGGAGTGGGATCCAGCCCAGTCCTCTCATGCTGCCAGCCTTCAAACTTCACAGTGTGGTGGGCTGAAATCTAGACAAGAGCGTACTGTGAACAACCCCCTTCCTTTTAAAACCTAGATCCCATATTTGGTCTGCCAGGAAGCGTGACACAGAGCTGAACATCCTCTTCCATCCCATTTGTGTAATGTGGGTGTTTTACCATTTCAGCCATCCCACACCATCTCTCAGTTCCTTCCACACACCAAAATCCCATGATGAATTTACATTCCTGACATTCTTCGAAACATATCTTTGAGTTGCTTTCATTTGCCTTCTGTTTTTTTTTTTTAATCTGTAAGACATTTTCAGAATGAATTTTTAAGCTTTTCATCACATTAGGTTAGAAACACACTACTATTTTTTTGAAAGTGAAGAGGTTCGCAAACGATATTGCTTTAAGAACTGGAGTTTTAAGAAAACAGACTGAGGCCCATGGTAAAATTGCAAGGGTTGGCAAACCTGCATGAGACTGCAGAGAGCACTCTTCCTTCCTTTAGGTAATTTATTCTAGACTGAAATCATTCATAAAACAAAGGTTACCTCTAGGTAGAACTTTATTATTAAAAATCCCCTCAAACATACAATTCTCATGACTACAATTCTAATAAAAATATGAAAATACTGATGATACGAGAAACGGACACCTAGTCCTGGCAATCTAAATGTCAAAACCTCTGGATCAGATGCTTTACCGATGCAAACTGACAGAGCGCTTGTGACTTTAATGGCGTGATACCATTTTACCTTGGGAGAAGATTTGGCCATCGCTGCTGCATTGTATAATATTAGGTGCAGATTGGCAAGCAGATTTCCAGTGGTATAAGCTGATGTCAGTAGAGCCATGCTGGATTTATATTAGTCAAGAAGCCTACCAGATGATTTCCAAAACATTGTTTTGGAGTCCCAGTGATAGAGCTTTGTCTTGGAGAATTCTTATCAAATTTGAAAGAAATGGGCTCTTAGAGTTCACTGTAAAGATGAGGCAAGCTTTGGGGTCTGCGGCTGAGGTCAAATGCATCATGCACAGCTTTCAGAAACTTCCGTGCACGGGCAGCGGATTTGGTTTGTTGGACTTGCTGCAAGTGCACACAGGGCCTGGGGTGCAGGCGCCCACCCTGCCTTCCGTGTGACAGACAGGAGTGACATGCTGGGAAGAAGCTCTCAACTGCTGACTAGTGGAAAATAAGAGTTCAGAGAGAGCTCATTTATATATTTTCTACTCAAGATTTCCCAAGTGGCAGCTTGGAGAATCATATCTGGAGAGATGGCAGAGAAAGACTGAAATGAGAGAAGCTGGGATGAAGGAAGAAGAAGGCTTTCAGTGTTCCCCTGGGAAGGTGTTAAAAGAAAGAGAGATGAAACAGTGCAGTGGCAAGATGTGGTGGTATTTGGATGTCTCAGCCAGGGTCTGGAGAGCAGAAAATTCAGAAAGAAAACTCTTTATTCAACTTTAAAACAGGATATGGCCACACTCCTCTCATGGGATAGAAATAGCCCATCCAGCTGGGAGACCCGACGTCAGACTGGGGCAGGGTATAATGGAGGGAAAAATGCTGCTTCACAAGGCATAGAAAGCTGAATAAAAGCACTGTGGCCACCAGTATCACAACAGCATGCTTCATTTTACCATTCACTTCACTGTATCACGGTTCATTACTCAATTTGGTGCAGCCTTTCTTTGCCTCTTAACACAGCTTGCTTTCATTTACGTACAAAGTCAGTGCTTATGAGTGCAAAGGCATGGCCTTTTTACATGCCTCAGGAAGGTGTTAGTCTTTTCCTGGGTTTCTAGAAGAAGACTCACATCACTCTTAATCTGGAGAAGGAACCCTAGGCATTCAAATCCAGCAGCAGCTGCTGCCAGCAACAGCAGGCAGAAAGGTGACAAATATCGGAAGAGAAGCACTTATCCTAATGGTGGTGCTTGGGTAACGAGACAGGTGCTCAAGAGGCCAGCCCTAAAGTGTACATCCCATACATGAGCTGCAGAGCTGTTCATGCCACTTGTGTATTTTGCCTAGTGCAGCCTTTAAACAAATCGGTAACCTTTGCTCTTTGCTATTAAAGAACAATCTCAGTGAGACTAGAGGTCAGGCTTGGAAGTCAGTTATGCTCAAAAGACCCCCTGAAGTCACCCGAACGCCACCAAGGTCACCACAATTCGGGTATGGTTCTGGGCACCATGGGCACAAACCACACAACTGGTGCCCACCTTGGTTGGAGCAACTGCAAAGTTAATGAAGAGCCAGCACTTCATCAGGTGTAAATAAGCATAGCCCATTTGAAGTCCCTGGCACAGTAGTGCCTGGAGAGAGCCTGGCCCACAGAGAGCAGAGTGGTTGATTTATTTACAGAATTGCCAGAAAAAAGACAATAAAGTCATTCTCCTTATCTTTCACACATCTCTTCAGATGTTAAAGATGCTCTTAGTCTTCATACTGGGAGAGATTGGCCATCTGTTTTGGAGTCACTTGAGTTCTTTTAATTAAAGAAATCAGTGTTTGCTGTCTGTAATTAAGTCCTGGTGTTCCTCCTCCTGCACAGCAGAAAGAAGCCCGGCTATATTCCCATTTTGGCCATCTGCCCCAGTGCACAATTAAGACTCTATAGCACTCACACACTGGCTGAGCACATGCTGCCATCCGTTGTGTGAGTGGTGCGGAAGAGGGAGCTCGCGGGACCTGTGGTCGCTGCAGGAGAAACGGTACAATGTGTCCCGAGGTATCTCTCCTGGAGCGCTCCCTTGGCTGGATGGGAGATCCAGCCCCTCCGGGCAGATTCCCCACTGCAACCCGCTTTTCCCTCCAGCGGCAAGACCTCTCTTCTTCTAAAGGAGACTCATAAGCTGCTGCTTCTCCTGCCATCCTCCCTCTAGATATCTTCAGCCTGATGGGATAGCCAGATCTCACAGGCAGGGAGCTTATGACGATGTAGTGAAATAGCAGCAGACGTTCAGTTTGAGAGAAGAAAGGGGGAAAGTGAGCATTTTTCAGCACTACCACTCTGCCATTCTGGTACCTGCTGCCCTTGCCCTGGCTTTAGGAGGCCTGGAGTGGGAGCAACAGACATTACTGCCACTAATCAGCTAATACCCAGGAGGGGGCAAATCTCACACTTCATCTCCAGAGAAAGCTAGCTTTTGTAACATATGAGATAGTGTGGCTAGACTGTCAGCACGTTCTTGGTAGTCCTGTTTTTCAGAGACTCAACTCCTATCCGAAGCACGCTGAAACAAAGGAGCTATCTCCACAGACTTTGGTGAGCCTTGAGGCCCTCAGGAAGACCAGTGACAAATCCAGCACCCTGCAGCGAATCAGTGCAGAAGAGGAGGGCCTGCGCCTCCCTGCTCGGGGTCGCCAAATCCTTGTACACGGTGTTGTACCCGAGTCCAAGCAGAGCTTCATCATTACCAACCACTGTGGGCCCTGCAAGCCCAGCAGGTTGTCCTACCTGGTGCTATTACCGGGAGATGCTGGATTGCTCACTTAATCCTCTTTCTCTCTCTCTTTTTCTTTATACTAGTTGGGTTTTGCTGTTTTCTGTTGTTTTAATCCTTGTTCAAGGTTCACCCCTTGCCCGAAGCATAAAGGAATAACTTGTGACAAGCTGGCATCGCTTTCAGCAGGCAGGAAATCTCTCCCTGAGCACATGCTTCCTGTCCAAAGGTCTAAGGAGATGTCTGGACAGAGCGCTCAAAAGGAATGTAAAGAGCCAGACTCAGGCAGGCAAAGGATGAATGGAGAAAAGGAACAGGTGCAAAAACGCATCCCTGAGCCGATGCCAAAGGCCAACCGGATCTAATGGCAATGACAGTAATTAAGGGCAACCATCTTTTCTCTGATCTGCACCATGGAGCTTCTCCTGCCTTCACCAACTGTGCCCAGGATTTGCAAAATGCATCCTGAGATCTCTTCCAAATGCACCATGAAAGTAAGAAGTCCTTCAGAGCAGTATGGGGTCCTGTCCCCCGATGAGCTCCTGCTCCTGCAACCTGCCTACCTGGCAGCTCAGTTGGCCTCCAACAAGGAAAACCCAAATATCCTCACAGCGCTTCAGGAGAAACAGAGCCATGGGGATTTTAAATGCCTGAGGAAGCACTGCATGTCAGACCTTTGCATGGGCTGCAAGTCCTGGCAAAGGGAATAACAAGTCTTGATTTCCCCACAGCCCCCCGTGACAGGTTTGCCAGACCTCTCCCTTCCCTACCAGATACACTGCGTTTCTTATTTCCTGTGATGTATGACATCTGGGAACACTCATATATATCCAGTGGGCAGGCTCATTTATACGGTGTTTGAAAAATAGATGGTGTATGAAGTGCAATTTGGTGTTGCAGCAGAGTTCTGTCCCCCTTGGGGTGTCAGGGCATTTGATTAAAACCCTTTTATGGGAAATCAATATTTTACTCATTATAACTTTCATTCTCAGACCTAAAAACCACTGAGATGGACTTGTAAGATGCTGCACTACATGCATGCACACAAAGATCTATTCATTAGGAGAGTAATCCCCTAGCATTTATTTTTATTTCTTAAGCACACACACGGGTAAATAAACAGCGAGAAGGTGCTTTTCTAATGGGTTAGCGAGAGGCTGCAGCAGCAATGCACCAAGACATTTACTGCACGATTAAAGGCTCCCACTTAGAAATACTAGCCCAGATCGGCAGCAAGATCTGTGCCAAAAGAGAACAGGACATCTCAGAGAGGGTTGTACAAAACTATTCCAAGGCTTTGAATTATACCCAAGTGCAGGGGCTGATGCAGGAGACTAGAGAGATGCTTAGTGTAATGCAATGAGTCAAACACTGACTTGCAATTCAGAAGACCTGGAGTTTATTCCTGCTTCTCCCTCTGGCCTGCTGGAGACCTTGGTGAGTCACTTTGCAGCTCTGTGCTTCAGTTTTCCCATCTGCAAAATGGTGTGGAGACGTTGTTGTTCTGCAGGGTAATACCTGCAGATACACTCATGTTAGGTGCTGGAGAAGGACTGGGATGTCACTGGGATTTTGCCACAAGAGACTGTTATCAAGGTAGGACCTCAGTTAGCCCCAGGCTTTTCTCGAGAGGGGTTACAGGGACCGTGGGCAGGACTGATGGCAGCATGGCACAAAATGCCTGCACTGCACTCGCGGACTGGGCTGCTTTAATTACTGTTCCTGCTAACACCCAGCAGCTGAAAAAATGAACAAGGAGCAATAATAATACCAAAATAATACGTAATAATCTCTTCCCAGAGTAACACTGGTTTTCCTCCTCCAAGGGGTTGCTCTGTTTCCTACACCCTGGTCTGTTAGTGCTGAAACCATGGCAACAGCCCAGATTGTACCATTAAAAAGTACAGAAGCACAACCACTACGATCTGCACAAGTACCTGTGACCTGTCTTGATTTGATGAAGACGAAAGGTGTTTAGGTTTCACTTGCATTTGTGTTTGTGAGAAAATGAAACACCAGTGGACTAAGAGAGGTGGAGACCCCAGGTCCCCCTGTGAGCCTGGACGTCACCCGTGTTCTCTGCACATTTGTGTCATTTTCCAGGGCAGGGGCTATGGGCCCAATCTTTGGGCAAAAGTCCTATCAATTTTCAACATTGCAATCAGCTGGGCTGGAAACTCATCTATGCCCTATTCCCACTCCGACATGCAACCCCACAGCTTACACTATGCCTTACAAAGGCTTGCACTGAGGATGCCGCATTGCACAACGCTCCCCGGGCTGCCGGTCCCACCATCGGAGCCAACACGGAGCGGGACGCGGGATGCTGCGGGCGCCGGGACGTGTTTGCCTGCTCCGCAGTTCTGAAGCTGTGGCATCAGGAACCGCCAAGAAGGCGGCAGTGACCCTTTCCAGTATCTTGCAGCACAAACTGCTGTCAAAAGAGCCCCTCTCTAAACAGAGGACTGGAGCAGATATAGCAGATATGAAACTGGTCATGATACAAATAATGTTTCTGCTAAAGAGAGGCAGGAGGCAGCTGCCTGTGCCTAACCAAATTTTTTTTTTTAATTAAAAATACCCCATTCCAGATTATGGTTGGTGGTTGTCTATGGTGGCTTTGCTCGTGGGAGCCAGAATAAGGGGACATGACTGCAACATGGCAAATGATGCCCAAGGACACAGGAGATGACAGTCCCTGTCTTGCAGCTGAGACCTGCGCTCCTTGGACCAGTGACACACTTGCGCGCCTCCACCGTGGACTGGCTCTGCCCTGCCAAGACTGGGATAAACTTCATTACATTCTGCTTAAAGCAGTTCAGCTACTCAACCCACTAGCAGAAAGAGTGAAGTGTGACAAAAGGACAAACTTCTCGAAGAGCTGAAGGAACAAAGCCACTAGAGAGGGCAGAACAAAGGGAAAGAGTCAGCAATGGTATCTGGAGGGTATTTTCCCATTTTTTTTCTTTCCAAATGTGAAATTTCATTAACATTTGATAGCACTGAATATTTTCTATTTGCTCTCTGGAGGTTATGAGGTGGGAAGGAAAAGTTTGTGAACATTTCAAAACTGTCCTATTGTTTATTCTCGGAAATTTTTCAACATCCAAAACATGTCAGAGAGTTTTGTGCACAAGCAGCACATAGATAATTACGTTTCTTTGCAATGGGACGAATGTATATGAGAAATGGCTCCATTCAAAGCAAATCTAAGTGGGTCAGGGATTCGACAGGATGAGTGGGATCAGAAGAAGGGATTTTTTTACATACAATAGTGTACCTATTTATTCTGGGGACAATCTCCCTCACAGGGAAAATAGGTTGGCGATGCACAGATTGGTATCAGCTGCTGAAGATAGTCAACACCAGCCTAAATCTGATCTGATGTTCATCTGTGCTGTGCTATCTTCCACGGCTGAATCAGTCTTACCATTGCAAAGGAGAAAAATGAATAAATTTGTCTGGGTAAAGATATCCAGACAAGAAATCTGAACAAAATCAGGCATCAACTTTCCAAAGGAGAGTAAACAACCCCTCAAAAGACATTCCTCAGCTAAATCCTATCTCAGCGTCTACGTCCAGGGTGCTGCGCAGGGTGCAGTGGGACCCGTGACAGTGGCTCCGATGCCAGGGCCTGGGGAGGCCGCCCGCTCCTGGACAGCACCGCAACGGAGGAGGAGAAAAGCATCCGTCACCTCCGATGGGTCCCTCCTGCCTCCCTCTCCTCCCCGCACGCCCTTGGCATAGACCCAACTCCAGGTTGGGAAGGGAGAGCCCAAGGAGACAAGCTCAGCAGCTCCCCAGGTTTCCATGGTTGGGAGCACGGTAGCGTGGGAAGGCAGGAAAATGTCCCTCCTCGCCGGCAGCGCAAGGAAACCAGGAGAAATCGCTGCCGCAAGCTGAGGGAGACGACACACCATCTCCGCCAGGCACGCAGCCGGATCAAGAGCCCTCTCAACGTAGGGATAATCCCACCTTGATGCTCCTCAGCCGGGATAAGAAGAGAGCTCCGCTCTCCGTGTGGGCGCTTGACAGGTGATGAAAGAGTCAACAGGCGCGGGGGGCTGTTTTCCACCTGTGCCACCTCCGCACACACATCAGGAGCTGACCAGACCCGAAGGACCAGACCCCCTCCTCCGTGTCCAGCGCCCTACGAGCACATGGCAATTAAACCCAGGAGCCACCGCTGCCACCAGCTTTGAGATGCTAAATAACTTCAAGCAGCTGCAAGTGCAACCAGAAATGGCAAGGCCGGGAGGCTGCCGCTTCCCCATCCCCAGCACTACGAAGGCTGTGCGGGCATTTTCGGGATCAGGCACTTCATGGCCTGTACGGCGAAAGCCGGCTTGTCCTCCTCACTTTCAGGAAGGCTCAGGAGCAGGTTAGTCCATCTGTCTAATCATCCCCCGCATCGGCCAGAATAAACCCATGGTACTTCCCGATTCTGCCTACGACAACCCAGATCTGATTAGTAGTTCACACTTCCCCCCTGTAATTTTAGGATTTGCCAGCGAGGGATTTTCATCATTCTGAGATGCTCAGAAAAGCGAGTGGAGCCCCGCTGCTTTCCAGCGCAGGCAGGATTTAAAGGCAGCGGTGGTGGAAGGAAACCTTATGAGATTTATATATTTTTACTTAAAAAGTGTCACTTTCTATTTACTGACCTGGTTTCCAGACTCATTTCTGCATGCACACTCGCAGGCGCTCAGCTTGTGGATTAACGGCAAGCAGGCAGTGCACCTTTTTTTTTTTTATAAGTGCTAAGCATAAAGACAGGCCTCTCTCTGGTGCAGTCCAGCGAAACATTTCTGTCAGGGCCCCGTGTTTTTCTTGGGCCAGTTGCATCACGGGGACTTTTGGCGTGTGCATTTAGGAACAGCAGCTCTGCAGCCAGCTGGCAGCGCCGCGCGCTGAACAGAACCGAGAGCACCTTTCGTGACCGGGCAGATCTCATGAGCGAAAGTGGGAGACCAAGAGTGGTCACGTGTAGGAAATCCAACATATGGCTCGGAGCTACCATGCTTCTGACTCCAGCCCCTCTTAAAGGTGCCATCTCTGCTCACAGCTCCTCCCTCCGCGGGGCACGGGGCAGTGTGGCATGGTCTGCAGCCTGCCGTTCGGCGCACGCTCAGTGGGCATGAGGAGGTGGGAGTGTTGATCCATGTGTGCTTGGAGGGTGACCAGACTTTGTGAAACGCCCTGGCTCACATGATGGGGCCATGCCTGTCCATGGGCTGTGTGTCTTAATGCAGGGGGGTTTCTTGGACCACTTCTCTTCTTTGCGTCTCTTCCTAGGGTACAGCATGGTGGTTCTCTAGATCATGGCTTCAGAGGATAGACTGAGGGAAAACCTCCTGTCCCAGATGAAATTCAGGACAAAAGGGCGAGACTGGGACGGTATGTGTATTCTGAACCTGTTCTGATGGCTGCTTCACACTACTGCATTATAGATGAAAGTTCTTACAAGTTTCACAAAAATCAGTGGCCAGGTAGAGAAGACCTCTTAGAAGGTCTCAGAGGCCTTCTTGGGTAAGACAGTAACACGAGCACAATCCTCATTAGATATCAGAGAACTTGCAAAGAGGACTGAAAGGTTCTGAATGACCACCTGTAGAAAACCTTTCAGCCAGAGTTCGTACTTTATTATACATGAGAGAACTAATGCCTCAGCCAGACCTTTCCTCCCTTCCACCAGATTCTCTGGTGTCTAGCAATGCGCAAGGTTTGAAACTTTTCCTACCATTGGGGCATTCATGTATCTACAAAGAACTGAGCTCGTGTTGAATGCTTGGTACAAGGCAGTCAAAAAGTCAATCCACCATGAGATCCAAATCTGTTCTGCACCAGCTTTGGTAGCACCAGTCACTCATCAAACTTCTGATTCTGACCTGCGCTCATGGAAGCCAATTAACAGTTCCATTAATGGCAGTGCAGCAGGATTAGTGCCAAATGAAATATCAGGAAGACTTGATTTGGTATCAGTCATCCTCTGGAAAGCACCGCCAAGTGACAATGCCTACTTAAAATCACAGCACAGAATGTTCACCTCAGAATAAATCAGCCTTAAAAACTGCTACACAATTATTAGTAGTCGAAGTAGAGTATTTACAAACACTTCGATTTTCAGGATGAGTCAAACCAACATGCAACTATTTTAGCCACCTTCTCCAAAGTGTCTTCTAATCTCAAGGTTAGTGTAATAACAGTATTTGGGTTGAAACACTACAAACTGCGGCTTACAGAAGGTTAGATTAGATAATACTGGTTCTTGAAAGTCCAGGATATTGTAAAATTTAGCAAACATCATAGCTGTATATTGAACGAGTTTGACATCACTTGTTCAGGAAGACAACCCACCACCTAAAAGGCAATTACAGAGGAGGTCTTATGAATGTTTTGAGGATTGGTTTAAGTAGGAAGTGTAATTTTTTTCCTAAAATCATATCTCCCTGAGGAGCATCCAGAGTGAAACCATCTTCTCTCACACTGAAGTGCCTTGAGCTAAATGCCAAGAAAAATAAATGGGGAAAAAACCTTGCTTAAGGACTAGGCCCTCGAACGCCTGTAGCTCAACCAGCTGTTCCCATGCTATTTTTTACTGAATTTTTGATTTTCACTGAGGGTGAAAAAGAATTGATCAAAATCTGCTGAACGACAAAAGAAAATAGATCCAGAAATGTAGGCACAATATTGATGCCAAGGCACAGCCAGAAGGAACACAGGCTTGATCCTTCTTACACAGCAGCTATTATCCAGCCGGCTGCAGCCCATAGCTGCTCTGGGGCTCTGGCAGGGAATGAACATGTGGACCTGCCACTACTCCGCATTCACAAAGTACTTTGGGAAACAAATCTCTTCCTTGCCTGCTGGAAGTAAAGGCTGCAATCTGAACTTTGACAAGAATTTGTATGAAGGGGAAAATTAGTATACATAGGACAAATCTGGTGACCGGCTCCAAGCTCTCACCCTGTCCTAGAAGGATGCCTCCAAGACCCAGCATGCATGCACACCTACACTCAGTTTTTGGGCTTGGGCTTGGCATGTCCAATGAGTCCATGACACCCACGCTGGTTGTGACTGTGCCTGGAGTCACTCTAGCCCCTTAACCAGGCAGGACACACAGTGTTTTCATAACTACAAGTCGATAAAATTCAGGTAGTTCTTTACGAGAAAGTACTTACTACTTTTAGGTTAGCTACATACGGAAATGCTCTCTTGCATAGAGATGTTCTCCTAAACGAAGGCCATATTTGAGAGTTTGCTGGCTGGGGCCAGATTCTGCTGTGCTGTGAATGTTCGGTAATTGTGCACCATGTGCACCACTCCTGGAGGAGAGAGGAGGGCAACTGCTGGGACAAACCCACAGTGTGCTACCCAGTCCTCCTTCCTGGACATAAGCAAGAATCTACATTTGGGCCCAAAGGTAGTTCCTTTGGGCTTGTAATCTGAGCTGCTTTTTAACTAGATTATTTCCCCCCCGACTCAAACTTTGATTTAAAAAATCTCTTCTAAAAATTTCTTGATCTGGGGTTCACCTCTATACTGTTTTTTTTTAGTATTTTTTAAAGAAGCTTTTAAAGTTACAAATTTTCACAAAAATCTGTGATTAAAAAAAGAAATCAAAACAGTTGCTCCTAGTTGTAGAAACTTCTGAAATTCCTGAGAGGTGCTTAGTGACTGTGACAGACAGAGACATTAGCTAACAAACGCCTTCCACTCCTACAATCACTACTGTGCACTCTGGAGTATATACATTCCCAGCAACATTAAATTAAGTTCGTTAGAGAGATCATTAAATTTCTTTTGATTAAGTGTCAGGAATAAACTGTAGATGAATGATGGAGTTTTTTAATGAGTTCAAAGTCTACAAAATAATTTTCTTCCCTGGGTCAATTATAATTTCAAAGCCAAATTCCTATGGGACCAATTTATTGGGAGTGCAAAGAGCCTTTTGTTCTCCAGCTCCCAGCTGCTCCATATACTGCCTGACCCTGGCGCTGTTTGTTTAGCAGTGATTTCGCTTACGCAGATAAGATGCCGAATGCCACAGCAGAAAGCTCTGGGGAGCAGCTTTCTCTTTCTGGCTTATAACACATATTTTGGGGCTATTTCTTACAAAAAAAAAGATAAATGTCCTGCTCAGTGCATACTTTCCACTGATTTGTGAAAATGTCCAGGGATTTTTGAAGTCGCATAATGTAGACAGAGCCATTCAACGAAATCTGGGTAAAAGGAGATCTTTCTCAGGCAACAAAGGTATGGGATCATTGCTAGAACACCTAAAGAGAGAGGTCTCCCTGACGCAAGTCACAAATCTGCCTTTTACAGTGTGATATGGTATCACATAGTATGAAGAAAGCAGTGGAGCCAAAGCACAGAGAAGAACATTACCATGTTTTAGGCCCAAGAATATCTGTATAAGCCAAATATTCACAGTGAGGATGATCAGAGAAGGTGGCCACAATGATAGCGTACATGTGAACATCCATTGCATTGGCTTTCAACAGCAACTTGAAGTTGCCATTGGATGTCTGTTGTGAGACTGCCTTCAGCCCCATGAAAACCCACCAGAAAGTCATCAAACAGTTTCAAAACCAGTTACAGAAACATGAAATCTCCTGCTAACACCAACAACCACAAGAATATCCAAACTGCTGAACTGGGTCAAACCAAAGATCCCTCCAGCATGCCTCCAAGGCAGGCTTGGAGAAGAATATGAGAGACAGCACGTGTACAGGATGACATCAGCATATTGATTAATTTAATAGAGTAACAGAAGAAACATGGCAGAAAAGACAGAACATGTGATTGCAATACTACAGAGAGTTCCCAATGGCAGACAGTGACAGAGAAGATAGCCATGCAAACCGTGAGTGAATGAAGCTCTAACCCTCTTATTTCTGTGCGCTAAACTGGCTGCAGAGGATATATGTAAAACACCATGGTGAGGTCCCAGGAAAAGCTAGGAGAGCCCAGCTGAAGTTAACTGAAGTCTGATCCATTTGCATTGCAATTCTGGTTGCAGCATCTAACAGGCACAACCCTGGCACTGTAGCAATGAGCTTGTCCTACAAGAAGGCTGCATCTTAATTTTATCCTCAAAATATTCTGTGAGTAAGTATCTTCCCAGGTGCAAGTCCCCTGACCCCTCTCTATTCCTTCAGTGGGAATAGTAAAGAGGATGGGATCCTAACTCTTACAAAATATTTATTGGCAATAACCCTTACAGATGACTCTTCTTGAGATCCACATAATAATCCTGATGGCCCTTTTGAATCTTGCTGAGTGTTTAGTCTCATCCACACCATTCAGCAATGAGTTCCATAGTCCAGCTGTACCGCAGGCATGCTCGCTTTCCCATCAGTGTGTATAATTTCTGAGACTAACATACTTTTTTGAAGGCTTTCCACCCAGGAAATATGTTGTTCAATTGGCTTATTCCCCAAAGCATCAACATTTTTGAAAATGTTTCCACAAAGACTTCTCTGAAATCAATAAAACCTCCATTTACGGCACTTTCCATATCTCCTAAAGAGTGAAAATCTCATGGAACACAGAAACTGAGTATATTAACTAACTCAGTTTTACAAATACAGATCAACACACATTTACAAGTTTATTGCAACTGTGCCGTTCACTTGACATAGGTCTCTGAACATCCACCACCTGGTGATAATGAAATTCAAGCCCTTCTGACCTGGGCTGGCTGCAAACTAAGCCTTCCATTAGCGCGCTGTGTCTAGGTACTGCGCGTGGAGTCAAGCTGTGATCTTTGATATCATATTCTGCAGTACAATAGCATGAGCTGAGAAAGGAGCTGGTTGAGCAAAGCAAAACATTTCCTCCAAATATGAGTATGAACTTTTCAACAAATTCTCTTTCTCCAAGCTCACTCCCCTTTTGCTGTCTCCAGAGAGAGGTGCTTGAGCGAACATGTCTGCAGAAAGTAAATTACTAAAGTTATATGCTCCGGTGCTCTCACAAGCCCCAGTGAAAGAGCATCTTCACTGGAAGTGATAATTCTGGTGACTAATCAGAAAGCAGAGTCGATGTGTGACTTACCTACTCAACAAAGCAATGCTCATTCCAGATATTCAGAAGCACTTGGTGGATTAAGGACTTCAAACAGGTGTTTACCAGGAAAGAATATTTAACCTGGTCACGGACACTACGTGTGTAGAACAGAGGCCATATGGTTTAAATAGATACATGTGAAATACTCTGCTCCAAAATATGAAGGGTCACTTTGCAAGGTGCTTACTACCCTGATGCTGATCTAGGAAAAGAGATAATTATTTGCTTAAATCTATGCACATGAGTAGCCTAATTACATGCAACAGGACACCCCTTCAGCTTAAGTGTTTTGCTGCACTGGGTCCCTGATATAACGTATAAAGCCAGGTGCTCTGTGCAGAATACAGAGGGATTCTGATTAAATTCTTCTGACATGGCGGGAGGCAGGGAGAAATGTACCCTTTATTCGGTGCCCTCCTCGGTTTACAGTTTATCTTCCAAAAAGCTGCAAGCTATAGTTTTAAGTACAGAAGGAGAGATTTGCATTGCCCATGGCGTCCCCCCACGCAGTGTTGACACGAAATTTAAAGAGGAATCAGCCTTGTCTCATCTTTTCAGTTGAAAAGAAAAAGCTGAAGAATTCAGATTCAGTACTTCATCAAAGGAGCGATGGGACTCTGTGACTAAGGCTTTCCTATTGATTTCAGGTGCCTCGAAGGACAGATACACCCCTGTGGAAAGCTGGTCCTGAGCTGCTGGCTACCAGAAGCAACTCTGGCAGATCGCTGAGCACTAGTCCCACTGAGCTTAACCACTGCCAGGTCCATTAGAAACCTCACTTGCAACTCAGTGAAGCACCAGGGGTACTTGCTGCATGTGCCTAGTCTTAATTAAAGATGAACAGGGCTTTCTGCACATTTTGAAGGTGCTGCAAAAAAACTCCACGTGAATCAACACCCTGAAATTTTGGGCAGGCAGAACTGACTTCATTCCTTGCTACACGCTTCTAATGACCAAGATAACTATTCATCTTTCACTCAGACTGCGGATCAGAAAAGATTCAGTTATCATAGTAACCTGGTAATCACCATCTGTCAGCATGATAGAAAACGAAGCGCAACCCCCCGGGCCTTTTCCCTTTGCTGCATTTGTTGCCCTCTTTGACGCTGGCTAGTGTTCTGCAACATGACTGTGTTGGTAGTGCTGCAGGGGAGGAAAAGGTCTGCACCATCCCCGAGGGCATGTCCCGGCTGGGCGCACAGCACTACCTTATACCGACCAAAAGAACCTGGGCCATGTCAAGAACCTGAATAAACCCTGTGTCCAAAGAAAAGCAAACTCCCCAAAGATCAAGCCACAGAGAGCAGCGCTTGATTTCAAGATGAAGAAGAAGACCCCAAACCAAAGAGGACCCCAAACCAAAGAGCACCCCAAAGGCAGGGGTGAGAGCTCTCTGTTGCGTTGGCAGCTATCAGCATTTTAGCTTCCACAAGTTCGCAGCTTCCTACTGCATGTCTCAACCTCACACTTCAGTGACTTTTTTTTGATCAACAGTTTAAAGGGACACCGCCAATTTGCAAAGTCACAGTCCTGCCTGTTTTGAACACACTTTCGCTATGACTAATCGTCGCTAAGTACAAGCTTATGCACATAAATATCACGGTGCTTCACCGCATTTGCTCCTTTGAATTCACTTGTATCCCAGTTCTTCATTCACCCCAAGCCACCTTCTCCATCATTTCACCTCTGCTAACATGCCCCTTCCTAACTGCCAGGCCCACATAAGAGTCCTAGTGGTACTGGAGAAACAGGGCTCCTGCTTCATTGCCCCCCAAGTCAGGACCAGAGGTCTGGCAGCAGAGCTGGCTCTCGGGAGACCCTGTCAGAGGAGAAACTGGGCATCTGCACTCAGGTCCTCATTCAGCCACAGGTTTCATGTGCAACCCTAGACAACTACTTAACCTTTCGCGGGCCTCAATTCCTACCTATAAATGGACCTAATACAGCTATGTCTCACATGTCCACTGCTAATTCATTAACCATTTATGACTGCACGTCACCACCACCCTTTGGCAAAGGGGTCCGGTGGTAACATTAAGAGAGAAAGCTCATCACGTGAACAGCAAAGCCCATAAAGGGCTGCTTGGTTCATTTTTTTTCATTGGTCCCAGGTCTGTGGAGACTTGCATTTTGCAACACATTCACACCACTGTCCCTTAAAAAACCTCTCAGCTTGGGTAGAGAAAAGCAGAAAATGTCCATTTCCTTCAGAAGATAAAAATGCTTCATTTGCTTGGAGAAGCAGTCCATTTTTCACTTCAGAACCCATTTGTAGTCCTCCTGGCCACACACACACGTGCACAGGATTGTTCAGACATGCAGCTGTGCAGACTCAGCAAAACTCTGCCTACAAACAGGTCAGAAAAATTTATCAGGAGCAAAGAGAGAGGGAGGAATGAGAGGCAAAGAGCAGATCACGTAACTCAAAACATCCCTCCACAAGTGAGCAAGGCCACTAGTTGTGACTCAGAGGCAAGGTTAAGCTTTAGCATTATCCCATTTAAAGTCTCAAAAGAAAATTAAATTCAACTGTGGTCTATCTTGATTGCCACCTTTGTCAGGACAGAATGGGCATGCGAGGGAAGGCCATTCTGGGGCAATTAATTGAACTGAGATGGTGCAGGTTGTGGGGGAGAAGAGGGTGAAGGAAAAAGGATGCCGCTCAAGACACTGTTGGTGGAGCAGCTGGAACTTACCAGTTGCCGGAGACAATTTAAAGGAGAGGATTTTGAGATAGATATGGACAGCCTTGAACGACAAAGGCCCAGAAAGTCATCCCTTCCCAAACTGAGCTGGAGACAGGCCTTCCAGGTTAGCACAACCAAACCCAGCAGGTCACAGGGAGATTGCAGCTTGATTAGAGCAGCACTGGGAAGCAGAAAGCTGGAGAGTTAGTGGCTATACCTGCCCCTGAAATCACACTTCCTTAAGAGGCTGGTCACCACCATGGAAAGTTGGGGGATGTCCCAGTGTATTGACGGGATGTGGCTGATAGGGGGAGTGGAAGGGCATGTGAGCACAAATGAGTGACCCACCTGCAAATGCCTTGCTGGGATTCACTGCCTTGGAGGTCTCCCATCACCCAACCCAGCTCTCTCCCAGGAGCTCTGTACCCTGGACTTCTAATCCCAAATCTGCTTTTCTCCAGTCCAAGCTGTGCAACTAGGAAAGCTCATTCTGAGAGGACTGGTCTGCCTCCTCCTCGCAGCCTGGCAATGCAGGCTCAGCTTGGAACGCAGACATCTCAGGCCTCCTGTCCTCTGCTCCCCTCCATCTGCTCTCCTAGCTTGGCTGGTTTCTTTCTGCGGCTGATGGGAAAGCAATGCAGGGCGGAGGAGCAGCACATGCCAGAGAGCCAGGCTGTCTGGTTTTGGCTGCCCCATGTCCTTACTACACATCCTATAACTGCTTGGACAAAGAAGCACTGGTGTGTGTGACCCACGGTGGCAGGTCCATCATGCCGTCATACCTAACTCCCACCTAGGCACCTAGCACCTAGATACTCCTCTGAATTCAGCTCTAAATATCTCCATGTCAGGCATGTGTAAATACTGAAACCTTAACTGCAGATATGAAAAGCACACTGGCATCTGAAAGTGGGCTTTCTGTTTGTTACGAGAAACCATAAGAGACTCTGCAGTATTTAAAAAAAAAAAAGCCAAACAGGCTGCTAGAGCATTCAAGACAATATTCTTGCTGGTCATTAATTGCTGCCTGCTAAATGAACAGGCAGTCTTTATTAACGGACAACTGCAGTAGGAAACCCAAGTGACAAGGGAACCCAAGAGCTGAAATAAATCTTAGACTCTCTCTCTAGCCAACGCAGTAGAAACACAAGGGTTCTCCAGCAAGCTGTGATGCCTGTTTAATAGCAGGGGGAAGGATGTTAAGAAAAGAAATTGGCTGGGCAAGCTTTAACTACACTGAACACATCACCTTAGGTTAGCAAAGATGTAGTCAATATCCAAGCCTTCAGATTTACACTTTCAATCAAGTGCCTAATTAACGGAGCCTAGGAAAGCATAGTTCTGAAATTTAATGAGACACTCCACACAGAGCTAAGTGCTTCAGATATTTAAGCTTTCAAAAATCATGAGAGGGTGATAAAATAGTGAAGATTATGCAAATATAACCCCTCTTTGGGTCCACTGTAAGGTTTGCTGAAAAGAAATGAGGATGCAGCATCCCTGCAACTGCTTTGATATTGTGGTAGGAGTATTTATTAAGGGGCCTGCTGCAGAGTCCCACAGCTTCTTTGATTTCAAGAGGATACCCTAGATTTCCATCTGCCATAATGCCTACAGTACCAAAGCAGTGATTGCTGCAGTTCACTTTCCCTGGGTATGTTCACAGGCAGGAAAGTGCTCCTTTCGGGTGAATCAGATTGGAGGAGCCAGTAAGCGACCAAGAGTCATTTTAGCAACTTCAGGAAAATCTCAGAAAAGTTTGGGTCACTTCCCTGGCTCTCCTTTTCTTCCCTGTATTTTCTGATAGCTGTATGAGAAAGAAAAAAAAAGCCCTCGCTCCACCTTGGGACCGTCACTCTGCCCAGGGAGCCTGTCACGGCAGTCCCAGCCTGGCAGCGCTGGCTCCATGTATTTTTGGGTAAACGTCTCAGCGCTGGCCTTGTCGGTCTGAATTCATCCTCCTCTACCCTGCAGGCATGTCCCCAGAGCAACCACAGGAAAGCAGGAATGTCATGAAAGCACCAGAAACCAAGGCTGGGAGAAATGAACTTCAGAGCGACCCAGACGTCTTTGTGAACTTGCATTTAGCAATTCTGGCACAAGCAGAGCTTCAACAGTGACAAAAGTCATGGCAGCTTTGGGCACGGCTACGTGAGGAACTTGCACCAACTGAACTTGTGGCTTTAAATCCTTGGAGCTCAACTTGGGCAAAAGGTCTTACATCAGTTGGTGAGTAACTCATGTCGATTTAGTTTAAAAAGAACTCAAATTAACTCAAAATAAGACTGCCGAAACTGAACCGGGTGTTGAGCCACAGTCATCTCCGGGGGCTTATTCACAAAAGCATTGATAACTTGACATTACTTCAAGTTGATACTCATTCTACCTCTCACCTTTACCGGGGAGAGGGCACACAGCTTCAAAAGAAAGTGCCACTACGTCACAACCAGTCGACCTGCTTGAAGCCCAGCAAAGCAGCTGATGATGCTTCAGGTCCTGCTCAGGCCGCCTGACTTTGGGACTGCAACAGCTGCTCCCCAGTGCTTGCACGGGGAGGGCAATGGAGGTGGCCTGTCCCACCGGGGCACGGGATGCTGCTGGCAGCATTTCTCTGAAATCAGCCATCTGAATCCAGTCCCAGGCTACGGCACTCGCTTTTAAATCTGCAGGACATTTCAGGCACAACTAGCCAGATCTAAACAAGGTCAAAGTGTCTTTGGGACTCTAGTGACTACTGAAGCAGAAACATGCAAAAAATAGTACTTAAAGGCTTGATCCAGCTGCTTGATGAAAGCAGTGGGGAGATGCCTGCTGGGAGGGGGCCCTTACCGGCAAACATGCCCTTTTCTCAAACTCTGGAGCACTTTTGGCTTTTGTGCTTGCGGCTGTTACTCAAAATAGTTCAGTGAATCTTGAGTGTTAGCACACAGCAAACGGTGAACGGCACCGTGTAAATCACCTTTATATTGTTCATTACCGGCAGGGTACCTCGCGTAAACGGTCAGGTGAAAATGGCTGTGGAAGCAAATGAATGGTTTCAGCAGTAACGTTGACAGTTCTGTTCATTTCTCTTTGAAAAAGGTCCTCAAAGCACCAGTTCTGCACGTAGCCCCATCTATGGAGCATTTGGGGAACTGGCTGTTGCCCCCCCAGCACCCAGGAGCCATACACCGTGGGAGCCGCGTCCATGGGGGATATTGCCCTCCTCGTGCACCCTGCCGGCTGGGATTCCACCATCAGCGGAAGCAGAGTTAGGCCAGTGCCGAGCTGTTAATCCAGGCTCCGAATGCGTATTGCAACGAACACCCCTTGCTACGTGTGGTGACTCCTGACGCGACAGGGTCGACGTGGGCGATGGCATGACAGGTAACAACGCTGATGGCTCAGTGCAGGCGGACGGGATCAGATCCCAACCTCGGCAAAAGCGAGAATAACGCAGCTCTCACCGGCCCTTGCCGTGGCTTTGCAGCCAGGCAGCAGCGATCCCCCTGCTCAGCGGCAGCCTGGAGAGCAGCAGCGCTTTGAATGGATACCCAGCAAAACCCCGGCCACTTCTCTTCCAATATCCTCCGTGCCCAAGCACGGGCCGGTGCCAGGCCAGGTTGCCAGAGCCCGGACGGGCTCGGCGCTTGCAGCCGGAGGTGGCGAAGGGCCCACGTCCAGCGCCGCGGCGCGAAGGCCACGGAGCAAGGCTGCAGCTCCGGGGCGGAGGGGAGCTCCTGGCGAGGCGGGCTGGGAAACGGGGACCCCGCTCAGCCCTGTGCCGCAGCTTCCTCCCGCAACCCCAGGAATCGGCGCCGGAGGCACCTCTCCGTTCAGGCAATTCAGGGCCTGAGGCGGGAGCGTTGCACTTTAGGTTTCAAAACAAAAATGCCAAATTTAATATACATGTTTTATTGATTAAAAAAAAGGGGAGGGGGGGAGAAAGCAGAGAATAGAGCTATGAATATGATTCAAGGATTGAAGGAAATGCTCAACAAAGAGAAAATTAAAGACCTCAGTCTGTTTAGCTGATCAGAAAGAAGATTGGAAGGTGATTTGATTACAGCCTATAGGAATTTTCACATGCAGACAATACAGGATAATCAAGGGGTAAAGATAGAAAAGAATAAATGGCTGGAAGCTGAAGCCAGACAAATTCAAATGAGATAAAAGGCACAAATTTTAACAGGGAGAGGATTAACCACTGGAAGAAGTTACAAAGGGGGTGCGGGAGACTTTGACTGTTGACATCTTAACCAGATTCATTTCCGAAAGGGATACTTTAATCAAGCACAAGTTCCCAGGCTCCATCCTGGCCACAGCTGTGGGGACATATAGAGCCCAACAGGACTCAGAGGCAGTGACAGAGTCACGGTGACGTGCTGACATTGATTCCCTAGAAATCCCTCTAGGTTTTTTCTTAATGAAATCCCTTTCCAGGGACACCTTCCTGTCACTCATAGATAACGTTAACTTTGCACTTGTGGAAGATGCTACGCTGCTCTGGGATGTTAATGGGGAGAGAGTTTGGAGAGATTTGGGAACCCCAGCCCAAAGACATAGTCCATCTAATCTGACACCAGGCTCTCCCGCGCGCTTCGGAGGACAGCAAAAGCAGCTGTAGGTGCTTGACAGTCTGTGTAAACCCACAGCACTAGGTGAAACGTCTCGCTGGCATCCTTGAATCACAGCCCTGCCTTTTTTACGCTGCTCTAAACACGAATGCCTACCCCTTCGCTCCATCATTTCCAGCATTACACGCGCACAGGATACATTCCGGCAATTTTCTCATGGTTCTGGTTTTCAAATACAGCGAACAATTACACTCAACTGCATTCATAAACCAGTGTTAATGAGGTTTGTCGACCCATTTTACCGACAGCAGCTGCTGTGTATCACGTTATCGATCGGCGCGTTACAGAGACGTCTCGCGCCCTGTCGCTGAAATCCAGGTTTCCTCCTCCGAGCTGCAGCAGCTACGGCGTGCGATGTGCGCTAGCCCTTCGCTGCTGCTCCTCCGCTCTCCTCTACCAAGGAAGCTGCCAGGTCTCTTCCAGCCGGGCTTCAGAGCAGGCCCGGTGCCTAACCGAGGTTAGTCCATGATGCACACCCTCCGCTCTCCGCACTCAAAGCATTGCCGTCCAGCATTCCCACCACGTGCTAAGCTGGGGCAGGAGCACGCAGCCCTCCACCCCAGGGAATTACCAGGAAAGCCATGTAACGGCACGGATAGGCGGCTCTGCACACTTTAGGAGCCCCGGCTGGATTCGGTGGGTTACTCTGCTTCCCGTAGCCACTACAGTTCCCAGGATTATCGCCCCTTCCGATGGTTTCCAGGAGCAATGCAGAGCCCGTGCGGTTACTTCCTGAGGGGCTGGAGAGGCAGGAAAGATCCCTTTTCCGAGTGTCTCCTCTTGGCTAACTCTCAGAGCGCCACCAGCACCCCGTTCTGCATCAGGGTGAGCAACGTGAGCACCTCTGCAACCACATCTGGATTAAAATAATGCTAACTGCCGGCATTATTCATCACAGGCAACCCACGCTCTCGGGGGAGCCAGCGCAGCATCACCCCGGAGGCCCAGCTGCCTCCTCGCAGCAGCGCTCGGCTCTGGGGCAGCCCCATGGGCAGCCGCGCCGAGGGCAGACAGCAAGGCGGGTGCTGCGGGCTGCCCCACGCTGCGCTCGGGGAGAGCCCTGTCCTCAGCTGGTGTGAATCCAGGCTGCTCCGTTCATCCCGGGGCTCAGCTGCGCTGGCGGAGGACGGCTCTGCATCTCCGGGACTCTATTAACGGAGCCGCTGGTACACGCTGCTCTAACAATATTTACTCGCTGGCTGCCGAGCGCTCCGCCACGGAGCAAATATTTGTGTGTTGCCCCTCTGCCCGTCTCACCAAGGCTGAAGAGCGTCGCCGGCACAGCGATCGACACGCAGCCGAAACGCCCAAAGCCTGAGCTCGCCCTGCACGAGAAGAGCCCCGCTGCAGCGCTGGTGCGCGTCACAGCCGTTCTCAGCCTGGACGCAACACTGCTGCAGTCCCTCTTCTTCCGTCGTACGAACCCTTAACCACCTTCAGAAACCTCCTAAACGCCGATCGCCGCGTTTTGTCTCATCGCTCCTTTTTCCAGCTGCCCCGGCGGAGCGGCAGGTCTGTCGCACAAGCCCTTGGGGACCCGTCGGCCGCAAACTCAGGTCACAGCCTGCAGCAGCGCCTTCGCCAAACGCTCTTTTGGGGACCGCTGCTCACGGCGGGTACCGGGGCAGGGGGATGTGGCCGGGGGCATGTCCAGGGAGAGCTCCCCGGGGGAGTTCGGATGTGGCTAAATCCTGCTTCTTGCCGCCCCAGTGCTGCACTCGGATGAAAGGACGATCCCGGGATTCCCCCCAAATCCAGCACTGATCAGAGAAGATGCAACTAATTGCTACTATCTCCCTTCTGGAAGAGCCCTGCTGAAAGCGAGAGGCTTAAAAACCTTTCTGCAGGTGCGATCCATGAAACCTCCGGGGAAAGGTTCCTTCCTGCTGTTGGACGGGAGGTTTTGGAGCGGTCTCCACTGAACCCCTGCGAAACGCGGAGGGGGCTGCTGGGCCCCGCTCCCTCTCGCCCCGGCGAGCCGCTGGCCGGAGCGGTGCTGCGCCCGCGCAGGGGAGCCGCCGCGGGGCTCTGGAGCCGGCGGACCCGGCGCCGCGGGCTGCCCCTCGCGGGTGCCGCCGCCGCGGCAGGGCACGACGGCCGGGCTCTGGTGCAGCGACGTCTCCAGCTCGGCTGCGTGCGGGGAGACGAGCGATCACTCCCAGCGCGGAGGGCGACAGGTAGGAACCGGCCGGAGGAGAAGGGCTGCGAGGCCGCGATCCTGCACCGGCCGGAGCAGGAGGACGGCAGACGTCGGGGGCACAGGGAGAATCCTGTTACGGAAACAAGGCAAATATTTCCAAAGGAGACAGCGTCGTAAGGAAGGCATTTAATCAGCTGCGATCTGCGAATGCCCCCTGCCCCGTCTGTGTTTGATCCGTGGAAAGGCCGAGGTCCGATGACGAAGTTCAAGGACCCAGTTTATTCCCCGTGTGCCAACGGGTCGCCCTTATCTTTGGCAGCCCACGCGGCTCTGGCTGGGCTCGAAAGCAAATTTTGCCCTTGAAAATAAGCGTGCGCGGTGAAAAGAGATCCCTGCAAATGAGATGCACAAGTGTTCGCCGGGGTGAAAGCGGCAGTCTCCGGAGAGAGCGAAACCCTGCCCGGGGTCGGGACAAACGGCCACGGCACCGAGCGTGGCCTTGCACAGGAGTCCACTCAAATCTATTAGAAAATTATCCCCTGCTTGACACTTCCCGAGAGCAGCTGCTCAGGAAGTGGAAAGCGCTTTCCATGAAATATTTGAAATGAAACCGCAAAGCCTGTGGAAAAACATATCCTTTCAAATGTCCTTTTTTTTTTCAGATTAAAAACCCGAGTCACAATACACTGCTTTTCCAAGATATTATGGCTTTCGTTTTTCTTATTAAAAACATGACAGCTTTGAAAGAAAATATTTTCTATGCCAATTTGCACTGAAAAAGGAATTTTCAATTTTAAGAAGTTGAACTAAAAAAACACCCTATTTATTTCTTAGGATCATTCTATAGAACAAAACCCCCAACATTACTGCTATGGAGAGTGGTGAAAGAGCACAGAAATCTATGAAAGTGTATATTGCCCATTAAATGCTTACAGCCATTGCTGGTGTATTATATAGGGCATGACTGACGTACACACTCTGTAGGACTTCCCTTAAAGAGAGTGAAAACCGCTGATTTTCTATAGTGTTGGTCAGCAAACCGCAAAGTGATAGACTGTTTGCTGTGCTTCTCTCACAGTAAATAACTACTGCTACTACTTTGCCCTTTATACCATTGATTAGATCTGGTTAAAACAAATAAATAGGAAAAAAAAAACCCACAGGAGGAACTACAGTCACCAGTCAACTAGAGCTCAGCCTCGGGCAGGAGGTACTACTGTTAATCACAGCATTTCACAGACAGTTGCACGGGGATGGCAAAGATTTAATACTCTCCAGCCGAGGCTTGGTGCTGCACACGCTGACGGCACTTGGCAAAGCCCCCTTTGCCTCTACGGGTGCAGGAGGAGAGGTTCAGTGACGACGGTGATCCCCAAGTCTGGCGCAGTTACACCCCGCCTTGATCACCCGCCTCCCAGGCCTGACGGATCTGCAAACGGGGAGTCCGAAGAAGCAAACCGCTCTGCAAGCTCGTAAAGCGAATCGGGCACCGGAGGGGAGCCGGCAGAGCACAGTCCCCGCTTTTAGCAGCTCCTCTTTCCGTAATAATTTCCACACCTTTGCAGAGTGCCAGACAGCCTGTCCTCGCGCTGCCCGCGGGACAGCTCCGCTTTGCAGGGCTGCGGTTTGGACCTTTCCGATAACTGTCCCGTAACTCCATTCACTTTGAACTCGCAAGTCGCTAAAGCCCCTAAAACCGCAGAAGAGCCGGGCCTGTGCGGCAGGGACGTCGCTCTGCCGACACCAGGACGCCTGCAGGGGCTGCGGCTGCGCGGACCTGTCTTGCTCGCGCTGCCAGACCTACGGCAGCTCACGGCAGCTGAACACGCACTCCGTTTGCTACAGGGTCACGCTGATTTTCGTCAGGACGGGACACGGATGCTGACTGCAGGGGAGGGACATCGGTCTCTGCGGGCTCCACACCAGGGTCCCTGTTCACGCAGCTCAACCCTTCCACTCTCGCTTTGCCCAGCCGCAGCCTGGCAGCCTCTTCTTCCTAGGCTTTAAACACTTTTGGGGTGGACTGCACCCCATCGGGAGCAGCCCTGGCTGCCTGCCCGCAGCGAGCAGTCCATCTTTTAGTCTCCACGTAAATAAAACGACAGTCACGAAGAGAGCCAGGGAGCAGGGAAGGGCAGCACGTCTCCGCAGGAGAGCACAGCTGCCGCAGTCGTGCTGCCTTCGCTTCGGGTCAAGCCAACGCGCTCAGTCCAGGAGTTACTCCTGAGCTGTCTAAGGAAGAGGCCCATTTCCCGTGTTCTTTAAAGCAGGCAACATTTGAACTGAACGCGAAAGGGCAGCAGCCTCCAGCAGAAAGGCAGCTCCTAAACTGCAAGAGCACTGCAGAAAACAAGATCATCCACCAGAAGCGGCTGCAGCCGTGGCATTTCGGAGTTCAGCTTCAGACCTTCTCCAGCACCACAGCGCACCAGTCCCATGACTGGCTCCATACAGACCCCATGGGTCACCCCTAAAACCTCCCTCTGCAGAGGAGCTGTTGAGAGGCGAGGGCATCAGCCCAAGGTGCTCTTGCTGCAGGCAGGCTGGGCAGCCCCGGGGCTCAGCTGACTTTCTGTACGCTTTACTATGGGGAAAGGGGGATGACAGGTCTTTGATTTGGCTTTTGGAAAGACTGGAGGAGAAGCACAAAAGTAATAGCAAGTCCTTCCAATTCACAACAGACACTTTCTGGGAACGCTCAGCGGTTTGGATGAAGCACCCTTCCGAACGACTACTGCTCATTGCAGGCATCATGACAGACCTGCAGGAGCGCTGGGAAATAAGAGCTGGAGCTGAATACAAGACCGCAGTGATTATGCTGCATATATTTGCCACAAACAGTATATCATTAACACAATCCCAGCAGCACAGCCAGCTGGCCCTCACTGGGAGCCCTCAGACACTTTGGGACAAGGTGGTACCGTACTCTGGCAGCTTTGCAGTCATTTCTCAGGTATGGCCAAGCCCAAAGGGTCCTAGAACCATGACACCCAAGAAATCATGACATTGTCTTCCCCCAATCATGAGATTAAGAAAGTGTGTTTCATTTTTCTGCATTTTCAGACAAGCTTCTGATCATCTCCTGTTTGTGCATGAGCGTGACCCCTCTCTGTGTGGCTGGCTCTCCAGAAAGTGCAGATGCCCCTTCCTGCTGCCTTGACCACCCATTGATTCTGGCGGTTTTGGTACCTCCTCTCCCCCACCCTGCTCTGCAGACACCCGCTCTCATCCTGCACCTGGCTGACTGCACAGATCATTTAAGGAGAGAACAACCCCACTGCAGTGAGATACAACCCAGGCAGGAGATGCAGGCAGGGTCCCACCCTACCAGCACGGCATGTGGAAGACACTTACCACAGAAACACATGGAGGCAATGTGCTGTAGAGGCGAAAGCGGCCAAGAGACTCAGGTGTTTTATTCACATACCCCTTTTCCTCTCCCTTGTCTAGCTCTCCCTGCTCTCTTCCCAACATCCTTTCAGATCACTGCCCTGCTCTTACATCCATCCATTCAGCATCTCCCTCATCAGCTGAACATGTTTAAGTAGGATAATTCCTATCTCTTTTCTCCAAAAAGAAATCCTGCCCTAAATATTATGATTCACCAAATTAGTAAGAGTGGAGCCCCTTAATCTCCAGAGGCTTCTGCTGCCCTGAGTATAAGCTTCACTTCTAATTAATGGCGTTAATGAATGTTTCTCCACTAACAAGCTTTCAGTGGTATTTTTCCAGGGGCTTTGTCAGGAAGAGGTAGCAGTGTCACGTTACCCTCCTTTCCCTCTGCAGTGCAACAGCTTGGTGAGCCTATTTTGGTTATGGAAGACCCTGGCTTTGCGTTTAGAGGCATGGCTGTTCCTTTTTGCTTTGGGATACTTGGACCGAGGCATTTCTGCTCTGGAGATCTCATCTTCCTTCTGATGCCTGCAGCGGGTGCTGCAGTTTCGTTCTCTGTCGCTGGCTTTACTTTCCTCCATCAGTAGAGGAAACGAGCTGCTTTGGGCAGAGACATTTTAGATTTCCCTTCTAATGGGAAATCCAAGCGAGACGGGATGAATCACTGTTAGGAGGTGCCTGATTTTTCTCTGCAGACCAGAAAGCCATCCTGGATGAGCAGGTCATCCTATGACACCTAGTTTTTAGGACAGATGAATCCTCTTCTTACTATAAAAATGGACGACCAAAATTTTCTTTGCAGCCAGAAACCTACAGCTTCTTCTGATCCGAGGGGCTCACCCCACACTTATACAAGGTAATATGGAGGCTGCTCAGGCCACCTTAGCTTTTTCTTCTTGAGGTCTGAAACCTCAAATGCTCCATCTTTCTCTCTTTGTCCATCCCATCACTAACCCGTCTGAGTCAGCGCATCTCTCATTCTGCAAAGAGTAATCCCTTGGACTGAAATACTTGTTAGTTTGAAGTTTTATAGAATATAGATCTGTTTCCCTCCCAGCAATGAACCTTGCTGACTCTAAGAAAAGTGATCTTTAACAATACCCTAGATAGCTGTACTTTTCTTACCTAAGCGCACACAAATTGCAACCTACAACCAATTAAACAGCCAGTTTCTCATTTTTCATGACAAACATAATTTGTAATTCCAAAATGTCAATAAAGAGTCTTTCGTTTTTATATTCCATAACATTTGCAACTCAGCTTGGTAATTTTGGAGTCAATACCAAAAGAAAGGGGCAATTAGGGTGCCAATTGAGAATCACCAAGTTACTTCATATAACATGTTGCATATTTATCCACTTGTATGCTTTGCTCTAACTGTAACACCATACTAAACGTTGCAAATACATTTTTCAGAGAAGCACATCTCTCTCTCTCCAGTCCTTCATCCCATGCTCTGGGCTTTAAATGCTGTGAGATAAGTGATGGATCTGGTTCGGGGAGAAGGTACAATGAATCGCAGTGGGATGAGCAGTACTTGCCTTGAACTAGGCTAGGTTTGCTGATTGGAACGAGGAACAAAAAAATCCAGTCTGTTCCCTATATACAATTTTAGTGAGAAAAGAAGAAAAGAACTTTCCAAAAATGTTATCATATAGGAAAACACATGTCTTGCCTGAGGGGCTTTGTATTTTGGGGTGCCAAAGACACATTTTCCTCTCGAGCCTGGCTCCCACTGAGGTAGTGTTTGGTTTGATGCATCTGTCTCAGTTGGAGAGGGGAGCTGGGTCCCGTTGGCCAGAGCACGTGCTGGGAACCACAGTCCAGCTGGAGAGCCCCAGCTCCCAGGAGGTGCAGGAGCAGCCTTTTGAAATCCAAATACTTCCATTTTATAAACCACACATCTTGTTTTCTGTCTACTGTGCTGCGTTATTTTTAGAACTGAAAAATAAAAGCGGTCCAACAGAAAGCAGATACTAGACCATAGTCTCTTCAACAGCCCAGACTTCACTTCAGAACAATTTGAGCCAACGTCTTTGCATCCCTTCTGCTGCCTCCTATGTCTTTCCATACAGCTAGGCCAAACTCAACCCCTGTGTGAGCTGAAAGGCAGCTCTGCTGGCCAAGGGGACTTCAACCCTGGAAGGTTTGGAGGAGGGCTGAGAAGGTTTTCCCAGGGCCTGCAGCATTTCACCTCCGTGAAATGTCAGAGCAGACCAGGACTGCATCCCGGAGATGATTCAGCTCATCCTCCCTTCTCCTGGGTGATGGAGGTTCTCTGGGAATGGTACAGCCGTGGTGATGCAGCCGCCTCTCCTCTGCTGTGTCTCACCAGGGTCAAGAGCGGTCCTGGGGAGCAGGAACACGCACTTGGTTACAAGATGGCCATAGCTGGCTACAGCCATACACGCGCATGGTCCTGTCCAGCACAAAGCAAGGGAGAAGAGGAATATGGATGAAGAATACGGAAGAGGGTGGAAGAAAAATAAGTAAGCGTCTTTCATCAGAAGGGGGTTGTTACTGAGCGTCCCCGATTCTGCAGAAACAGTGAAAGGGAAACAGAGCTTCTAACAGCCACCTTGCCTGTGTCCCCACCTCTGAGGCCTCCCCCTCACACCTTTGTGGCTGTCTTGCAACCTGACGTTTTCAGAGATGGGATGTCATGCTTTTTTTCACACTAATATCCAAATTCATAGGAGGCATTATTGATGTGACAGATTCTTTGCAAATTCAAACATGAAGCCAAAAAAGCAGCATGCGTACACAGGCCCAGAAATAAAGCGATGCACTCTGCTTTCCAAAGCTCTCTGTTGGAGGGATATTTCTGATATCAGAGTGCTAATACAGGACAGCATTATATGGATTGGCAGCACACCACCTGCAGTATTAAGACTTCCATCAGCCTTCTCGTCACACAGGCAAAGAGCAGAGTCTCTGTAAAAACCTAATACTTTGCAATTTTACAAGTTTGATATTAATATCAAGGCTTAAGAAGAAAGTACAAGTCAGCTGAATACAGACGGATGTTCTTCTAGTTTGGCAACGCTATTGCCCGAGAATGAGCTTCACTGCACTAATAAGGCAGGACTGGCATTGTGCTAGTGGACACAGATGCTACGGAAGATGAAAGCAAAGCAGCCCAAAGCATGCCCTAGGGACTGATGCACTATCGCAGGCACTACAGAAATATTACTGTGAGATGAGCCTAGGCAGATCCCAGGGATCAAGGAACAGAGAAAGGATGCATACCTGAGATAGTCTCACTGACCAGACCACATGCAGGTTTGCGACGCCTTGGGAAGTAACCTATTTCCATAGCACAGAGACAGTGTTGTGTCATGATTGTGGACCTCAAGCACTGCTCCAGCCTGACTGCCATCCCTGGGGGCTGCTGCGGCATCGGTCTCAGCTAAGGCTTGCAGGGCGGAAAGACCTTGTGATTAGCCATCAGAGCACCCCTGCTCCCTCACGGCTCAGCCAGTGCTTCTGCAGCATGTGTGGGCATGTAAGTCCCTCTCCTCAATTCTAGAGCCCACAAGAAGTGCCAGAGGTAGGAGCTACAACTCTGGTCCCTTTCTCTCAGGAATTTAAGTGCCAACACTGGCACAACAGGAAGGAAAGACACCTCCCACCTTCAACCATGCAGGAAGGAAGGGACTGGTCCGTTTGCAGCTCCCAGCAGGCAGGCCCCAACACCGCCGTGAACTTAAGCCATACACTACAGGATCCATCATCCACAGGCCCCAAGCCTTGGCGTCAGAAGTGCAAACTCTTACTGCCAGCAGGCCAGCGGCACGAGTGAATACAGAGAGCTGCATGGACTGGTGAGACACAAGGGGAGGTTCCTCACAACTCAAGTGAGCATTGCACATCTCTGTCCCTCTCTTTTGGACAGACCCCATCTGGCAGTCTGAGTCTGTAAATTAAGCTTCTAAGGCAGAGGAGCCCTTCCCTTAACTCAGTCAGTCAAGGCCTATGCTTTTGGACTCAAAGGTCTTGCCTTCACAAAAGATTTCACATACAGAAACCACTATATTGGTCACTACATCTCAAGTACTTATATTTGAGGCGCTGTGTCTGGTCTGCTCAGCTACAAAGCAGAGCCGTCTCGAGGAGAGCTTTGCAGGTTTGCAGGTGCAGCAGATACTGGGCATGTCCCTGCCTGCAGTTCCTCCTTTCCTTTAGGGTGTCACATTTTTTCTCTCTGAACGCCGCCATTAGGAGTTTAAAATACAAGACTGAAAGGACAGATAAAGGGTGAACAGGAGAGCAGGGAGCTGATGGCAGAGCCCATCCTGTGGCTTTGTTTTCTCTTGCAATTGAATTAGGTTCTGATAAGAGATGGTGAAGGATTTTCTTGCCACATGCTGCTCTGTGATGGAGTCTCTGGTCTACGGATTACAGTTTACCAAGGAAACAGCTCTGCGGACGAATGCTTTTAAGGAAGAAATGCCACTGTTCTAATGAAAAACTCAGGCAACCATTTTTGTATGGTCATTGCTCTTGGAAGACCAGCCCTATAAAGTCACATCCAAAACCCACTGCTGAGCATGGAAAGACTCTTACTGAGCACCAGGGACTCCCCGTCTGGCTCAGAGTGGGACAGGCTAGAACAACTCATCTGGATTTGCTCTGCAACATTCATTGTCCAAGCCTGCTCACACATCTTCACGATCACTTGGCTTGATGCAAGTAGGAGTGAAGCTTTCTTTCCATTGTTTTTCCAAAGGAATAAAAGCTATGCTACATGGGTTTATTTCTGAGGTCCACTAAGAGTAGACAGATGGCCCCTATTTCAGGGCTTGTGTCACAGATTATTCCAGCACCTTTTGAACAGCCTGGCATACCTCTGACCTCAAGCTTTTAAATTAATTTAGGCAAATGCTCAAAAGAATAAAAAGCCACATGTCAGATACCCAAGCTGACAGAAGATTAGCCTCCTCCTCTGATTAAAACATTTACTATGGACTTAACCATAGTCACAAGCATCTCCTATTCAAAATCTGTGACTGCAGTGCAAAATCAGTAATACTCTTGAAAAGTCAAGCAGGTAATCGCAAAGCAGCTAGTAACGTAGTCTGAGCTTGATTTGAAAAATCACAGTGGAAAAGCTGTAGGTCAAACATTAAAGCAGGTTCTCTTTTCACACAAGATTAGGCACTTCTCATAACCCATAGGTTGGCAAATCCTTTTAAAGGCTCTGGGAACTGCCACACCAGGGTTTGCAAGTCCTGTATCCTGCCCAAATTGCACCGGGTAAGCCACATGGGCCAGGCCGTGATCGCTGAAATCACCTTCCCATCCTAAGTGTGCCCAAGAGCTCTATTTGCAGAAAGAGGCTCATCACAGAGTCCTAAAGCCAAAAATCAGGAAAGAACCCAAATTTAAAATTACTCAACAGAACTTTCTAATGGTTTCTGTTAATGTTGCTACATTATGTGTAACCCGTCATTCCCTCCTTTATCACTGCAAAAAGCAGAATATACAGGGGGCTTTACCAAGGCCTTCATCTTCAGCTCACAACCCTGAGCCCCCTACAACACACTCTTTCCCCAAGCCAAAGTGGCTTTTGCCCCCACCATTCGATGCACCACTTTTGCCAGTCCACGGAGTCTCGAACCTCCAAGAATATGAATCCCATCATTTATACTCTGCTTGTGGGCAAGGAAAAGGAAAAATTCACTGAAAGGCTTGGCTGTTCCTCATTATAAATTCTCTACACCGCTAAACGCTTTTTTGTCAAAATACAAGGTAATATGATGTGCTTTTTCAATATTGTTGGTTTTATGTGCCATAAAGCAGCATCTGCGTGTGTTCTGAATTTCAGTACAGCTTTGACTTGGAGCATCCCTTAATTGTCCATTTTGTTTACAACATGATAAGGAAAAGCTCAAATACAGCTTTCTACCCCCTGCAAATGCAGATATTGTTGTTTATTTATAGTTCCTTATTTGCAGAGAACCTATAGGGACAAGAAGAAATGTCACTTCTTTGGGAAGGCAGATATATTGAACCGATCACTGTGCAGATGGTCCTGGAGAATTTTGCAACAGAACCTTAGGACCACAATTCACAAAAGAAGATAAACTATCCAAAACCTTATATGTCCTTCCCTGTGAGTTGCTGTCTCAAAACAAACTTGGCAAAGATATAGCAAAAGTCCTTCTTCTGGCTCTAACAGGAAGGTACAGATTTCTGTTTTGCACTGTTTAAGCTTACCCGACCTGCAAACACAAAAGGAGTTGTCTCCTTTTTCGTATGGAGGAGGTAGGGTGAGGGTGAAGTCCCTTCCTACATTAAAAAAGGGGTATTCATGCATCTGTAGAAATAAAGCTACAGAGGCAGCAGAAAACTGGTTTCCTTTTCCTATACAGCAATAAAAATTGCCATAAGATGGACAGGGAGAGAATATTAATTTGGGAAGAAGGTCAAAATTTCATAGACTGCTATGGATTTGTCCTTGAAAACATCAGGAAAATGACCTGTCTCCAGAGTTTATAGGATGATCCCCATCTACAATGTCTAATTTGAGTGAAGAAGAGAGAATGGAAAATTGGAAGAACCAAAAAATTCTGTAACACAAAAGAAGAACATAAAAGAGTCCAACAAGGAAGTGTGATGTTTAAGTTCAGACCACATCAGAGTGAGGAAGGTCTACCATACGCAGGAGCCGAATTCTCACTTTCAGGGCCCACTGAAACAAACCTCTGCTGAATTCCACCTGGAATACAACACAAATAATACAAACCTCAGCTGGTTCCACCTGGGGCACAGATAGGCTATTTTAATGGTCTAGTTCCCATATTTTATTTCCTAGCCAAATGCAACAATGGCATTAACTTACTGCAGAACTGTAAGTATTTATAACCAATCTACCAGTTAAATCAACAATGTGCAATTAGTCTCTATGGGGAGAGAGCTTTGGGGGGACCTGCGGGATCCTCCTCAGACATGGTCCCACTCTCACCAAGCTGGGTAGGTCCGTTGGTTGTGGATATGTCGTGCCCTGGCGCTTGGCCGTCTCCTCTGCCGGGGTTGTTGCTTACCTGAGATCTTTTAAGCAGCCTTAAGTCTTAACAAAATGTGAGCAGGTAAAAAACCCATGCGACACTGCTGCTGCTGTGCAATATAAGTGTTAAACACGGATTAGAGTCTAACCCTGCAGCCTTTCGGTAGGCACTTTATTACTTTGACCTCTGCTCTTACCAGTTTGACAGCCTGGGAGACTGGAGCTGATAGATCCAAACACATTCTTGGCTACCAACGGCATCAATGCATCCTTACGCCGTGGTGGCCAGATGTTACCGTATCAGTTACATGATGTCCCGCGAAAATGGACGCCATGGATACGAACACGTATCTGATCAGAGTATTTTCAAGTGTGGATAGCTCAGGGAACTGAGGGGAGATAACAGTTCTGAGCCACCACAGGCTGATACGCTATGCCTAGTCTACAAGGGAGCTGATTTTTCCTGTGCCAATAGCATACCTCTGGCTTGATTTTGCCTGTATTTCTGGCATATTACAAGCCTCAGATCAGCTTCTGCGAAGATGTTGTTCATATGAGGCCAGTAGGAAACATTCCTCATTGCTTTCTTGCATTTTTCAATCTCTAACCAATTTTCATATAGTTTTAATGCATTTTTTTCTGACACTTTAGAAGTCATTATCCTGGTAGATATAAATCACACCTGAGCTGAGCTAGTATGGAAAAAAAGTTAAACTGACTGTAGGTGGCCCCAGCCTTCCTGTGCCATTATTTTAACATTTTTTTCTAGGTCTCACTCTGAACAGTATCTCTGGCAATCACAGTTCACATTTCATCCAAGGTTAGACAGGGTTGTGTGGGTGGGGTGTTCCCATATTGCTTGCTTTGTTTTTAAGTCAGCCTGACATGCAGGTAATACAGCTCTAGATCTTGCCTTGTTGTGTGTTTTCTAAAACGAATGGTTCCTACCAGTAACCCCCCTCCCATGTTGGTGCTCAGACTGCAAATCACACAGTTAGAGATAACAAAATAACCTGTGCATCTGCAGTAATGTGTTTTCTAAATCCATCGTGGTAATGGCAGGAACTGGTCTGTAAGTAAATGGACCATTTATTTACGGATCATAAATAAGAGCATTCAATTTTTCATGACCGTAGACCAAAGCTAAAGGTTCCCTCTCTGTCTGAGCTGATGGACACTCGGTTCTTGTGCATTAGGCTGTGACTGGCAGGGGGGCAGCTGCAAAGACAAAGAAGAGGCATTTACATCCTCTCCCCTTCCACAACGTCCTGCTCACTTTAATGCCGGCTGGAAATGGCTCCAAACCAGAAAGAGGGTTGGGCTGTGGGCAGCCAAGGTTTCTCCAGGGCAGGAATAGCTGGACGTACTCATTTCTCGGGAAATAGCAGGAGTAAAGAGCTGTTCAGAGCAAAAAACTTCTCCCCTAGCCAGCGTTGACACTTGGGGGAGTCTGTCCACATGAGTCCATCTCTCTACCCCAGGAGCAACTACCCAACTGTGGGCAGCTCAGCAGAGACCCTATGGAGCTCCTGTGTAGGATTACAGCCACCAACCTTCCTCAGTGTGCAAGAAGCTCATGGGAAAAGGCCCGTTTCCTCCTTACGGCAGCTTGGATGGGAACGACTGTCGTTAATTTTGAGATGGAAAGTGAGTGAGAGCGATGTGGGGACCCAACCGACAGCAAGCTCAGACCACCTGGGCCAGTAATTACAAGGAAGCAAGGTCACTAATGCGGGGGGATAAACTCAGCAGAGCAATTTTAAGGGGGAGGGAAGAGAAGGAGACGATGCTGGCAAGCACAGGGTGAAATCAAACTGGAGAAATCAATAAAGGGAAAGGACAGAGGGGGTCGACGGGAAGCGGGAAGAGATAAATTAAAGGCTTGCCCAAGGGTTATGATGGCTAGTGAGCAATAAATTAAATAAAAGAGGGCAACAGGGACAAGCAAGGTAGCGTGAAAAATTAATTAAAAGGAAGGGAGGCATAACCAAGGCATAAACTATGGGTGCTGGCGGAAAGATTAGAGAACCCAGGGAATGAAGAAGCTTTGAAAAGTGTAATAGGGGGCCAAGGTAGAGGCTGGAAAAGCCTGTGACCACATGTGAGGGTCAGATAAACAAGGCCGATGTGTTTGCAAGAATATGAGAAGCATGAGACCACTGTAGAAGCAAGTAAGCCCCTTACCAAAAGACGGGGCGTTGCTGGGAGAGAAGCAATGGCACGGTTGTACAAAGCTACAGCCCTTAGCTTTTGCAGCCAAGTTCATCATGGGATTAACTCCCCTCATCCGCCTGCAAATGGTCTCCTTCCACGTACTGCTCTGCCCTCGATGGAGACCACACAGGCACTGCCTGCAGCGGCAGGCATGGAGGGGCCATGCAGGTACGGTGGTGGCTTTCACAGGACTTCTCACTGTTTGCCAGATAAGAAGCAGCTCATTAGCTTTGCAGAGAGCAGGATGAGAGTTTCCCAAAGCCAGCATTTTTGCCCTGACAAATTTTCTGCTTGCAGTTTGGGATCTGTCTCAGCTCTGCAGGAACCAGGACTCAGGCAGGCTGGATGGGACACACTGCTGACTAGGGAAAGGCAGCCCTGCTCCTTCCTCCAAACTCTCAGTCTCTTTGGCCCCAGACACTAGTGCATTTACAGGGCTGCCAAGACCATAGGAGTCTTCTTAGTTTCTCATGTTACTGAGAACAACAAACCTTGAGAACTGTTACTGCTCATCACTGCAGAGCTCCCTAAATCGATATTTTACTTGAGGGCTGTTAACTGATGCTGCAGTCCATGTGTTGCTTTGCTACTGTAGGATTTCTCATGAGGAACAGGGATGCAATTTTTAGAAGAAGAGCCCTAGAGGGTTTTAGGGCATGTGTGTGGGGGGAATATTTACATTAATATTTGCAGGCCCTTCAAGTCATAGATGAAAAGGAAGGATTGGACAAATTTGGACCTCATCTGCCTTTAAATCAGCATCCTTTGAAATGAACAGCCTGTCTCAGTGCTCCAAGAAAACAAGGCTAAGAATATGGTAAGCAAAAGATACATATGCCAGAGGAGAGAAGAAGAAATAGTAAAGGCATTCAAAACTATGTCAGGAAAAAAAATAAAAATAAAGTAGAAGTTTTTCAAACACCAAGAGGGGCACATGCCAGATGAATACGCTGACAGCAGCAGCCAGAGCCCAGCAAGGAGCAGGTTCAGAGCAGCACCACGGCTCTGACCTGCACAGCGCAGAAGACAGTACAAGGACTTCCATGAGCCTCAGGGGACTCCATCCGGCACTTCAACAAAAGGATAATTAATACCATCAAAGAGAGCTGAATGGGCTCCCTAACCTTTCCCTGCCCTAACAAACTTCTCTTTGACTTCTGTTCAAACCAGATTATAAATAGCTCTCTAAGTGGCGGTTTATTTTACCTTACACGTAATAGGAAGCAGGTAATGTCTCAGGGATGTTATAACCTAAATAGACAAGGCAAAGGGTGTATTTCCACCCCTTTTTTAATGTATCAGAGCAGAGCCGCAAAGGAATTAGGGCTCAAGCTAATGAAATACCAATTCAAGTGTAAGCACATGCCAGTGTTGTGCTGAGCGCGATCACAAAGGGAGCTGGCGATGGACCCAGATCTGAGCACAGCACTCTCCAGACTCCTCTCTGTCTCCTCTGAGAGACTGCCTTTCCTCATTTTGTGTGCATTTTTTAAAACTCACAAATTCAGCCTGCGAACACAGCCCCGGAGTCATTCCCCACCTCTTGTATCGCTCCCCCTAGATGCTGCTACTGAGGTTCAGTGGGACTTTTGGTGCACAACAGGGACAAAAGCCATCATATTCTGTTATGCTGGGACATGGGTAGATGATTGAAAGCCCTTGCCGTACTGTGGGGTGATGGTTTACCACTCCCCAGGTCACCTTTTACAGCCCAGCAGCTGGCAACTGACTCCAGGGTGGTGCACACGAACACAACAGAGTCCACAGCTGGTGCCGGCTAGGTGTCACGCAGCGTCCGTCACTGCAGTTCACCTGCTAAGTGGTAGCTTGTGAAGCTGCGATGAGATGGGCTTTCTCCCCTGTGCACACGGACACTGCTACGAATGTTTCTCCCTCCCCTTACAATAAGCTGCATTCCCCTGCAGTCACAAGGGAGGCAGATCTGTTGAGGAAGACAATATTCCCTCTTGAAGTTACTTCTCTGACTAGAACTACTTCTGAAACTTTGCCATGTAATATAGTAATTCCTTTAATTACCAACCCTTTTAACTACAAGGAGTCACTCACAAAGAGTTCAACAGTCCGGCATTAATGACACCTCCAATTCAGACTTTGTTGCACGGGTGTTAATCCAACTTCAGAAAGCCATGAGATTGCCTTCCTGACCTGCTGCTCACCTGCAGCCCCTTCGAAGGAGAAATCTTTTATTCAAGATGATTCATGTGAGATCTTTGGTATCTCCTGTTTCCTGCTCCACTGGAAGAAATTTGAGTATAATGCATACATCCACCCTGTGGCCACACGTACTAAGGTGGGCAACGTGGAGCCCACTGCCACCGCCCCCACAGCATGGAGCTGGAGCCCCATCTGGCACTGCCCGCACCTGCAGTCGCTCTGCCCACACTGGAAGAAGAAGGAGCAAGTCACGCTTTGTTCATGCCCTGCAATGATTCAGAGGCGATTAACAGCAACCACCACGCTAAGGGCAGAGGGGAGGACATAAGCAGTCTGCAGTATTCATGGGGGATAAATGTATGCACTGCGGAGAAGATAAACTTCACCTGGGGTACCAACAACTTCTTTCAGCTAAGCCCTTCCCAACGCAATTGCTACAAACTATTATGCCACTGTTTGGGGAATCCCAAAGAGGAACCAGACTCTCTTTGTGCTAGATGCGAGCACCGGCACGTGTTAAAGCTTCGTCCCAGCATGCAGGTGAGATAGGGCATAACAAGGCAAATGAGACAAGGGGGATTTGGAGGATGAGATAACCTGCAGGAGGTCAACAGGAGGGAGGTACAAGTTCCCGCTGCTGCCTGGTTTGACACATTTTGGCTCGCAGACAGCACAGCAAAGACAAATTTTTAGGGAGCGATGGAAAAGAACAAAAGGCAGTTTGATTATAAGACTTTCCCTGAGCATGCAAAAAAGCACTGGGCAAGCAGAATACCAAGGCTGCCACAGTCCCTGTTGCTTGTTCCCTGTTCGTCCCTCTCCTTCGAAGGGGGTAAGAAGAGCCTGTGATGGAGAACTTGTCCCTGCTGAGCCCCCCTGCCGGAGGAAAGCTGGAGACCCAGATCAGCCCTCCAAGGTTACAAGAGATGTCCTCAGGTCACCCTTACTGATTCTCTGACCCTCGTTTTTCACACAGAGTTCACCCTCAGGATGAAAACAAAAAGACAGCATTTTAGAAGACAAAAAAATATCCTGCCCCACACGGCTCATCGTAAACCAGGAGGTGTGTGGCATCTAACATCCTCTGGGCGTTCCAATACACAGGGGAAAGGAATCCAGCCCAAAACCTCCAGGCAGCACCAGGTTCCTTACACACGTACCACTTCCTTGTGTCACACCAGAGCGTCTGAAAGGTCAGTGCCTGACAGAGGAATCATACATAATAGTGAAATGCTAGAGAAGCAGGAAGGTAAAATAAGCAACTTCTTGGCTAATTCCCTAAAACCCCCAGTTCAAACCTAGCTGGAAGCAAATCTCAGACCTGGATTTCTATTGATGAAGCAATGTGGCCATCTGCTTGCTTGTCCTTTCTGCACTTTTTGCTAACTCTTATTTCTCTCCTTAAAAAAATCCATGCTCACATGTCATATTTGATGCATCTGACAAGGTCAGATCCATCATATCCCATCAAGCACATGCCAATGCAGCCTTGCAAAGGGAAGCCAAGAAAAAATGTGCAAAGTGAGATTTATTTTCAGGTTTTTATTTTAAGGCATCCCCTTGACTTCTGCGTTCTGATGAGCTTTCCTGCCCTGGGACTCACAGCAGCAGCAGAAAGCTGGTTCTCTGGTTAGGAGAGGACATAGTGAGTGAGCAGTGCTGAGGTACTCACTTGTCTCCTGTCCCAAGTGTCTGGGCACCTCATGGGCTAATGTTTTCATAGTCATAACATCAGTTAAAGATGGCAGCAACACTGTTCCCTTCTGAAGACTGAGGACTGACAAACTCAGGCCCGGATCCTCAAAGCTGCCTGGACACATTTGATGGCTGAAGCCCAACTGACTTGACAGGGAATCTGGGAAAAATATGGTAGAGAACTTGAACCTTGTGACACACATTTGAGCCTGTCTTCATCTAGCACTAAATCCTGCCCCCTTGCCTTTCTCTCCAATACCGTGCAAATTTGAGTGGTCAGCAACTGGTTCTGGACTGTGAAGGCAGAAAATGCCTTGTCGGTGAGGGGGAAACAAGCCAACAGTGGCGAGGACCTGGTGGTTCAGAGAGCGGTGACAAGAACCTGTCCCCAGTCCTTCTGGCCATCAGCTTTTTTCTTTAAGAAGGAGCTAAGCTGTCAATAAACACAACCCACTTAAGTCTGAGAGCGCTCATTGAGGTTCTTCACAACTTCACTCCAGCTGAGTTCCCACTCAATGAATGCATATACACAACTGGTAGGCACTAGGAATGCATCCTGCCAGCAGGAATTTTTAAATTCCCTCTGGAAAAATTTAGGAATGTTTTTTAGGTTTCATTCTGCAAACATCTGCACCTGAAGCTTGAGCGTGGGTGTCTTCTACGCCCCTATGAGTAGAAGTGACTTGTGTGATCATCTGTCAGCTGGTGCTTACACGTGGAGTTATTTGGAAAAAGATTTTACATTTTCAATTCATGCACTACTGTAATCTGAATTAACCTTCAGGTGTTGAGAAGCTCTGAGAAACACAGATAATTTCAAAACACAAATCCAGGAATTAAAAAACAAACCCCCCAAATCAGATAATTTAAATTGACATGTTATTTTGATAAGATCAAGATTTGCAGAAAACTTAATTCTCAGATACAGTATTCATTATGAATCACTTACTAAGCTCTCAAAAGATTTAAACATTTTGTTTGATCATAGGAAAGAAGTTCAGAATTTTATTGTTGACTCAGGAAGCTATTTTAACCCATGGCTTACTGTGAGCACAAGTGTTTTGACTGACTTTATAAGTTTAAAATAGACATATGCTTAAGTGCTTTGGTTTGTCAGGGTTTTAAAGCTCAAAGTATGTACAGTGCAATCCCCTGGATCATGTATGCTACATGAAGACATTTCCCATTTTCTGTTCAACCTTACTTTCCTTAGATAACATCAAATGACCTGCTTTTTTCATATACATCTGGAAACAATGCTTTCCTGGTGTCTAGAGCAGAGGAGAACCTCAAGCTACTGTGTTTATTTAAAAGCACAGCTAAAACTGACAATTATTTATCTATGCTAAATAGATTCAGAGTGCAAATGCCTTTCTGCAGATCCTTTTGCAAGTGGCAGGTTAGGTGCTGGATTCCTTGTGATATTTTTAACTCCGGCTGGGCAGGTAACAACCTAGACAGAGCAGTGAGGCCATTTACGAAGGGTTAATTGGCATCTTCCTCCACTCATCTTCCACCAACGCACCCTGAGCAGAGCCCTGCAAGCTTAGCTCTGACAGAAGCAAGGAAGCAGCTTCTCAGTTAAGGTCAGTGCCCTGTGTCCATAGCTCTGCTGGCATGGGTGAGCGCTCGTCCACCTCTGCAAGGCTCTGGCATGAAGAATGGTGGCTTAACATGTCAGGATTTGGCTCTCATTGGAAAACTTGATTCTTTAACGGAACTGCTTAGGTTCCCACCCAAAGCCAGCTGAGCTCAGCTCTGCATAGGTAGAATACCTGTGGGGGCAAAAGGAGGGACCAGCTTCGCCTTGGAGCATTTCCAAGCTCACTGAGACCGGGGTCTGAGCTTTGCAGGCAGCGCTCCTTGTGCTTGCAATGTGCTAAGCGACTCCTAATCATCTTTCTGCAAAACAACCTCCAATATGCTCTGCTTTCACGACAAAGAAACAAATTAAAGACAGGTTCGGTGCCAAGAACATGCCTTTTCTAGCTTACAACTTGTGTGTTTCGGCACAGAGAGCGGTCACGGACCAGAGCCCCTGAGCTACGAGAGCGCTCCTCTCGCTTTTGCGTTCACCAGGCAGGCTCCACAGCCCAGTTTCACCACATGAGCGCGAATCTACTCAAGGTGAAAACATGTTCCAAACGAACTAGCTGCCTGGGAACATCCTCCAGCCAATTGCTGAGAAATATTGCTCTTTTCATTAGATTATTTCCAGCACAGATATGCGGGCAATCACTCCAGAGTGTCTACTTAGAAAGGATTTTACCTGGGCCTTCGCATTTATTTATTATAGATAAAGATTAGGGGGCTTTAGCTTTCCAGGGAATTTATTCCCGTTCTCCACAGCCCTGACTGCCTCCCTGCGCCCCCTCGACGCACGTCTCACAGCCGCTCAGCCTGCCCCAGCCCACACACTGCCTGCTCACGGCTTGCAGGGCAGAAAGAGGCAGAAACGTGCAGAAAAGTCAATCTGGGCTCATTTCTGGGAGTCCTAGAGGAGTAACTGGCTGAACACCAAGACTGCATTTTGAGGCATTGAAGAGTAAACCCAAGCCACTCTGCAGAGCATGAGTGGGTCTCTCAACACCTACCTGACAGTTTTGGGGGTCTTGAGTGCTGAAATGAAATATGCATGTTTACATCCTGCAGAAACTAGAAAAGAAGGAAGAAAAAGGGAAAAAGGCCAAAGCCACTTAATTTGAGGCCCGCTTTGGAAAGCCTTTGGAATGGGACTGAGTTCCTTGTACTAGCTGGGCCTGAGGAGCACTGCTCATGCTTTTTATCAGAGGTGGAAGCACACGGATTGACCTCATTTCAGCCTCCTCTGGCCAGCTTGCCGTCAGCCTCATCACCGCGCTGAGACCCAGGAGCGCCGGCAGGAGTCTGCACAGATGTCGCTCTCTCATTCCTATGAACAACCCAAAAAATTTGGAGGCAAGGAATTGTTCTGGGGAACTTCAAACTCGGGAGATGTAAATGAGGTGATACAAGGACTGCAACCTGCAATGATGCACCTGGAGGGGGATTTCCCAAAGCGTTCCTCACCTCCAGCTTCCCAGGCAGCAGGGCACGGATAGCAGCAGGCCCCTTCTGAAAACTGCTGTTTCTTATGAATTTGGTGAGTGGAATATGTGGTATGGGAATGAGCCAGCACGAATCTCACAAATCACCTCCCACCCTCCTTTTCTTGTCATTCAGATTATCCATGTTTAAATTCCCCAAACTGTCTCATCAGAATCATACATACTTAGAATGACATCTCCCACAAGCCAGCAGGAAATCTGGACTTGGGTAATATAAATAATGGGAGAGGAGAGAAAACATAAGCTTAAACAGAATTTTTTTCAGCGCTAAAATGTTAATCGTGTTCTTATTTCACAGGGTACCTCACTGCACCGAGCCTACAGCCTAGCAAAAGAAAAACTTTGTAGATTAGCCAAGATTCCCAGGGCATCGGGAAGAAGCGTTGAGATTTTCCCTGCTTGGGTGGTCTCGAGGCTGCGAGTGGTGTAGCACACCGGGAGTGTGTACGCTTGAATCTAGTTATCCTCATAGTCCCCTCTCATTTTGCGGGGCAGACTGGGGTTGTTAGGTCCATGAGGAGACAATACATGTGTGACAGACCCTAAGTTCAGCTCCCCAGCAGCTTTTTAACCAGTTAACCCTTCCTCCGCTTCTTATGTTTGCCTAGATGGGGTCTCTTTTTTCTGTATTTTACACAGATCTATTTTGACTAAACAGTTTGCATCTTAAGCAGATGACAGCATGCATGTCCCAGCACAGCCATCTGCAGAGGGGATGGTATGAATCAGTGCCATACCATAAATTCTGCACCTCCATTTCAATCGCTGGCAATCAGTCTTGCTGCTAGGTCCATGCAAGAGATAGCAACGATAGGTGTGAAGCCTTTTTTCTCTTTCCTTGCTAAACAAAACCGCACACTTGGTTTTATCTACTGGGAATTTTCTAAGGGTAGTTTTAATTATTTGGATTTCTTCTCCCTTCCTTTGAGGTTTTCAACAACACACAAACCACTGGGGACAACTGAGGTTCACTGCAAACACCTGCATCTCACAGAGAAGACTCTTTGTCCATGGTCAGGAACTCATGGAGCTCAGTACGCCAAGCACCCCGCACCCTGCTCTGAACTACTCGACAATTCATCTTCACCTGCACAGCTCCTCCATCTAAATCCCTACACTGGGAAGTGACGTTGCTGATGAGGTAATCACATTCAATAATTTCCTTAAATTATAAAAAGAACTTGTGCATGCACACATCAGTATCCACACTGCAGAAATCACCTAATCTGATTATAATTGCCTCCAGAGAAATAAAAATAAAATGAAAGCAAACAACCCACAAAAGCTGAGGTCAGTCTCTGCCTAGAGACAGCCAGATGGACAACGTACGATGCACTTGCCCAGTCTTGTCGAAGCATTAGAGTTGCAACACGCATGTTATAAATAACAGCCCCAGGAGCCAACTGAAGGCTAAATTCACTCTCAAGGCTTTGCACAGTATTTCTGTTCCTAAAGTGCTGAAGTTGTTTTCTCATGGTTTATGACACCTGTAGAGCCCTGGAAAGAATTACAGCTTCGTAGTCACTCCAGATGCATCTGTTACCCTACTGCACATTCATTTCCTTGACAAAAGTATCATAGGCAAGGAGCATAATTCGGTCCTACAGTTAAGCTTTTTTTAGATTTGACCACGCAACTCTATCAAGGAAATGCTTATATCTTGCTACCTCCACTGTACCGGATACCGCCGTCATCAACTTCGAACACCTCCACGCCGGCACGGGGGAGTGCACGGTGCCTCTCCCGTGGCTGTTCTCAGCACTGACACCTGCAACTTCCTTTTGACCTGCACAGTCTTTTCTAAATTAAGAAACCTGTTACATCGCTTCCTTCCTTGGCCCATGGAGATGCTAAGAAGGTCACTACCAGACCGCAGCTTACTGTGCTACCGAGTACTGACCTAATCCTGGAAGGACAGGAATGGCCACGGCTGATAAATGACCTGAACAAGTGATTAAAGTCTGGATTTATATGTGATTAGACACAGTGATGGCAGTCAGCGACACTGGCTGCTTCTAAGAAGACAGACACAAGATCTCATCCATCCAGTTTTTACTGAGCTACCTAAATCCTTGCAGTATGCTCTATGTTCTCCCACTATGGGACACTTCCAGCCTTGTATGGGTCAACCCAATAACAGGTATTTCTGTCACCTTTCCTGCATTGCTGGAATAATGGGCATTTCCATCAGCCTTCCTAGTTCTCCAAAGTTACCTTCAATGTCCTTCTTGAATTGCCTGAATAATAGATATTTTCACAGCTTTTTCAGTATCCCGCAAGAAATTGGTAGTTCCACAGCCCCCTCTGGAATCAGCTCCCGCTCTGTGAGCTCCCAGTAATTTGAGGGGAAGAGTGAAAAATGAAAAAGTAAGAATCAACCAGCAGAGTTCAAGAGTTCAAAAGTCCCATGAAAGGAAAGAACTCACCAATCGAAGGAATAGCTAGTTCAAGCCCTACAGTCCTGGCACACAAGGATACAAGACACTTTCCTCCTGTTAGGGGACAGCGCAGCGGTACCTAGGTACAATAAATGCCCTCCATGAAAAGAAGGCTCCATAGTTTACAGCCGTGTTTAACATGCAGTGGCCGAAACAAAACTTTAAAAAACTGCTGGCAGTGTTCTTTTGGAAAATATCTTGAACATTCAAAAAATAAAATATTTCTTCTATGCTGCTGAATCCTATAATTTCACTGGGTGAGTTAAATCCTGATCTATGGAATTAGGGTACACTATTTCTCTTATTCATGAAGAAGAAGGGTTTTAGCCAGCACATTTGCTTAAACTGTGTCAGAATTTTTTAGTCCTACTTCACATAAAGATATTTTCATTGCTACTAAGGGATGGTACACAAACAAGAGGGGGGAAATGTTTTTAGATAAATCATAAACAAACCCAAATTCCTATTCTCCTTCAATTTCCTAATCTGGCTTTGAAAAAGTTCAGATGAATCTTCACCCCTCTGTTATGTTGGAGTTTCATGGATAAGGGTTCCGAATAAGATGAAAAGTATAAATCTCTCCAATCTTTATTTACCGAACACGGCATCTGCTGAGGTGCACCAACCAACAGCACAGCTCCTATCCATACAATAAGCAGTTTCACCTCGTCACATCTATTTTTTCTCTCTCCTACTTAAGTCCCAAGGGAAAAGCTCAACCACAATACCAATTAAAACAAACATGTTACACCATGACCATAAACCCAGCAGAACTGTCAGTCAGGACCTGCTTTTATTCATCTGTCTGGGAAACTGGAGGGGAAAGACCACTGCTGAAAACATTACACTGCTCCACATTCATATCATGCATTGTGCGTAGTCCAGTAACTTCTATCAAGTCCTGAAATCTTCTTCTCCATTGACGCAGACTCCAGGTTTTATTCAACTTGAGCTCCAGCTCATGACTTCATCCCCTTCATTGCTCAGGAAGCACGGCAAATTTCTAATAGCAACAAGGATCCCTGGACCAGCATTTCCTAATATGCGGGGCACAGTGTCACTCAAACTGACCCCCAAAAAACTTCTACCCTCCACAGAAAGCTCTTCTTCAAAGAGGTGCTTTTGGCTCAGCCTATCTGGCCAAGCTGGGGAAGGGGGAAGGTAAAGCGCATGGTCTGACTGCCCTTGGACAAGTGCCCTTCCCAGTTTGCCAGGGGAACACGAGCTGAACTGCCTGAGTGCTGCGCCGGGCCATCATTCCCCAGCCAGCTCTGCAGTGGACACCGCATAAACCATTGCCCCCACAGCTGGTGCCCTGGAAGCACCCTTTCTGTCGGGTATTGCTGAGTTGGTTATCTGGGGTACGCACCATGAAAGTCAAAACCAGAATCTGCCCCCTAAATTACCCAGAAGCCATGAGCATATTCACATGCACTTACTACACGTTGCAAACATACAGGGTACAATAAGCATAAACAATGAATCAGAAATTAAAATGTGCTGAATCCTGCCACATCCAAAAAGACCACAGATCTGCCCATCAGGGCGTGATTAAGGTACACCAACTTCTATAGCCCACAGCTCGTAAGGGAATGGTAGATTTGCAGCCTATCCATCAACCTTTGGCTCTGCCAACGCTCACCCCAGGCCAGTGTAAGACCACTTGCAGCAGGCTCAGTGGGAAAGCCTGCAGCCTGAATCCAAAATGAAACTCACTCATACCCTTCCGCATCTCAAGCAAGGTGTCCTTCTTGTCCCAAATCTCACTGTCTAGTCTTTCCATGCACAGCAGAGCCACAACAGCAGGGAAATACAGAGACCTCTCAGTACCATTTATCATTTCTAAATGTAAAACAAGATAAAATCAGTTACTTACCTGCAATGGTGTGGGCACTTGGCGTTTGTGAGTCCTTCCCGTCACCAGTCGGGGAGCAGATGTAGCACCCCTCTACGATCTCAGCTTCACCCTACAAGAATCAGGACACAGAGTTTTCCACCAGTTGTGACAAGCAGATAATCCAGTACTTTCTAATCCTCAGCAGAGACGGGTATGCTGTATTGGAAATAAGAGCCTCTGGCTGGTTCTCTGCAAGGATCAGACCTAGGACTTTCAGATCTAAGACTCTGAGCTGCTTAGCGAGTAGCTCAAACCAGAAGACACAGTCAGCTCTGTTAGCAGGACTGAATACTTGGAATAGCTGGTGGGGTGTTGGGTCAGATTGGCTCAGACTAAGGAAATCCCATGAAAAATACTACTCACGCTTGCAGAGAAGACAAGGTTACTGATAGACAGAGGTGGACAGCAATTTTTGGTCACAATGGCTGGGATTTGTTGAGGGAAAACTGAAATATTCCATAGTAAAACAGAAGCTTTGCTATGGTTTTCAGTTTTCATGGTGAAAAGTTGAAAATGAAAATTTTGCTTTGGGTCAGGCCGACTTGAATTGAAACATTTTGTTGACTGAATTGCCATGTTTTTCTTTAAGTCAGTTCAGTGTTCATCTGGGTCCCCTCTGAACTGTCAGGATTCCTCCTGGGACTTTACATTAAGGTGCTTCCCCTTCCCTCCTATGGGCTGAGATTCCTGGTTGCACTACACACAACGCACTGATTTACCATTTTGAGAGGCCTGCCAGGTAGGAACTAAACCAGGGAGTTCCAGTTCAGAAACGGCAGCTAAAGGACTTTCGATGGCAATTTTTATGTTGGGCAACATGCAAGTGCCTACTGAGCAAGCTCCTGTGCAGCAGCAGCTGCACAACCAGGATTGCAAGCTGTCCTCCTTCCAAGGAAGTCTTTGACTGAGACAGAGTAGAGCACATATGCACACCTCCTAAGAACTGGGCTAACTGCTTCTTTAAAAGTGGGATCTACATCTCATCAAATCCTCACTCCTCTACAACCAAATTCACACCAAATCCTCCCTCAGGCCAAGAACTCTGGGGCAAGGAGCTGGTGCTCAAGCAGACAGGATGTAGCTGAGACCTCCTGTGTGCTCTGTGCTCTCCAGCCCCAGGGTCTGCGATAAGGACTGTCTCTAAGAGTGCAGAGTCTAAACAGACCAGAGTTTACAGGAACTAGATCCAGTCTCCACACTCCCAACCCAGTGCCTAAACCATTAACAAGATCCAGAGATTTAAACCCATCTGCCATTCCCTCAAATCAACTCTCTTGGACTAGAGAAGATGTACAAAACAGACAATAAATCAATGCAAGATTCCTGCTATTCCTTTTCCATCCTCTTCAATCGGTAAATTATTACCACCTTTTGCCTTCCAAGTAATGTTTCCTGAGTAACCAAGGCTTTTTTTATTGAAAGAGCAACACGTTTTCACCCTGCTTTGTGAGACACTTGGATACCCAGGTTGCCTGATTCAACGGACAGAACACGAGGAGCAGTCAGGGCTCTGTCGGTCATAATAAATGTTAAGGTGAAGGGTTAGTCCATCTGTCCATCCTGCCAGGATAGACCCTCCATAATTAGAGGCTCAGTTCAGCCTAAATTATACCACAGCATTGCACTGCAGAAGGTCAGACTGAAATGAAGCTTTAATTAAAACAGAGAAAGGATCAAAGAGACAGAGAAATGAACCACTGAGCCTTAACCAACAGAGAAGACAAACATATCTAATGAGCTGATCAGAGGTCACATACTGGCCGTCACAGCAGAAGTCTCCACACATTTGGCAGTGTGCTGAGGGAATAATCCTTCCTGCACAGGGGTTCAAAGCTCTGCACAATAAAACCACCACAGTGACAATGGCTAAAACACGTGACTCTGCCATGTGGCCACATTTGCTGTCACCCAAGAACCCAGGAAGGAGTTCAGAGGAGATGAACTTCCCAATGCTGTTTCCTGTTCCCTTCCATTTCAACAGACCCATCATTCCAGGTTAACAGTCCTCCAGAGATCTGGTAGATCTGCTAGAAGTTCAACTAAATATGTAAAGGGCTGGAATCGACAACATGAGTGCAGAAATGCCGTGAGAACAGGCTTTCATGCAGAAGAGAAGTGGAAGAAGAGGGGAGTAAGAGAAGCTTGAGGCCAAACCGTGTCTGAACAGAGCACTGAACTTGGCACCCCTTAGTTACACTGGGGACCTGGAAAACAAATGGCTTGTGGCCTGGGTATCGGGTCTGCTGTGACCACACCTGCCAGAGCTCTGAGGGTCCCTTCTTTGCTGTTACTTGGACAGAACAGGGGCAGATGGAGAATTACAGGAGGTCCCACCAAGGAAGGAGGGGCAGAGGCTTTGCTTGAGTTTTGGATGGGCTTCTGAATGCCTTCCCCTGCCCTCGGTCCCTGCACTACAGCACTCTCACCTAGCCCCCTTGACAGAGGCAAAAGGGCTTACCTTGCTCCTAAAGCCTTCCTTTCCTTGTTGATAAAAACAACCCAAAAGTGTGAGAGAGGAGGGGATGTATGAGAGGAAAAGATGCACACAGCAGAAAAGAGCATCAAAAGCTCTGAGTTCTGTTCTCGGCTCCACCACGCGCTAATGCCTCTTTGAGACCAAGGGCCAAATTACTGCATCTCTTTGTGCCCCTTAGGATGTGAAGTTAGATGCAGATAGGGTCTATAAAATGGACTCATAACCTCACATGGAAGGTGTACAAGAGGTGGTGGCATAGACAGAACTCACCACTAGCAAGACCAAGGGGGATAAGAAAAGCAAGTCCACCTCTGCTGCTCCATAATTCCCCATTTCCCAAAGGTACAGCTGCACTAAAGGCCAATTGCCCTGCTCTTCTGCTGAGCTCTTTACTGCATGAGCCAGCGAGGCAGCAGGAGCAGCAGGTTCCAGCCCTTGCAAGGCTGGAGTTAATCGGTGTAGTTTACCACCCTGCGATTTTCCTAGAATCACTTCAACCAATTCTGAGCAATTCAAAAATTAAGGAGGAGGGAGGTAAATATCCTGCCAAACTACAGATAAAACTCAACAAAATCTCTCAGACAAAGGAAATGCACTAAAGTGTGCTGTTTTATTTTCACTCTGGGCCCCCAAAGCATTTCCCTCCTCTCCCTGAATGATAACGGGTATAAAAATTAAATATAAATTCTCCAACAAAAAGCAAAACGCACTGAAGGGTAATAAATCACTGGGAGTGGACGGCATTCAGAGGAAGCTGGGGGAAGGAATAAAGGATGAAACAGTGTAGATACTGACTAAGATATATCATAGGCCCTTAACAACCCAACAACTCGTCCTCAGGGCAGGGGACTAGCCACTAAGGGCTGAATTTTGATAAAGAAGCCAAGGGAACTGGTGAGGTTGGTACCTTGTGCTCTCAGCACTGAAGGGCTCAGAGACTAGGGAGTCCCACCACAGCACCATGCTCACCCTCCCACCTTGTGCAGGGAAGACGAGGCTCTGCACACAGCAAGTCCAAGATCATACACAGAAAACTGTTGTGGAAACACACTTACTTGCGAATGCCAGAGTTTTCCAGAAAGTCCTTCCATCCCAGCAGACTTCAGATATCCTGGCTGTACCCCAGGGCTGCCAGTGCACCCCTGGTCTAATGGATACTTCTCTAATGCACGCTTCACTGTGCTGGGCATGCTATTCTTTTAAAGGTCTGTCCCTTGCTTAGGTGGCCAAAGTCAGCAAGCGTTTCCGGCCAGTCAGAAATCACAGCCAGAACTAACACTGACTCAAGCATTTTGAAAAAATGCCATCTTTTAATTTCCCCAAAACAACAAATCTATACCTGTTGCTATTCGCCAAAGTTAGAAGGTCTGCAAACAGAAGGTCTGTGTCCGTTTTGGGAGGTTTGACACATTTTGGCACCATTCGTGCACGAGATGAGGTAAACCTGGACCTGCCCTGTGTCATATGCAGAACATGAGACGTGCTCTTCTCACTTGCATGAAGAGGCCTGCACCTGATGTGTCTGCAGCATCATGTGCTGCCCCACCTTCTCCCCGTGACCCATGTGCCAAATGCAACCCACCGCACTGACACTGGTAGCGAGATGAATCAAGGACTCCAGAAAAAGTAGAGAGGGAAAAGTCCAGTGCTGCAGCAGGGAAATATGCATTTCCAAAGAGCACCTATCATGAATTGGATACTCTCTCACCTGAGCTGACTTGAGATCTTTCTATTTTGGATTTCTGACAACCTGAAACAGTCCTTGGGGCATTACAGAGAAGCACAATATTCTGGAAAAAACACACCAGCTTTGAATTTTTCTGACAAACAAGATCACCTTTAATTTTGCAGGAACCTCCTACTTCATTAAACCTAAAGATCTTGCTCTCCAGTGGTTTCCTCCCCAGCTGGGGCAGAAAATGCAATTTAACTGGGGAAGAAGCTTCATCTTTACACTGCCTATCTTGATTACTTGCCATTTAAAAACAAGTGTGGAGCTGGCGTGAAATAGCACCAGCTCAGGATGCACATATAAAAGGTTGACACCAGCAATATGTCTCAGCAAAAATCTGAAAGTGCAGCTTGAAAATTCATCTTCTATTTGGTCTCCTTGTTTTGTGCCCTCAAACTTCTCAGAAAAATTTCCTTTTGAGCTGGGATAGAAGAAATGGCATTCTGGGGAAACCAAGTGGTTTGAAAAGAAGAGAAGGTAATTTCAGCATCATATGCTGAGGCAGCAACAGTCCTTGCATGAGTATTTTGCTTTTCTCACAGTGCTGATGGTGGTGAGGACATGCAAGTGGGAGTACATCAGCCCAGCCACTTGCCTTCATGACACCAAGATGGTAGTGCTAAAACTGCTGCTCCTGCTTCTTCCTCTCTGCTTATCACTTCACTTCCTCTTGCCCTCCTGGATAAAACGTCTGGCTCCATTTGATGCATCCCCTTGTGCTCACAGGGGAGATGGGAGTGAGCAACTATGGAAGTGACCTCAAGGCGCTGAGAGTTTGCACTGGGAAACCAGTTGGGTGGGAAAAGGTTTATGCTTTCCCTCAGGTCACCCAGCTCCTTTCTCCGTGATCCAGAGCCCAGAGAATGGAACAAAATGATGAAATACTTCTGTCAGGTTAATGTTGAGAATCCAAGTCAACCTAAATGCATCCTCTGCAGAGAGCAGGACCAAGGAAGAGCAAGGGGAACTCTGCAGATGGTTTAAGCTGCTTATTTGGAGTTGTTTGCTAACATAGGGTAGTTATAAGGGAACCAGGACCTGGGATCCATCTTTTGTGCTGTTAGAGATTCTCCATGGGATTTAGGGCAGGTCAGTTGGCTCAAATCTTTATAAACTGGTTTCCATCACTGAGGCTGTCAATGTGGGGAAGCCCAATGCCAGACCCATCACAGGTTCCCCTCTGCACTGGGATTTCCTTGGGCATGGGCTGTCCATGAGTGCCAGGGGCTCAGGTCTCCTCTGCCCAATGGCGGTGATGGCACTCAGCTACTTTCCAGGGCACTTTGAGGTCTGTGGGTGAAAATGTCACACCCACATGCTAAGAGAGATGGACAAAAAATGTGAATAAGCTAAACAATTTGACTTCAAAATAAACTTAGATTGGGTCAGCTCAGAGATGAAATGTAGAGGGTGAGCATTTCCAGGCTGTCAGGTTTTTTTGCTTGGTCGGTCTTACATGACTCTATATTTCTCCTGAAAAAGAGAGGACTGAAACTTGAGTCAGAGCAGAGAACTCTAGTCTTTGTGCTTCTCTCGATGCTATCAGTAACACCCTGGATTTAAATACTGCTTAGTTTTCTAACAAGTGGACATTTCTACACCTCAAGCCATGGCAGATAAAACACAGAGGAACTATGTGTTAACTGACACACTTTAATCAGTAGCTGCGCATTTTGTTGTCAAAGTCCTGCCTCTATATTCTGATGCAAAGTCACCATCTCAGAACATAATTTGTTATTTTAAAGCAACACTTCACTTTGGCTTTAGTCTTCCAGGGACCTTTTAATGTCAGATTTTCTCTTCAGTGAATCAACATTCAGATACTCCAGTTGCTCACCCAACCTTGGGCTAGGTTTGTTTAGGGGCTGAGCATATCAGACACTTACTTATTGCATCAGTGGAGCTGCACTTCACTAATTGGTGACCAGCAGGTCAGCAGGTTGGGTTAAGGGATTGCAAAGAGCACTGGCCTTTAAGGTACCAGTCAGAAATTCAAGAGAAGCCAGATCAGTTCCTAGCTCTTTCCCAGACTCCCTTCATGATCTTGGGCTCCAGCTCTGTGCCTCACTCTCATCCCTACTAACTGAGGCTAATAACGCTTCCCACAGTTAGTCATGTGGATAAATTAATTTATGTTTAAGAAATATCTATTATGATGGACACAAGGGCCCAATTAGAAAAAAAAACTAGATATTTGCTTCCTTGCATCACCACTGGCTTTAGGGGAATAAGCCAAGGATGACTGAAACCCATTATGTGCAGGGCTGAGCTTTTTATCAATTTGTGAATTTTCTGAGTAATTTCCCACAGTCCAGGCTAAATGAATTATACCGATTGTTTGTGTTGGAGTTTAACAGAAGGCTCTGAGCTAACCGGCTCGGAGAGGCACTCATCTCTGTCTTGGCTAGCAGGTGGCAGCAGAGCCAGTTTCAGTCAAGGAGGATGGACCATACCTGACGAGTTCAGATTTCTTCTGTCATCCTTTTGATCACAAAGTGCAGCAACATGCTGCAGAAATAACTCCAATATGAAATGCTTCAGGACTTGACCATGCTAGATGCTGTACATCAGGGGACAGCACTTGCCCCAAACATCAAACCAGCAAACCAAAGTCTAACACCAAAACACCCTTTCTTTTTTTTCTTTGAAAGAAACCAAAATCCAGTTATGAAATCTGCATAGGGCTACATGCTAAACCCCAGCTTGAAAACGCCTCCTCTGCCTGTCTCATGCTGCAGAGGAGTCCACATCTGGGCCAGACACTCATGCCTAGGCTTCCTAACGTAAGTTAAATGCCTCACCACCCTCAGCGGCATCAGTGGAACATGATCTGAGATTGAAATGCAGGACCTGGTCCTCAGGAAAACAATACACCATCCTCTGATTGTTTTACTTTTTTTTAAAGCAGTACAACTTCAAACCTTCCTCAGCACCATGGGTCGAAGACTTGCTGGAGCAGCTCAGGACATGCTCTGTTATCCGGGAGCTGGCTTTATGCCCTTGATCGTGGCACCGTGGGATGGGGGGACGACGCCCCAGGAGGGGAAGTGATGGGGACGGCAGGGCAGGAGGAGAGCAGGAGGAGAGCAGTCTCACCAGCATGGAGAGACGAGGCCTGCTGCCCCCAGTTGCTCCACTGGCCTTCATAAGCTCTTGCACCCCCCACCCACAAAGCTTCATTACTGCACTTTTTGTCTTTCTTTGAAACCCAGGAGCAGCCGGTCCCTCAGGACTGTAGCCAGGGGCTTCCTGGTGCGAGCGCAGGGAAGGGAAGCACGACAGATGAGGCAGTGGGCTGCTCCGTGCAACCGCGGCACCTCGTCCGTCTTACAGGAAACAGAGCCAGAGGCATCATCGCCTGGCAAACAACATCCATGCCCCTGCGCGGTCCTGGCAAGCAGAGTGCACTCAGTGCATCTCCAACACACTGCACACGGCGAGACATTCCCAGGTGGACAGGCTGGACCCACAGCATGGGATGGCACTCAGGGGCTGCTGGGCACCACCCCTCTCCCCTGGGACTTCACCAAATCGCTTAATTCAAAGTCCTCAGGCTGTGGTGCAGCATCTCCTGGTGGGACGATAACAGTGTGAAGCACACACGGCTCCCAGGCACGCAGAGAGCCCCAGGGCGCTCCGTGCCGTGCCTCCGGCAGGGATCGCTCCGGGCACAGGGCGCTGGCTCCCAGGGCGCTCTGGGCAGTCCTGGACCTCATGCTCTGGGGCTGGGGGTGCATCCTGGCAGAGGAGGCAGGGCAGGACGGGGTTAAGTCCTTTTCAGGCAGTTCGTTTTGTCATTCGGACTGACGAAATCCACTGCCAGGGAATGGCTGCCATGGAACGGAATTGTTCTTTAAATTAAATTAGCGACTGCAGGCTCTCCCCGGTCTGCGCTAGGAACAAAAACATCCCGCGGAGCTTGCACCACGCGCTTTAAAGCACTCGCCCGACACCAACACTGCCTGCTGCAGTGGTGGCTGGCAACCAAGCCCAGCAGATCCCCATCAGCTTAGCGTGACTCCGCACCGGGCTCCGCACGTTCCTCCGCGGCAGCCGGGCGCAGCAGCCCGCAGAAGCAGGGAGACGACCCCGGTTCGGAGCCAGAACGAGAACAATTTCATCCCCCGCTGCCAGCAATGATTCTCCCCGTCTATAAAATCCAAGCACGGACTAACCTGCCAGGGCAAGAGCTGTCTGCTGAAACACAGCATGCCGGGACGGCACGGAGGCGAAAGGGAAAACACCCTGAGCCGCCTATCAAAACTTCAACGGTGGAGATAATAGTTTTATGCATATTTATGCTTCCAATTAGCCCCGGCTTGATTCTGTCTCTCTCGCTCATCTATATATATTACCCCGTCCCTATATCAATTTTAATAGCATCTTTACTCACACGCCCTCCCTTCTAATTCCAGCACCGCCAGCACGAGGCAGGTTGCAGATACGAAGAAGCTGACATTTCTCCTTTGAATAATTTGCAGGGGAAATCTTGCCGGTTTGATGGAGTCATTTTGTTCTCTGTGCTGATGTGACATTAATTATTGTTAAATATTCTTATCTGTTACATACAGTTCTGTTCAGACAAAGGTCAATGTGTGAACCCACGACAGCGCTTGCTGCTGCCGCGCACTCAAGCCGATTTGTCGCTCCCTGCCTTCAGTACCCTCGTCTTAGTTTCACTCCGTTTTTCCATTAATTCAGGCACAGCAGATAGACATTGGAAAACACAAAATACCTCAGCTGCTCAGATTGGCGCTCGGATAGGAAATTATCGGCTTGGGTAGCACCAGTTGCACAGGAAGGTCAGATAACATGGCCTGAGCAAATCTAGCAGCAGTTTCTCATTAAGGAACTGTATGGCTGCCCCCCAAATACATACGTTTTTCTCCTATAATTGAAAGTCGGCTACGTCTGGCATGATGATGGCTAAGCTTCGTCACTCGGCTGGCGCCCAGGGCCTTCTCCCAGGACGATCCGCAGTGGGATAGCAGCAGCGGCAGAGCCCCTTTCCCTTGGCAGAGGACAGGGAGGGCAGAGTCACGCCGTCGCCACCAAACGTGCCCGAGCGGCCGCACGCGGCAGCGCTGATCCGTCTGCGCGGGGACGGAGGCCTCCTGCTCGCGCTGCGCAGAACAGGCCCGCGTCTGCCCCATCGCACCGCTGCTCCAGCCCCTACGCCCCGCCGTGCCCGTGGGTCGCTCGCCGCGGTGGTGGCCCGGGGAGGCGGAGGGAGCCGTGGCTGCCGCGCGACACCTCGAGCCGCGACCTCGAGCCGCTCTCCCGGGGGACGAGGCATCGTGCGGTCCCACAGGGACGCGCACCAGCGCTGCACGAGCACGGACCACGGGACGGGCAACGGCCGATGGAAACTGTTCAGACACTTAAATGGAAGTCCACGCCTCAGCGAGGGTCTGAATCAGGACTTCGTGCAAAAAGAGCGAGTGAGAAGGATGGTCGGGAGCTCTACGGCCCCCGGAGGCTGGTGACAAGGATCGGGGAGCGAGAGCGTGGCCGTGCTCGGACGGGGAGCACTTGCGAGACTGCGTAAATGCAAGGATTTAACTTGCCAAAAATGCCCATTCCCCTTCCGAGCCCTGCCCGCAACAGTGAAGCGTCCCGACGGAAACCACAGCACAATATAACGCATGCTCGTTTCAGCACTTGCAAAATGAAAAACACTGAATCATTTACTCAAAATGACATTTAATTTTGCACTGGGCTAAATTGTTTTATACCTCAAAATAAAGACAACAAACTCCCAAACTCCCTCCCTCTCTCAGGAAAATACAAGGAAATACTGTATTTTACTGAATGTATTCAATTTTTTTTCTCCTCTGCTCTGTATATGAATGAGGTAGAAGATAGAAGGGTAAAACATTTTGCACCTCTCAGCTCTCTGCAGAGATGTTTGCCTAGCATTGAAGAAGAAAAGAGAGCCCGAGTGCATGAAAAGTAGTTCAAAGGCAGGGACTTGAAGACTAGGAGGATGCAAAAAAAAGCCTGGATGCTTTAAACCAAATCACATTGTTGTTCAGCCGAGTTCCCCATTCCCAAAACAACAAAGCAAACAGAGGTTTCTCCACAGTTCCTGAACATGCGGAGAGCAAACGGCACAAATACACGGGACATCTAGGGCTGCAGACTTCCAAGGCAGGCAGCAGGCAGACGTTGCCTTCAACAGAGCCACTGTATATCCAAAGTGACACCACTAAAATCAGTGACAAGGAGCAAAACGTGAGATCAGAACCAGGGCTGGTTCATGAGAGATAGCAGGGAAGAGCGCTCTGTCACGGGGCATGGACGTGAAGGCTCTGCTCCACCCTGAACCTCTCAGGTTTAGGCACAATAATTAATTCAGCAGCATCAGTCTATACCTGACCTTCAGCATCCTCAAGGTCCTGCCTTTTAACCACTAAGCTGGTTGCACACAAGGGCTCCTCCACCATTACTTAGTCGTATCTCGCAGAGAGGACAAAATCTTCCCCCATCCTTCCTCAGATACTTTTATTCAACACAACTAAGTAAAATAAACTCTCAGGCAAACAGAGATTCATGCTTTGGGGCCTCGGTTTAGTTACAATGGCGCAAAGGTGGAAAAAACTGTATTGACACCCTCCCTTTCTTTTAACGTGGACACGGTAAAGGGTGAGAGGTGGCTTTACACGTTTAGAAAGGTATGAGAAAAGTCAGGTCCTTTCCAAGGTCGGGGACAGGGTGTCCTGCAGCTAAAAATACAGAGACAAGCAAAAAGTCAAGGCTAGCAAGAGGCATTGGTAGGGTGACTGAAGACAAAAACAGAGCCTGTTTGTTTACTGAGCCAGTGACTGTCCAGCAAGAGACTGAAACCTTCTCACACATGCTGCTTGCGTGACTGACAGGCTCCTGCCAGCTGTAGGAGTCCAATTTCTCTCGTCCAGGCACAGGGTTCCCTTTCCCCTTCCCTGGGTGCAGGTTCAAAGCCCTTCTTTTAATTATTTTTAGCTGTTGCACGAAGCATGATAACGTGCAGGAACACAGTGAAATGGCAAGGCATGAAAATCACCGCTTCTGGTTGGGGGTTGCACTGATTTGACACCAGGGACTTCATTACAAGGCACAGTTCTCACTGGGTGCATTAACCCTGTGAGCCGCTGGTCAGCCCGGCTGGTGGAAAAGCCTTTCCCAATTGCCTCCGTTGTAACTGAGCTCAGGGTCTGTTCACAGATCTGCAGGGAGTTTGCGGCATCCAAGCGGAAAATCTATCCTGGAGGCTCAGTCACTGCCCCGTGTGCCATACACATGCCGTATGCCTCCCGCGTGCAAGACTGGCACTGTGCATCTGCTGCACTTGTTTTTCGGTTATTCACCAGCCCAAGAGGCCAGATGTCCAGAAGAAAGATAATCCACGGCCCAAAAGCAATATAGCACCAGAATCCAAGCTAAAACGAGCAGGGATGGCAGGTGTCAGCGCTAAGGGAAGGGGATGGTACTTGAGCCAGCTCTGAAATGGCCGTGTCCCAGGTAGCTTAACCTGCTTCTGGATGACCACGGTGGGGCAGAAGCAAGCTTCAACAATACAGGAAAAGTCCCCCAAGATAGCAGCCAGGGACCACCCAGGCCGCTCGGACATTAGCCTTGCACCTTGCCCTATGCCTTTCCGTGCCCCTGGGAGCTGTCTTCACTGAGCTCTCTCCTTGCTGCAAAAGAGCAGGAAGACTCAAAGATGCCCGAAGCAATATTTTGCTGCGTTTGGCACAGAGCGGAAAGCAACTTGTCTGGAGAGCCTGTGCGGGACAGCAGCTTTCAGTGACGGGTCTCTGACTGATCCTTTGGCCCTCTGGTCACATCCTGTGCCCAGCGCTGAGCTGAAACCTCCATTCCTCTGAGGCTCTGCTCTCCTCAGGGCTCTGCTGCTTCCCTGGGGCTGTTCCCCCTCTGGGCCACTTCACTCCCACCAGCTCCTCGGGGCTCTTTCTCCCTGCTGCTCTGACCCTTTAGGCATCTCACATTTCAAAAACCTTTTCCGGACTTCTCCGGTTTAATTTGGTCTCCCCCACCTGACTGCAGTAGCTGCTACACGCATACCAGCGTAGGCCAGTACAATTCAGGGGTAGCTGGGCTGGCCACACTGAAGTCAAACTGGGTTGAAAGTTGTGGGTCGCAGAGCTGTGTGTGTTTTTCCCAAAGGTCCCCCAGTCTGAGAGAAGGTATTGCAAAAGGCCGCAATAAATTACAGCTTTCCCAGCCTAATTTTGTTCCTGTCTTGCTCTTAGAGGGAGCCTGAGCAAGCACAAGGAAAGCCTGAGCACAGAAGCTCAGATGAGACCCAGGGGAGCGGCTTTTGGCTGAGCACTTCCCTCCAGTAACATCTGCTAAGTTTTATTTAACAAGGTTAAATAGCACCATGCCACAGGCCAGATGCCTGCAGGTGTCAGGAAGCAGCAGCTGTGGCATGGCAGGGAACACGAGGCATCCCGGTTCGCTGTCTGCCCATTTATAAAAGCAAACACTGAAATAAGTGAACTCAGGAAGCTCCTGGAAGTCTGGTCACTTGAAGGCATGAAAATGAGCAGCAAACGGGACTGCTGAATTAGCTGTATGGAGCAATATATCAGCAGCCAGGGGACGGACAGGATATGATCTATTATCCATGACAGACATCTATGATTTAACAGCGCTAGGCATAACTGATTCAAAGGACAAATGACTTTCTGTTGGTGACTGAACCTTTGGACCCGTTTGTGTAATGAGACACGTGTCCTTCCCACAAGCTTTGAGGCCAGCAGGAGAGAAATCAGTGAAGCATCCCTTCCACTTGAGAAGATGTCAAGGCTTTCTCCTGGCCATCTCTGCACCAGACCCATGCTGGCCGAGCAGGGAGGTGTCCTCTGCAGGATGCCGTTACTGTTTTGGCATGCAGCGAGTCAGGCTGTGCCGGGATGACGTACAGTCTGGACATAAGGTGACGGGTGAGCGTGGGGCTTGGAAATGCATCTCTGGCATGAGAGATCACAGCTCACCTCTACCCGCGTGCCAGCGCCGGGGCTGGGCTTTGAGCAAGAGGAGAGGCAGGAGATGAGAGCATGACGCAGGTGCCCGCGAGCACGGACACCATGTGTCCCAGCAGGGAACGTGTTTCCTCTTCCTCCGAGGGACCCCGAGGCAGTTTGATCTTGGGCTGGACACGAGCCCACTGTGCGGGCAGAGCAGGCTGCGCTGGCTTGTGCTGGGGGAGAAGGGCACAGCCTGTCCCGGGCGCTCTCCATCTCTAGCAAACCCACCTTGTACACCTTAATATCAAGTCCAGCCTCCCACGCAAACCCTGTTGGGTTCCTCTGCTCCGGTGTCCAGCGCCCCGTAAGCCTCCCTTCTCCCCGCCTTTAGCCACAGCCACAAGGACAAAAGACCCCACAGCTCGGAGCTGAGCCCCTTCTCTCTTGCAGCTGCGTGATGAACTTCAAGGCAAGAATTGCTCGTTACTGTGTGGGCACTTCTCCGAGCTCCCTGGCATATTATTGCGTTACATTAATACTTAAGGACTCAGAGTGGGCTGCATTACCCAAGCACGTTCCAGTGCATGGAGAACGATCCCCACCAAAATATTACCATGTGTTCCACAGCATTTTAATAAACCCAGTGGATAAGTCTCCCATGCCACCTGAGAAACGCAGCTGCTATCAGCACCCATCTGCTTCCCACCTGCTCAGAAGAAGGAGTCAAATCAAACGTTACCAGTTGAAATCAGGGGAAGGTAGGCAGGATATAATTATCCACATCAGAATTTAATTCAGGCACCAGAGCCGACACTTGCCAAAATGCCACGAGTACTTCTGTGACAAGGATTTGACACCTCACCCAAAAGACACTACTTATAGCAACGCCCTGCAGGGCTTCTTAAGGAATCGGAGAAATGCAGGGGTGAAAAAGTCATCTAGCTCAGGGCTGTCCAACTTCTAGTCTCTGGGGCTTTGCAAGATAACCAGAGCAGATGTTTCACAGGTCCATGAAGCAGCTACAGGTAGATCAGAAACAAGCCCAGATGAGCCTACGTTTCCAAGTACGTAAGTAAAGAAACAAGATGGGAGGTTTGCTTATAACTTGTAGCTTTCTTTTAAGTTAAAACGGTTGTGGCAAACAGAGATCAGCTCCTTTTAGCCGCAGTAAACAAGCAAAAAGCTGACAACAAGATGTAGCCATCACAAACACTGGGGGAGCACCAAGAGGAGGCTGTGAGGCAGGCTGTATGCCAGGCTAAGCTTGCCATAAAGGGCTGCGCAATTTAATTTGCCTTCCTTCATTAACCTTAATGGATTTACACACGAGACCCATGCTGAAAAAATCAATTATATATCTATTTAACCTCATTGCCCTGATATTATTCCCTCTGTCCCATATTTGGCTCCCCATCTGACATTTGAATTCGTGCCAGCTAAGGACTGTAGGCCTGCCAGAAATTTGGGCTCAGTCTCCATGCTGTAGGATAAACTTTCAGATGCATGAGCAAAGTTACGGGAAAGATAAAGCCGAAGTTGCTTTTGCAAGAGTGATTTCAGCAATAAACTACTGCAAAAATATTAACAGAAAACTCCACTCAGGCCTACAAGCACATCCATTCCCTCTACAACTTATACTCTACTGCATGGATTAAGGATCATGTCTTGCTGTAAGAAACTGTCTCCTCCTGAGACGAATGCTCCTAGGGCTCTTATAAAAGTGGGTACTGTATCAGGGCTGATAGCAAGAATCAATAGACCATTGCATCAGTTAGCAGAGCCCTGACAAGCTATCTGGCACATGGACAGCATGATTGGTATTAGTTTACTGCATGTTGCCTGATGCTGTGGTTATTCACTTTTATCTTGCTGCTGATGTCAGACACACCTCTATGGAAAAGCTGATCGGAGGAGTTTTACAAAACACACTTTAATCAGACAGATGCTGTCCATTCTAGGTTTTGTTGCAGCTTGCTGAAAACCACAACTTGGAAGACCAGACCCTGGAGTTGGGGGAAATACTTTTTTGTGCTACTTCTGTCTGTGAGAGCCAACCAAAACATCAAGTTGAATTGAAATGACAATTAAGCAAAGGCACATCTGCTGCTCTTCCACTCATGGACTTCAGAAAGAAAATACTCTGCTAGACCCCAGCCCAGTGGCAGCCCGATGCTTGGGCATGCTGTTTGCAGCATCATACCTCACAGTCCCTCTAAGCTGACTGACCTTTGGCCACTTGGGAGGACCTCTTCTCACCTGCCACCTTACACAGATACCTCTTGAAAACTTACTTGTAGAAGAGCCAGATATTGAAACGCGGATGCACAAGACCAGGCGTGCACTGCTGCTTGCATCAGCTGGGGCACGCAGACCTCCTGGGGAGGGGCGCATGAGCTGGTGCTTGCACAGTTCCAGCCAGAGAGGCGTATATTAATTCGGTACTAAATTGGATGGCTTGTTGTACACAAGCAATTTCTTTTTTTAATGAAATGGGTGTATCATTATGATTAGGCATAGTCGTTACATTCAGCCTTTAATTAGATTTCTGTAATTAGAAATTTGTTGAATTATTTCACACAGTAGAAAATAATATTGCTTGGCTGGGGTTATATCATGTTGTGACAGGTTTCTCTGTCGCTTCCAGAACTGACTGATAATCTAAAACAAAAGGCATCTCGGATTTTGAGACCTTTACATGGTGTGCATAATTCTTAACTTTTGCATGATTTTTGCATGGCTAAGAGGCAGAAATCGTGAGGATCAGGTGGAAAATATCACATCTGTTCCTATTGGTATTTTCTTCTGCTACTAAGATACCCACTTTGGCCAACTTGGGCAACCAGGGAATTTGATCTAGCGACTTCACATGCCGTACAGGAGGCCCCAGCCCCGGCGGCCTTGGCCCCAGGCAGGCTCACTGCGGTGGGACGGTGCCAGCAGCAGTTTGCAGTCGCTGCTTGAGCACGTCTTCCTTGGCTGAACACAAATGACCACAAGTTACCGACTGGGCTGAGATAGATACCTCCTCGGCATAAAGAGACAAGCACAGCTAATATCTCCCTCCCCAGAGAACTGTTCCAGGGCGATGCCCTGGGGAATTGTCTCCTCAAGATTTAGGCTGGGTTTTAAATTAGGCTGGTTCAACCTTGCATCTGGTTTGGACACATGAAGGGGGCATCGATATACCACTTTGCTGTTTCTCTGAAAATGCAGTGAAAATCATTTGGGTCAAGCTTAATGGATTAGGAGGCTTTCACAAAAGAGCCAAGCAGCAGATGAGTGTGCGGACTACAGCGATTCTGACCCAGCTGCCCTGGAGAGCAGCAGTGCTGCACCAGCTGGGAAGGGACAAGTAGCAGCTCCATATTCCAGAACCAAAAAGCCAATTTCATCCAGAAAGTGGTTGCCTGGTTTTGGCTTGCCCAGCCTAACAAATACAGGCTGAGAGGTGATACGGCTGCTCTCCACAGCGGTAAGCATCAGGGCAGAAGGAAAACTATTTGAGTTAAAGGACAAATTGACACAGGGAGAAATGGTCATAGCCTGCTTATGGCCAGACTCATGAGAGAAAGTTAACTACCAGAGCAGGAGGGCTGGATTGGTTCCCCCTTCCTCCTCCCAAATAATGGGACAAAACCGCTTGCAGGAAAAGGCCTGAAAGCTGCTGTTTGGGGTTGTCCATGGGCGGCTGTGAAAGACAGGGACCCAACTCCCTGAGTCGGGTGCTCCCTTGCAATCTGTCGAGCCAGCGCCCAACACGCGCCGGTGCAAGGGCAGATCCAGGCACACTCTTCTTCATTAGTGGCTTCAGTGCTCAGACCTTATGTCTAACTCCTCCTGCCACCACGAACACCTATGAGGAGGAAAACCGTTTGGGGTTTAAGTGCCAGCACGCTTGTCCTGACCAGGAGATGCAGCAGAACAGCTGCCTCAGGCACTAAGCTGCCGGAGGAGCAGAAATGCTTTCACTTATTTCTTTAGGTTTGACCTTAGGAGAGAAATATGCAGGTGTCCTGGAAAGGATCAGGCTTAAAAGAAGTAGCCACTGGCATTCCTACTGATATACAAGTAAGTTAACCCTGCCAGCCAGAGGTTTCAAAAAGATGGAAAAAATAGATTTGTTTTGTTTCTTACTGTCTTCTGGCATTAGTAAACAGAAAAAGCTTCAGAAAAACATTTCTTACGCCAAGGTCATTTCCAGAAAAGTACCTTCATCCTTCCATCAAATACTATCAGCAAGACAGAGGAGAGAGGACTTCTTTTTTTTCTTCTTTTTTCCCCCCCAACAGACTTGGTATTTGCTGACGGTCCAGATAAAGAGTGAATAGCTATATATATATATAAAAATAAACATCTTGGAGCCTGCGTGTACGTGTACATGCGAGAGAAACAGAGTTCCCTCATGACCTCCTGTCAAAAACATCTTATTACACTTCATCTCAGCACTGTCCTTTCTGAAACAAGCACTTCTCTTTACAGCAATAGCCTCCCTCTTTCTCATGGATCCCCAGGTACCACAGGCTTTGTAGGAGATGAGTTTATTAATTCCAAGATAAACCTTGGGGGAAGAAAAAGCCCTGTAACATAAAACAATGATAATACAAAAAAAATTATTTGATTATTCTTCTTTGCACATATCTGAATATAGAGCTATTCCCTAAATCCACTCTTTCTTGAAGGAGTATTTCTAAATTTGAAATCGATTTCATCTAGCCTTGTAGCAACAGAAATGCTGCATAACTCACTTGCCATATTATTTGCCCCCACATCTTCTGATGTAAAGATGTAGACAGAGTTTCACTTGCAGGAGAAAAGCCCGTGTTGGTACTACAAGTCACCTTCTGAATTTCAACCAAGAGAGCCTCAGTCGACCACCGCTAGAGAAATGGTATCTCATTGTCATCAGCCACCGTGCTTGGCCAAAACACGGCGGGAAGCCCAAGCTGGTGTCACCTGCTGTTGGGTTTGTGCCCTGTCAATCTGTTCCATAAGCAGACATGGAGACCCTCTGGCAAACACATCTTTTGCAGTCTCACCCACCCACACTAAAAATGCCCTGCTGGTCCTCAAAAGGGGCTTAACTGGCTCACAACTGGTGTAGTATACATGCCAAGGGACCTTGCGATGGAGTACCAGGAAAAGCAATCAGCTAGAGGACATGAGAAACCATAAATTAAACACTTCTTTCCCCACTTCAGTGTTTATCTTCTAACAGTGCTGTCGTGAGCAACACCAACCTCATACTTCCCCACAGATATGCTTATAAAGGACTGGACCCAGTATTTGCTTAAATACTCTTAAAGTGATCATTGATACTTCAGCTGGCTCGGAGTCTCAGGACAGCCTAATATCCCTACCTGGGCACCCTGCGCCCTTGAAACAAGTGACACCTCCAAGCCCAAGGCACAGTCACACCCCAGGTGCTCACTCTCTCCTGCCGAATCCACCACAGGTTTGACAACTGCCTAAGCCCAACTGCTCCCTTCCAGGCAGAGGAGGGAGTATCCCAATTTCAAGTACATGGGAGAATATTTTCAACTTTTTCTGACCGGACAGCTGCTACCTGGTGAGAAAAGCAGAAGGACACATAGCCATGCCAAGGAGGGAAACAACTGAGGCCAACAACACCGTCCACGGTGTAGCACATGCAAAAGGCTGCAGCCACGTTGCTGTATATAATAGCAGCAAGAAGCAGCTTCACATACCCTTCGTGGACCCACCATCGTGTCAGGAGCTCTCTCTGTGTCTTTTTCCCAGAGAAAACTACAGACAGTGCTGACAGTCTAGGAGAAAAACACCAACGCTCTCCTGCCTCAGGACTGTTTGCATCACCCATAAAGAGTAGTAGCAATTGGGATATACCAATTATACCTCTGGTGACAGACCTGTCCATGCAAACCTGTCACTGCTATTATGTGCTTGGCACCACCGCTCCAGTTCACAAGGTGCCATGAGTTCATTTTTCAATGCAAGCACATGATCCTCCTAGGCATCTTCATAAGCTCTGTAACACAGATGCTTGTAGCCCTCCAGACAGGAACAGACAGGGACAATGAAGTCCAAAGCTGTTTTAATTGACGCGAGGTAAGAAAAAAGCTCGTGGCAGAGCCACAGGGATCTGGACCTTCCTGCTAGCATCACAACTACAAAAGGCCCCTGAGCTTTCTCCCACCGTAGCTGTTGGCATACTTCTGTACCCAGGCACCTGTAATGGGCTGAGTGCTCTCTACACACTAGAAGAAAACATGAAAAGCATGAAGATTTCACAGCCTAAAAAAAGCAACAGAAAAATGCTCTCCTGTGAGTTTTCAGTCTGAGGTTTTCCCATGAGACTATTTTTACAGCTGGGGAAATGAAGCAGAGACAAGAGAGGAACGACCAACAGCCACAGAGTCAGCAACTGGCAAGAGGACGGCCAGACTTGCTATTGGATTTATACCTGGCTGCCTTACAACCCTGTGCAACTACTGTGCAACATTTGCACCTTCAATAACTTCTCCCACATAAGTAGGAACAGTGCAGCACAGCAACAGTGGTGGGCTTTGCTAAGCGATGGGATGGCCAGCCAGAGGAGATGTCCCACACCTTCTCCCAGTGGGGCTACCCATGGGCCTCCATGGATATCTCCAAACCAAATCGCCCTGAGCTTCAGAGAAGACAAAAATTTAAACTCTGGTTCGGCTCCAGCTGTGCTGAGGTATGACAGGATATGAAAGAAGCTGGAAGAGATGGAAAACTGCAACTCTAACCTGTGGAGAAGATAAAGCCCCAGAAATTGTAGCATTCCCCTTTAGTTTTCCCATTAAATTGCCTCTCAAACAGCAGTGCTGGGGAGGCAGCGAAAGGGGGAGCCAATTACACAAACAGCTCACTAATGACACATGGATAAGAGCATTCCGTTAAGGAGCACTTTAAAGAAATTCCTTAACAAAGATTTGAAGGAACTGCAATATATGTTTGGAGTCATATCTGGAACTAATTTAAACAAAATGTTTATTTGGACAACCAGGTGAGAGTCAAATTATGAAGCAAAGTCTTGTTTTCTTCCTCTTCTAAAACTTTCCCTTAGGGACACAGTCCTTGCTACTCAAACTTCTGCAGTCCCTGTTTGTGGGAATCCAACTTTTCCCTCCCACCTGCAAGCTTTCAAGCTGGAAGTGCTCATTTGCTCATTGCAATCACAAAGGAGAGAGCGACTCTCAGACCCTCTAACTTACGAGGCCAATCACAAACAAGCAGCACAGCTTGAATTTCAAACATTTTCTGAAACTGAACAACTCTGAGAGCTCTTCATCAAAACCACTTCAGCAACAAGCTTGGGAGAAACCTCACCTCTGAAGATGTGGCCAGTGCAGCAACATCCATTGGAGCTACAGGTCCTGAGCATGGAGCATAGTTGCTTCTCCCAGCATTACATACAGTATACCCTGTCTCCCTCCCCAAAAGGGGTAACGAATAACAAATAAAGCACAGTGGGAATGAAAAAAACATAGTGCTCTTTGCTGAGCTTTAGGGCAATATCAAATATTTTCGGAAGCAATTAATGAGACGAGTGATTGTTTCCAAGTCCATCTGCCTTCTTTCAAATAATAATAATAACGCTCGCCTCTTGTGCAGTGCATTCCACAAAGCAAGAATGACAGCTGCTCCCTCTTTTTTCTTTATCCCCGCTCAGAGATGGGGACTGGAGACATCTAGCATCACCCAACAGGCAGTAACAAACTCGGGTTTCTGAACCTCCTGTCCAGTGCCCTAGCAGACACTAGCAAACACCGCAGTCTAAACCCTGACAGCTCCTCCCAGGTACCAGCTCCTTGGAGGGGACCCCATCTCCCTGTCTGGGCACGACGCGATGGGACTGCTGACCTTCAGAGCTACATGGATGAGTCACAGCAGCTTGAGTGAAGGATATGAGGGAGGTGAGTGGGAGATGATGTCCTGAGGAGCTTATATTTTCTGATGGGGAGAGCAGCTGCCTCATTTGCCCTGAACCCCGGATGATATGACACCTCATACAGACAAATAATGTGAGGAAGATACTCTTATAATAAAGAAAGTACAGGTATGAAAGGTATTTGGATAGCAAACTGCAATTTAGGACAGAAGTTCATTTGCACTTTACTTAAAAGCAGAAATATTGTCCTGGTAGTACAAAACTACTCACCAAAACAGTCTTTACAAAATATTAGTGAGGTGACTGGTTTTGAAATGAGGAAGGTGCAAATTGGTTTGTGAAAAATCATCACTGAGTAATCAGTCAGTCCCCACAGAAATCTGATCCACGCACCTGAGAGAGACCTTGAACTTTTGTTTCACATCTAAAAATGAATATTGAAGATTCAGCTGTTCGAACTCCCAAAACTCAGGCAGTCTGTGTCTCTCTGGTGTTTAGCCTATCTTCTACTTTTGCTCCAGTATAAACTACAGTTTTCATCTGATCAGAAGGATTGGAAAAAAAAAAAAAAAGGGTCATTTTCATAAAAGACTGGCTTTCTACCATTGCATTACCTAATCTTCTCCGAATTTTGGACAGACTGCCCGCAACAGTTAGGTCTCTGGAACCAATGTCACTACACAAAGGAAGCTGAACTTCGCCATTTCAGTTGCTGCGCCCCAATTTGAATCCACTTGTGGCTCTTACATTGCATCTCCTGGAGCCTCCCTACCTGCGCAGGGCGCTTTAGGCCTTGGGACATGAAGCCAAGGATTCCTCGTCGAGTCCCTCTCTACTCCAGCCCGGGAAGAGAATTTCTAGTTTGCAAAAACTCTTCACGTTTCAACATACTATGCTTTCTGCCTGATTGGAATTTAAGGCATATGAAAAATCAAATGAAAAGCATTTTCCGAATTTCCTGCAAACTGAAAATGTTAAGAAGTCATGATTTGGGGAAACTATTTAAGAACTCCAAACTTTTACCCGAGGACATCCAAAATTGCTTAGATTCACCATGCTGTCATAACGATAGAAACAGAAAAACAAAAAAACTTCAGTACAAGCGGCAATTTGAAACAAAGAAGCTGAATTTACAAAACAGACTTTCAGCAGAACTTTTTTTTCTTTTTCTTTCCTGTTCAGTGTTTTTCTGGCAGGAAACTGGCAGTGAAATAATCTATATTTTTCCAAACATTTCAAATTGATGACAAAAGCATTTATCAAAAAGATCTTCTCATTCAGGATCGCTTTTTGACTGACTGGGTACAGTGATGACTAGGTTTGATTCACCTGACGGTAAGGAATGAGCGGTGATTGGAACGGGGCACTCAACTCAAAGAAATACGTGCTCCGAACACCACATCCCACAAGGTACACTTCGACAGCTCCACAGGGGCACCAGAATAGGTCTGCCAAAAATCTTTGCCTGGTAAGGTAATCTTTTACTTACTACTTTAGTGCACTTAGAAAGTCATTTTTTTTCTGGTTTTTTTTTGTTTGTTTTTTGTGTTTTTTTCTTTTTTTCATTGCTAAAAGCAGTGGAAACAGACTATCATCGGCGATTCCTGTGGCCTTTGGGAGAACGTTCACCACTCTAAGGTGACACAAAACAGCCTTGTGTTTCTCGGATTTGCCTCTGTCTTTTTCCAATTACAGGACCTAAATGGTGTGAAAGCCTCATCTGTGCACTTAGTCAAAAGTGGCCTGCTCCCTCCCCGCTCCATTCAGGCGCACAAGCAGAGCATGCTAGCAGTAGCTTCCGAATAATGGAGCTGCTGAACATCATCCAAGCAGGATGAGCAAATTCAGTGTCGTTTTCCGACGTTACACGGAGAGAAATGCTGCAGTTGTGGATGACGAAGAGTCTCAGAGCTCTCAGATGAGCTGTGCCAGCCTGCGGGGATGTTTTGGGGTGTTATTACTCCCGCATGTCTGTGCCACCCCTCTGCGCAGAGCTACCAGAAGGGGTGGGAACAGGGAGCAGAAAGCACTTGTCCAGGCTGCCTTGCAGCTGCGGTAATACTGTGTCAGAGCAGGGACCTAACAAGGAAGAGTCCTTCAGGGGCGCCTGCAGCCAGAGGAAGCCAAGGGCATCTCCAAACCATCTGGTTCCCCTAGAGCATGGGAAGAGCACTTGAAACGCACAGGAGAAGGGTGATGAGGCAAGGGGAGAAGAGCCCAGCAGGAGGCTTTGGGACAGACCCTTAGAGGAGGACCACCAGGCTGGAGCTGGTTAGCCACCCTCTGGGACAGAGGTGGGGAAGCCTGACTAATGGGAACCACTTGGGTCAAGCATGAGTCAACCCTCGGCTAGTTTGCAGAAAAAAAACAACTGTCCAAGCTAGGAAGACTGACCTACACCACCATTCCCAGATCCCTCCCAATTCCAGACACGTCTCCTTCTGTTTTGGCCTCTCTCTCCAACATTTCTGTGAACGCTCCATCACCACCTCAGGTTCAACATAGCGAGATCAGTCTTCTCTCTTTTCTCCAGCACTGCACACAGCATCCCCATGACACAGTCCCTGGCTTGGCTCGCTCCTCTGAGCACTGCCTCCCTCCTGAGTTTCAGTCTTCCATTTCGTCTCTGCTCAGCACCTCTCAGGTTGGCCTCACCTATCCATCTGCGCAGCTGAACGTCTCACTTAGGGCCTTGCTATGCCTCCCACTGAGAATCGACCCCAGTCCCACGGACCCCAGCCCCACCATCCCCACAAAAGCACCGCTGCTGCCTGGCACCACCTGTCTGTGCCGTCTCGTTTCAGCCTTGGGCTCCCTATTTGCCTGTTCCTGCCAAGAAGGACAGAAATGTGCTGCTAAGGCACCCTGGCACCAGCAGGGGGTCAAATAAGGTGACTGCCCTGGCAATTTGGAGGTCTGTACACTCTTAAGCAGATGTAACCAAGTGCAAGGCTACGACCCTGGGATAGCAACGAAGCGTTCAGCAGAGGGAAGCTAAAAACTTCCACCCCTGTTTTAGACCGTAAATCAGGATTAGTAAAGAGATATCTCCCCTCCACAACACATGCATTTTAAAGCCTCCTAGATTGTGGGGCTTGGGGGGCACACACAAGTTTGAATGTGGAAGATTTTTCTATTCTAAACAGAATTTGGAAGAAGGAGAAATAAACTCAAAAGAACTGACTCCTGGAAAGTAGAGATATTTGGGACAGCAAGGCAAGGCCTGACTTACTGATCTGCTAGTGATATACACACAAGGTATATACACACGCAAATGGTGTCACACACTCCTGATGGGTCTATTAGAGGGAAAAAAACCCAAAACTTTTAAATCTCCTTCAAATGAGATATGAAGTCCATATTGGCAGAGGCTGATTTTCGTGTCTGCTCAGCACCCTGCACTACCCTGGCCCTGAATCTAAATCCAGGCCTTAAGGGTCACCACAACCTGCATAATTACCTACAAGAAATCATGCTGGTTGCTTGGAGGGAGCTGCTTTAGCTCAGTCTGGGGAAGGCAAAGGGGGGGGGAGCTTACTGCTGTCTTTAACTGCCTAGTGGGAGCGTGCAGAGAAGACGGAGCTAGACTCTTCTCAGAGGTGCACAGGGACAGAGCAGGAGGCAACGAGCTCAGGCTGGAACAGTGGAAATTGCAGTGAGGCATAAGGAAAAATATTTTTACCATGAGGGTGGTCAACTGTTGGAGCAGGGGCCCACAGAGGTGGTGGGTTTTCTATTGTAGGACATTTTCAGATCTTGATTAGACAAGGTCTGGCCCTGCTTTGAGAAGCGGTTGGACTAGGAACCTCCAGAAGTCCATTTCTACCTAAATTACTCTGTGATTCCAGGTCAAAACTGTATTAGGATGGCAGGACTTTCCACTCAGCCATGAGCTGCCTGGACAAAGACATTTCCTAGCCTATACAACATCAGGCAAATGAGCAGTGACTTTTTAACTGTTCGTAGATGAATGTGAATGGCTTTTCCAGAAGGGCTACAAAAGGCCCCCTGCCACCAGAATATCCTTCTGATGAATGCAAATGGGGAATAATAGACCCCTTAAGGAAATGTCAGCCCCCCGTTCAGCATACTATATGTGTTATCTGTAATACAATCCCTACTATAGAGATTACCCCCTCCCTTCCCCCCCCACCATGGTTTCTGCATGGTGCACGGCCTAAGAAGCAACTCAAAACGTTCACAAAATCCAAAACACAAATTGCTTATAAAGCTGATTAACTAATGGCAGATTTTGCAGATGGTTAAAATTCAAGGACCTGGTGCGAATTCTCCATCTTACAGTCACAGTCAAAGTGAACTCTTGCTAGTTGCTCTGAACTCAGCCCTGCACCAGGGCTGTCCCACCAGTGAAATGCTCTCCCCTGCGAGAAAACGGTGTATGAGGAGAGGGAACAGTTCAACTGAGGTCAGGAAAGTAGTAAGGCCACTAAAACCGTCCCCTGCTTGCTCAGCATTCGCAGCTGGCTTCTCCTGGGTTGGGCTGGCTCACTTTACTGACACACACAAACCTTCCAGCCTTGCCAAGATAGATGGAGGCAGCTGTGTGCCCACAGGGGGACACCTGAAGCACATATCCCAACATTTTGGGGAGGATCCTGCAGGGGCAGCACCCCAGCAAGCATCTCTCCTCTACCAAACATCCACCAAGACTTAGAAAGATCTAGTTCAGGTCCCGAGCTCTCTCCTTTGCCAAAGCAGCTCTTGATCCCAGCCTAGCTCACTTTGCCAACACTCCAGTTCCCTAAAAATCCCCTGCTTTTGACACACCTGCTCTCCCGACTCCTGAGAGGGGTGAGCGATGGGCGTCTCCATGCCCACCCACACCGCTCTCAGCGAGTGTGCCGGCACACTGTGGCACTTCGCACAAGGCTATGCAACCCCAGGCTCAGATAACCGCTTGGATCCAGGAAATACTGTCTCGGAGAGTGGGCAGGGAGAGGCACCCCCGCTGTCATCTTTGCAACGGCACTCTTGCTGCGTCCTTAAGTGAAGGTGGAGGTGCTAAGGATTAATGGGAACATGTCACCACCTGCTGATCTCTGTTTCTGCACGCAGCAGATGTGAAAGGCCTGCTCCATAGGGGTCCCGACATTTGCCTCCCGTTCCCCACGTACTCCCAAGGAGAGTGACTCTGCCACTGTTTTGTCTTCAGGAAATGGAAAGGACGCCAAGTACGGATCTCCACAGCCAGACGTAAGAGTCATGGCAAGAGGAGAAAGCATGACAGTATGGTCATTTGCTTACTGAAGGAAGCGTGTGGTGCACCCATGGTTAGCTAAAGCACAACAGTGCCAGCTGAAATCCACTCCGGGCTTACCTGTGCCCGCTAGGCTATGGCAACAAAACTGTGCCTCCCATTAACTCCATTTTCCCTAGAGTCCTGTCTCACGAGAGAAAATGTGCTATTTGCTACCAGGGATTGCGTACATCTTCAGAGAGAAGCTTGAAGTGCCTTCAGCTCCTTGACTTCAGTGGGATTTGCGGCATCCTCTTCATGCTTCTGTCTTCTCCAACACTGAATATTAGAAACTAACACAAGGAGGATTTAACTCTCTAAAGCACATGCAAGAATAAAAACTCATCCTCTGACAAGGATATCTGTCCCTTGCTTGTTTCTTAAGACAGTAAGAAGCCTTGGAAATCAAGCCACCTTCGCAAAAAATTCTGGACCTCCAAATTGGTGCAGTCACTAAAACTGTTTTCTTCTCCTTGCTGCTCTCCACAACAATTTGATTATAAGATGAGCCTGTTCCCCAAATTGTGTTGCATAGCATGCAGCCAATAGCCTAGAAATATCCCAGAAGGAGCCACTGCAAACCTGAGAGGTGAACACAGACATTCCCAAGGATGAAGACTGTTTCTGTGAACCCTCCATAGGCTCCTCAAGACCCTCTGTGGGAAAAGCAGCTGTCCTAATCACTTATATTCTAAACACACCACAGAGCAGGCTCCCAGATACGTGCTGTGTGAGGCCCATAAAAGCAGCTGTAGGACATTTGATCCTTTGACAAAAATCTTAGTTATGATCTTGGAACAAAAGACAACAAGTAGAAGAGGAGGAGCATTTGCATGAGGCAGGGTGCCCTGTTAGATGGAAAGTGCATCTGTGTGAAAGAATAGTGGGTTTTATCTTCCAAGAAGAAAATAAAAATAATACAAAATTCAAACCACCATAACAGAGGGACTTTCATTCATTCCCAGTCATTTCTGTTTACTTGCCAGATCAATACACATACTAGGAACACTTTGCCCACGGAGAGCGTTTCTTGAATGAGGGTCTCTGAGGCAACATAAGTGGAAAAACAGCTAAGAAAAATAAGCCAGTACAGGCTTCAAGGATCTGCTGAAAGAGACTGAGACTCTCAGCTGAGCAAAGGGGCAGGAAAAGGGACTTGTAAGCTTGCAGCACCATTTACTCTAAATCTTTCTCCAGATGGTCATGGATGGAAGACTGTTGGGGCTGGGCAAGAGGAAAGGCCATTCTGACTAGCACTGCATCTCTCTGTCTCACCAAGAGTCTAAAAGGAAGTTCAGGACTCCTTAACCACACAGAGATCCACAGATGTGTCTTCCACTTGGCAGAGGAGTTGAGTGCAACTCCGAGCAGGACCCATAACTCTGCTCCTTCAGCAGGACCTACCCCCAGGAACCAGCCCTGCTTACACTGCTTCTCTTGCCATACAGTTGAAGACACGCAGCTGCCCAATCTTTGCTGCTTTCTTAATTCCCAGTTGTTATATTTGACAAATAAAGGACAGCTTAGAAAACCTGTCAACTCCAGAAAGCCTTTTCCTCCTTCGGCACAGCAGGTAGTACAGAGCAGTTGAAGACCTGTCTTCCTCTAGCGCAGAAATGTGCATTCTCATACCAGCTACCACTTATTCACCTTAGGAGGAATAAATAAATAAAAATAAAAAGGAGAGAGAGCGAGCACACGTGCCCATCTGACCCAGTAGCTGACAATGCTGCGGGTCTGCTGCCTGGCAGCCAGGGACGCACACTTACGTTCCCCACTCGGTGCAGGCAAGCCCTCCCCACACCTCCCTCCCCTTCGGGAAGACAACTAATGGCTACAAAAAGTGGAAGGCAGAGCAAGAGCAGGCTCTGCATCCCAGCACGCAGTTAGTGGCTCTCTGTCCACAGTCCTGTGCCAGACTTGCGTTCTCCTGTTGCCTCCCATATTTACATCATGAGGTCTTCAGGGGCTGAGTGTTTTTACTGTTGTGCTGTGCAAACACATCAGCAATGCAGGCTGGTCACCAACAGAACTTGAGGTGTTTTTCAAAGGATGCCAGGATTTGCTGCCAAGAAACAGTCAAACCTCCAACAGGCTTCACCTGCGTGATGGCAAAGGTGTCTTCTGGGATGCTGCCCACACCAGGTCCCCCAAAAGTCCATGCTGGGGACCCTCTTGGCATGCACCACATTTCCTACCTCACCTGCACAGAACAGGACACAACCCAGTGCTCTTCTGACCCAGCTTCAGGGAGGAAAACCCCAGCCACGCACTGGGGATTAAGCTGCCAAACATCAGTGATAAAGCGAGAAGAATCCAGGTCTCCTCCACCTTCGCATGAAGCTTTACCCACAGGGCTATTCTGCTCTGTGCAGCTCAGGCTTCAGCAGCATTGTAACGCCACTAACGCCCAAGCATCCATCTCCCAACGCTTCTAAGCAGATGGGCAGACTGGCAAAAGAGGACAGGATACATGTTTTGCACTGAATTTACTCATCGTGTGGGAAACGACCCCACGCTGCTCAGAAGCGGTCTTTAAGGGCTCTCTACTGCAAGCAAAGCAGATGTTAAACCAACTACTGGCAAAAAGCAGTAGCAGGGGGCAGTGATTTACAGCAGATGTTTAACTATTCTCTCCTCAATTTGGAGCCACACTTCTTTTGCTTGCTCTGGACATGTGGGAGCCAGAGAAACCAGAGCCCCCAACTCCTTGGCCAACAGCACAGGGAAGTCATCAGTGAGTGCACCCAATTCTTCACGGCACCTTTTTCCCCCCTCACCCACAGCAGCATCCCCATCACAAAACCTCCATGGAGACCACAGCCGCATTGTCAGATACACTAGGATTTCTCACAGCCCTTTGCAAACAGATGCCGGAGCAGAGGCCGAGGAAGTGGAGGGAGGTGCTGGCCTCGCACTAACATATTCTGTCTGTCACAAGGGCTCACCAGCTGAGGCTCAGTGCCCTGCAGACCGACTGTACTAGCTTGTGTCTGGCCTGGAGCGTGGCCGTATCTAAGGAGAAACGCAGCTGATCCCACCTAGTACTGCTACCGATGCCTACACAAGCAGTAATGGATATTTGTTACCCTGCTCGCAGGCTGTGAAGGCAGAGGGCTGTATGCCAGGGAAGGGAGGAGGGAAGTGCTGGTAGCACAGGCAACACCTTGCTCCTGAACATCCTCTTGCAAAGTAACGTCCCCAAACCACTCACGTCCCACAGCCGCCCCCCAGCACGCACCAGCCGCGTCAATTTGATGGGAGCCCTCAGCAGCCTGGTTCAAATACGCACTTCCCTGACTTCAAAGAGCATCGCCCCTGGTTTGATTTCAGAGACAGGTACTCCAACTCCTGGATTTGGCCTGATTTGTTCAAAATTGATTTCCCATTCCCACTAGCTTAAAGGAAGAGGAAAATAGATTGAAGGAGTATTTCTGATCCAGACAGTTTAGAAAAGGTAAAGGTCTTGTTTTGTTTCAGAGATATGAAGCAGGAATATCAACCTGGGATTTCTCCTTCTGTGTATGGGGAGGATACAGTTCAGTTTTCTCCAATGTTCACATGCTTTCAGGAAGAAGGCAGGACCACAGGCTTGTTTTAACCACGGGCTAGAGTTACTGACCTGTCTCCTCCCAGTCAGGACAGGACATCGCTAGTTAGCAAAGGCAGACTCTAGCTGTGTTTGCCCTTCTGCCCATACTCCCAGCATCCAATTTAAAGCAAACTTTATTGGTACTAAAGCTTGATCATTTGAGATTTACTGCAGAATACATTATGAGAGAGACAGAGCCATCTATCTTTATATGATAAATATCTATATACAAGGTTTAGCACCTATCTTTATTGCTGGCATTACACATGGCTTAACTTTCTGCCTTCCCTCCTTCTGCAGTTAAGCTTGGCTTTTCAAAAGTACCTAGGGAAGGTAGGAAACAAATACCCTTGGAAGTCTGTTAGATGTGACTACTTGGGCTCCTTTGAAAGCCATGCCATTAAACACGGTATATTTAATACGGGCCTGCCTTCATACTATGCCTTGCATATCAAGGGAGCCCAAAATACTTTGCAAGCATGATGCATGTTGTCTTCTCTTCACCTGCTGAGACATATCTGGACTGGACAGTGGCTGTTGTTCAACATCCCCATAGAACCTCAGAATGGACCTTCCTCCAGAGCCACCAAAAAGGTGCCCACATGACAGCATCTCAGTCTCCCCCTACCCTGTCTGCCAGGCTTCTCCTCACCTCTTGCAAAAAAAAGTGTCATCTTTCAGTGAAAGAAAGGTTTCCATAAAAAATTATGCTCAGCCAAATTTCTCCACCCATCTGCTTACTAGGCCAAAGTCTCTTCTCCAACTCACAACCACCATGCACTTCAGCTCTGCAGAGGCCACCCAGAGAAGTTCAAGGCTGGCTTCCTTCCTGGGGCACATGGACAGGGGGACTAACAACTATGGACATTTAGCTATATCCTACTGTGAATAAACACAAACAAACAAAAGAAAATCTGAAACCTAAGGTGTTTCTAGTACACGTTGGTATAAGTATCACTTAGCCATTTAAAGAAGCGGAACTGGGATAGGAAAGTATTTAATATTACTAGTGCCACATTCATCTTTTATGTTTAAAATATCAGATTACTGGCTGGATTCAAGCAATATGATATAAAACATGGAGGTTCTTTGGCATTGGTATCCACCCTGGCATAAGGATCTGAAAGATTTTCATCTGTCTTCCTTTCTCTCACACTAAAAAACCAAAAAACAACAAAAAACACCTTATTCTCTTTATAAACTGTGATGCCAGTTTCAAAATTAGCCATAATCAAAATTTATTAGAAATTCTGTGCTGGTTTGCTGCAAAGATTGAAGAGTGATGTGTAGAAGAGATCATTAATTGATTGGGACCATGCTGCGTGGACAAGCACTGGAAGCCCAGCCATGGAGTCCTGGGCTTGAAGGAGCTGGAAAGATCAGACATAGACTTGAGGTCCCCCATGTCTTCTTTGGGACCCAGAGATGTCCGTAGCAACTCTATTAGCTTCCTAACACCTGGAAATTATTTTCCTTTCTTATTTCTTCCCAATCATAGGAAAGATGCTTTTCACCTTACCCCTTTGCAACAGGGAAGATGTTGATAAACTTGCCCTGGACCTTAGAGTTCCTCCATATTAAGCTTCCTTTTCATCCAAACTCTGGACAGGATGCCTCCTTAAAAACTGCAACGACAGAGCAGTTGCTTCTTAGGAAATTTTGTGCCAGGCTAGTTTATATCTTCCTGTGATCTTTTGTCTCTGTCTCATCACTGACGCAGAAACACTACAGAGATGCCAGACATATCTGTATCATTGTCACTCCAGTCTATTAGCTCAGCAGTCTCAAATGTGTATTTTCCCACCATACCAGAAAGCAAGTTGCGCAGATGAGCAATAACAAGACATTTCCCTTAAACCAGGAGTCAGAAAATCTTCTGTGACACCAGTAAAAGGCTTTGGGGCTCATATGGATCACTGGCAGATAATGAGGCAATGTCTTGCTGAGCAGCAGATGAATTTGTACCCAAAATTTAAGCCAGAAACCCCTGTGACTGGCAAAGCCATCTCTCTGGCTGTTTTTTCTTAGACAATCCAGACTAAATGAGTCTCTCTCTTCCTCTGGATTACGTACAAATCAGTGATAAAAGGAGAGCTGGACAGCACAGAAAGAGGTATCATTGCTACATTCACCACAACCTCAAGGTGAACCCCCCTTTCTCGCCTGTGGCATTTCCAATATATCTGTCCCATGATCCAGGGAGATACTAGTGGAAATGAAGCTGTATTGCAATTAGAGAAACAGCTCCCTGCCTTTGGCTCCTAGGTTTGGAGGGCACATGTTCTTCTCTGGGCAGAAGGCGACCTCACCAACTCCAACAGGGCGTCGTGGGCAGCACTGAAGGCAAAGAGGGCAGCAAACATTCAACCACATCCACCCCAAGGGGGAGCACAGCCACAGCAACACCCAGCTGATCACAAATCCAAGCATTCCCCCTCTGTTTAATAGCTCTGCCTGTCAATGGTAGGCTGCAGTGTGACACAGCAATATTTCACCCCTGAGAGCAAGACAGCAAAATAAAAGTGCCCACTATAAAGCAAGAAGACAGCACTGATTCACCAAGAAACAGAAGCTCTTGTTGGGCAGAAAAGCCTGGCAGAGAGAGGTAGAGGCAAACTGTGCATAGAAGGCAACAGAAAGTTGGAGAGAAGATGAACAGAGAAGACGGAGCAAATGCAAGTGCTCACCTGCTCCACACATGCATCTAAGTTCCTTGCATTGCAGAGGCAGGGCATGTACAGTATCCCATGGGGCTGCTTCTCTTACAATGAGCATCTTTCTAAAGAAAATGCTTTAATACAAGATCATAGCAAACTGGGAGGAGGGGTTTTGTTAAAGTGAGCCAAACTAGTCCAGGAGGACAGATCTGCACAGAGAAGGGAAGTGGCCAAGACTTTCATCTCCCCTTATTGGGGCACAGGTGGCAGCTGAGATTTCTGCTCCCAGGATCCATGGGCTCTACCATGAGCTCTCCCTCCACCAACTCAGTGCTTGTGACAAGCAGAGACCTGACTATGCTTGTGAGATCCTGGGGGTTGCTGCCTTTAATCCCATCCCAAACTCTGAGCTCAGCTGCCTTCAAACCAGCCAGAGGAGACAGGATTCACATATTAAACCTACAGTCTTTCAATTCTCCTTGTTAAAGTCTATTTTAGAAAGTAGCTCGGCACTTCAGATCACAAATCTAATCACACATAGCCATACCAAGGGGTCAAAGCAAGACAAGTATGTCTGTAAGACTGTAGATGTCACATCTACTCCCCCAAGAATGCTGGGTATGGGACATTCCCATGGTGATCTCTCACCAAACACACTGCTCTAATTTTACTATACGGTAAAGAAATTAAGTTTAAACCTCGTCTCTGGCAGAGTATCTTGCTATGACCCCAGCACAGACAGAGCAGGTAACAAGCAAAGCTTGGGAATAAAATAGTACAGAGCATATCCCTACCAACTTAATCTTTGGTCGATATAGCAATGCGCATGCAAGCAGCCACAGGAGGAAAGAGAGGCACGAGACTCACAGGGCTTAAGGAGGCATCAGAAAGACAGTCTGTGTGCACATGGCTAGGCTGCTAGTTTCAGCTGCAATATTCTTGTATTAATGCTGTTAATATTGTGTTTGCAGAACTAATCTGGCTCTGAGTCCTTTCATATTACTGCTCAGCTCAGAGATTCATACTCTGGCAACTGTAGGCCAGACCCATCTGTAGTGCCTCAGCTTTCTTATCTGTGACACCAGAATAAGGAAACTGGCCTTCTGTGTAAAGCCCTTGGAGAACTACCTAGGAAAGCAGCAGCTATTGAGCTGTATGTGGAGAAATCAAGCTCTTGGGTTACTTTGTCCTTCAAACTCAATGGTGATGTAGGTACCTTCAATCTGATGTGAACTCACAAACTCTTTGTGCCAACACTGTGGTGCCTTGAGGAGGACATTACTTATGGTTTAGATATGAAAAATATAGGCGGATGACAGATAAATGACTTTGCCCAAGATCTATGGGAGAAGGAAGAGAACTCAGCTCTTTGGCCCCCATACAATGCCTTTGCTATAAGCCCAACAAGCCTCGCCCCTTTTATTTCATGCCACTCATCTTCATGTTGTTTCAGACTTTCTGTTGATGGCTAACGCATGGAAGGAAGGAAGGAAGGAAGGAAGGAAGGAAGGAAGGAAGTTGAGACTCTTGAGCCTCAAAAGCAAGAGACTGCACCCAAACACCTGAATTTCCAAGAAAAGTCTGGGAAATTCTACTTTGGGGCACTGATCCTAGCAAATGTAACACCTCCCCACCCCCACAGAGTTAGAAGTATTCCTCCATATGACGACAGTTTCTTTCTGTACCAACTTTCCAAACTGCAAAATTTGGAATAGCTCAAGGCAGTATTTGGGACAGTATTGAGCTTATCTCCTCCCCAGACGGGGGAGGTTCCAATCTCTCTTGGTTAACATCTGATGAGAGCACCAAGCTCTCAAGCATTTTCTACACAAACAGGCTCCCTAAATTAGATATAAAAGATGGCCAAACATTTTGATTTTCACAAGAGCGTATTTTGATGAAAGTACTTCACAGTCCTAGTAAGCTACATGTATAAGGCCATCACTCATTTTGGTCCCAAATTCCTTGCCAGACAAATGTGTGGCTGCTTTCCGCAATCAGATGCTGGGCTGCGCATCACACCAGAGAATGGCAAAGTACAGCCCTCCTGCAGATTTCTCAGAGCATGATGAATTAATTGGGGTATTGAATCAGTGAGGTTAGATCCAATTAGCTCGATTTGACCCAGATGCTTTAAGCAACATTTTTCTAATATATTGGAGCTCATTATCCTACAAGTTCATCTTGGCACCATGTAAAAAAAATTATCTGTCTCAGAGCAGCTTCTCCAGGAGTGCCTCCTTGACCCTTCGGGAGGCATCTTCATCCTTTATATGGGTGACTATGTGCACAGATGTGAACACCTAAGGAGGAGAAAAAAACGTCTTGTGTTTAGAGCACAGGCCTCAGACTCAGTAGATCCTCTGGCAACTAAAAACCTCAGGATCTCCACTGCTTGTTGATCAAAAATGTATGGATGCTGAGCACTTCTTTCTATCCTGCTCATTTCCAATGTAACTTGTTCAGGACGTAACCTGAGTTTAAAGGTGCCCGTTGCACACTGGGACCCTAACTTTAGCAGAGGCAGCCACAGAGCTACCATTACCCAGATACCAAACTTCAACCCAGCAATGTACTTGGATTTGCAAACAGTTCCTTTTCCAGACACACTTCAACTGCACAAAGAAATAACGTCTGCTCTCTTCATTTATGGTGAAAGAGTGGAAGGAAGGAGAAACAGGGAAAGCTATTGCAAAGGAGCGTAAGAAAATGCCAGTAAAGATGAAATAGTTTTTCCAATATCAAGGGATAACTGGTTAGATAGGGCGACAGTGTCTACAGCTGGAACAGTAGACCTGAACATACTCTTTCAGAGCCCAACAACTCTAATATGAGTCACCAATAAGAAAAACATTCAGTTGCTTAAGTTTAACACGATGCAGCTAACATCTGAAACTCTTCTCTTTAAAAAAAGCAGCTCTTAAAAGATTAAGCATATCCCAGAAGTAAAGGAAGATTAATGGGCAGGGAGCAAACAAAGAACAGCGAAGATATTTCTCGTGAAAGAGCAACAAGCACAGAGCACTAAATGTTGATGCCAATTCTGTCAAATAAGAAGTCACAACTGTGATCTGAGTCAGTTCAGCTGTAAAGAGACCAATTCACATCACCAAGGCTCCCAGCAATGGAGGTTTTTTTTTTCCTCCTTTTTTGACAAAAATGAAAAAAATCCTCAATAAAACAATTTCCATTTTCCTGAGAAAATGTGAATTCTGTTTCAGTGGGAAATATGAAAGCAAAGAAAAAGGGGTTTGGAACCAGTATTTCCAAATATCACAATAATCCCCATTTGGTTGTGTTGTTTCACTGAATCTCAGCAACTCATTCCAAAACATTACTTCAAAATAAAACACTGACATGGAAAACATGTTCTCTGCATTTGTTTTTCTTCTGTGACTATGTTCAATATTTCAGATGCTCTTGTCAAAATGTCATATGTTGAAGTGCTAGAATACCTTGCAGACAAACTCCTATTTCCAAAGCAACTCCGGAGACGATGGCAGTGGGCAGCTCATCAGATGGTCCAGCAGCAGCAGCTCTGGGTGCTGCATCGCTGGGCAGCTACACCCAGTGGGTGATACGGAGGGAGGGAGGGGAGATTCCTTCAAATGCATCCAAAAAAGATGAGAAATACAGCTCCACCTCTGTGTTAGAAGAGACTCAGCTGAGTCCCCAAGCTTCCTGGTGCAGCTCCAGCCACCGTTTGGTTTCTCAATGGCTAGGACACACGGCACTTCTCTGACCCACCAAGCACAAGCTGCAGATTCGAGCTGTGCGCCCCAGGAGAAGATCACCACCTGCAGGGCCCCTTGCGCCACAGGACGTCACGTGGCCTTAGATGGGGTTGGGAGGGACAGCCGGCGATCTCCAACCCCACCTCGGGCAGGGCCAGCTACGTTCAGCCATGGCACGTCCCATGTCTGTGGAGGATGTCCTCCGAGATGGCCACGCGTGGGATTAGCAGCCCACTGCGCAGACACGTGCCCATCGAGCATTACCCCCCGCTGTCCCAGGGGCAGAAATCCCATCCCCATGGAGCAGCGAGGGCAGGGGAGGCCGTGGCGCCCAGGGCGTCCCCGAGGTGCCAACCGCCAAGGACGGAGCCGGGACCAGCCCTGGCCCGCTCCCCGGCACAGCTGAACACCGACCAGGAGCAGCATCGCTCCCCAGGGCCGCGGGACGCCACCACGGCCTCCCCGTGGGATGCCACGGGTCCCTCCTCGCGCCTCCGCTCACCGCCGGCCGACCAAAGCCCCTCGCCCCGCCATGGGACCCCCCTCGCACGAGGGCACCTACCACGCGGGACCTGATGGAGATCCCCCTCCCCTCTCCACGTTGCAACACGTCCATAAAAAAGGCAGGAGAAGGCTGAAGGGCCGAGTCGGAGGTGGGCGGTGTGCGCCAAGACGGCGCTTTGCCTCACCCGAGCAGCGTCAGAGCTAAACAAATGCCCTCGTTGAACAAGGGCTCGCTGCGGGGAAGAAGCGTTGCATAACCCAGCCGTGAACCCGTCCTGCCTCCCTCTGATTGAAATCATGCATCCCTTTTATTTTTTAATTTATCTTTCCCTGACATTCTCTTCTTATAACTGCCAAGCCTAATGAATGCAATTAAAGCTAAAAGTCTCTCAATTTCTTTCCCTTCTTTTGAACAGGTTCCATTGTATTTTTTTCTTTTTTTTAAAAAAGCCCTGAAATGCAGCAGTGACTGAAGTCAAAACTTTAACAAATAGAATTTGATATGGAGGAACAAAACCCAGCCTGTTCCAGCAGGATTCCCAAACACACAGCCTCGGAGATCAGGGAAAGGGAGGGTCTTTGTGCACACGGCTACAAAATAAAAATTAAATGTTGTGTGGGGCCAAGAAGAAAGCAAATTAACAAGAGGATATTTCTTTCTGCAGGTACCAGTTTCAGCCGGCTGTGTTACTTCCTGCAAGCCACTAATGCAGTCTAATTGGGAGGGGAGGCATGTAGCAGAGCAGTTGCCTAGCAAACTTTATCATTACTTTTCATGAGGTCCCAATTTTCCCTGCTGCACTGGATTCATTGCATCCTGCTTTATTTTCCCCCTGCTGTATTTCCCTTCCTCCCTTCCTCATCTCTACTCATATTTTATTACGACTTACGGGTCTGCCTACCAGAAAGGCCTTTAAAAGCACATTACGACTGGGCAGTAAAAAGTCGATTGCCCTGCCCCAGGTAAAGCAGCAAGGCATATATCGTGGCATCCCAGCACGGCTGCTCCGCCACACACGGGAATCCGTCTATGGGGTTTTATTTCCCTGCCCATTACCTGGGACGCTGCCAGAGGACGGCGGCAGCAACCGCCAAGTGCTTTTCAAATATAGTGCTGCTACGCTGCCTCCTAGGCCAGTTATGCTCCATCAGTCGTAAATGACGGCTGTACCCATCAGTCTCAGGCAGCCCCTTTTCTCTCTCCTCCATAATCCCTCTACTCTACCAAGCACGTACTGGTGATCGCAGAGCAGTCAGCTTCACCTACGTGGAGAGACACATCCTACACATGCCTTTGTTTTATGGCAAGAGCAGATGATCTAAAGATGGTGGAGGTAAGAGTCAAGCAAAAGCTTAAGCCATAAAATATTTGCATTATTCATCTGACTAGACTATATCCGCATCAATGCATACCCCAAGCATAGGCACAGACATACGATGGTAGGAGGGTGCGGTGGGTGGCAAGGCAGTCAGAGAGCTCATATACACGGGGAAATGGCACTCCAACACACAGTTAACATAACACACAACGTTTAATTTCTGGTATGGCTTCTCTTGTTCCATCACACACATCTCATGGGAACAATCTGGCATTGAACTGCCCAGGACAATCTGCCAGCCCCAGAGCAGACTCAGTCAAGGAATCCCTCCTCCTGTGGATGAAAACACCAGGCATCTTCACTTTGGCAATCCCATAAGAAGACACCTGGAAGCAGCAGATGGGGAGTCTCTCTGCAGAGCCCACAAAGAGCAGGACTAAAATGGCCTTGGCTACAGAGCCTCCTGTGAGGATGCAGGGAGCATAGTGGCACCACCATGATTCACTGCTCCAGGAAAGGACAGTGCAGCATGCCCATCCCACCCAAGCCACTGGCTGCTCTGAAGACACCCAGCAGAAGAAAGCTCCTGCTAGACCCAGTGGACACAAACCTGTTCAGCCCTGACAAGCAAGGGGAACCAGGCTGAAGTGGTGGCCCTGATTCTGGAGTAGTCCAAAGCATGAGATCACCCTCGTGTATGGGCAAAGATGTCCCTGCATCCTCAGTGCTGAGTGTCTTGCTTTTCCCTGCTACAGATTACAGGGTTATATTGGCTTTTACTGTGTTTTACTGATCAGGATTGAGCCCACGGCAGTTGGCAGGCTGGAAAACTCTAAGTTTGGCTCATGCAGTAAAACACCCTCATGAATTTGCTTCTAAGTTTTTACCACGGGCTGTGGAACAGAGAGCCAAAGATTCTTCTGATACACTTGCCTAGCAAGGAGGTAAAAAAGGCACCTGAGCCCAGTGCTATTTCCCCTATACATCCCGTTACATCCCCTGTACTCACCTACCCTGCCCATGGCTGCAGTCAGCCATCAAATATGCCCACTGGCTATTCTCACCTTGAACAGGACAGACACACAGTAGGAATGAGGAATCTGTGACCTGTGTAGGATCACAAGGGGACACGAGAGGTGGGTAGAGGAGGGCGCTGCTGGGGAAAAGGGATTAGAAAAGGGTAGACAAGAACCATCCTGAGCATCGCTTACACAGCACATCACACCACGCAGCCCTCCCCAGAGAGGTTTCTGAATTGACAGCTTGGAGCAGGGTGAACGCTCATCTGAGGAGAGCTCAGCTCCTTCCCCAGGAACTGCCTGATTGCATGGGTTTTTACTAAGCCTCACTCTGGAGCTATTTTGATTTTCCCAAGGAAAGCTTCAGAGCAACACTGGGCATACTGCTAACCGAGGAGGAGCAATGAGCACCCACAGGTCCACCCACAGGACAGGAGGGTGACTCAAAGGTGGTCCCTCTTCCATTCACATCTTCAGACAGCTCCCCGATGAGAAACTCCACACTACCGCCGTCCTGCTCCACCTGGGGCATCTCCACTAGCATCCCTCTCCCTTCCAGCTGCCGGCCCTTCCCAACAGGCCACCCTCCACCAAGGTGGAAAACTTGACCTGCAGAAAGGATGGCTTTGTCAAGAGCAGCACCCAGAGAGCCTTCACGCTAATGCAATTCTCTGCAAAATTCATACTGCCAACACCCCTTGCTCATGAGAGAGCAGCATCCGATCCACAGCGCTGCGCCCTGCCCATGTTCTGTTCCAACACAGTCTGGCAGAAAGCTGATATTGATCATTTTCTGATTAAGCACTAAAATACCTCACACTCCAGCCATAAGGTCAAAGGAAGACTATTCTTTGGAGTGAATCCTCGCTGGCTAGGTGCCAGCTTTCATGTGTGCCTGCGGACAGTACCAGGGATTTATATACTTCATCATCTGTCATTTTCCACCCTGGAGGAAGCAAGCTTCTAAATTGAATTATCACAAAGAAATCAATTCCAGATCAAACCTCTGTGAAATTATAATTGCTTTAATGATCTGCGGGCTGGAATAAAGACAGGGCTCAGGGAAAGCGTCATATACTTTTCCTCTTCAATTCATAAAGCTCCTATAGGGATCAGCCTTTGTTCGCAAGGAGCATTAGTGTTTTCTAATTATGTATTAATTTAATCTACTATTAATTTTCAATTATTGTTATTACACAGAAACTTCCTTTTTCCCCAATGTGACCACAATGTAAGAAGCTGAATTCCAAACAGCTGTGGTGAGCTGACAAGCAACAGCTTAGCGGGGCGGGGGGGGGGAAGCCCTTCAATAACTAATTTTGATGAAGACATTCCAACCAAACAAAAATATTAAAAAAGAAAAAAAGAGAGAAAGAGAAACACAAGCCTTTCTGACTCATCTGAAAATGCTATAGCAGCCTGCTTAGCCTAAAGGCTTAAATCATTTAGGTACAGCATGTCTGTAGAGACTTTCATTAGAATTGACATTTTGACAACTATGAAAAAAAGCACAACAACCTGAACTCACAATATCACGGGCAGTTTAAAAATAATTATCAACCACAGAACAAAGACACACAGGGAAATGAAGTTTCACTAACCTCTTTCCTCCCTAAAGACACTGGTGAATATTGTATTAAAAAATAATCAAGTCATCTGCCTTGATTAATTGTAGCAGCACAAATAGCTCAGAATTTTCTGCATTATACATTAAGAAGAACAGAAGTGACACTGCTGCGACCAAAGCTGACCTTCCGGATGGAACACAGGAGCTTCTGTGAACGTGCATGGATTTAATTCCCAAATTTCACATGCCAGAGATTCTGCTCAAAGAGCTGCTGTCTCTAAGGGTAGACCCTCTTTACTATGGAAAGAGTCCAAGATGCCAAGAGGAAGCACCTGGAAAACACAGCACATTTCCAACCCCACTGGTTCTTCCTGCCTTTTTCATCGATGATGGTGGGAGAAGCTTGAGGGGAACTGAGAACACTTACTGGACACTGGGCCAATCTGCATTGCCTTAGCAGACCACACTCAAATTTTCCATATACAGCTACAGTCACATACAAATCTAGTAAACTAGTGAGGGACTTTCCAAAGATTTCAATAGCTTTGGATCAGATAGATCCATATATTTCCAATGCATTCAAAACAATGAATTAAGCAATTCATAGATTACTCCAAAATAAAGGCCTGGGAAGTGCTTTTGCCTCTACACCAAATGCAATGAGCCCATCTGAGCGCAGACCAAGAGGCAGTGTAATAACAAACAGCTCTTGCAATGGTACATGCATGCAAGCCAGCTAGGGCTGTGCTGGATCAGCCCTGTGGAAGAGCCTATCTGCAGCCCTGGTTGCAGGGCTTGGATGCCCACCTTGCCCAATCCTCTCTTTGAGCTCATTTACACTGTTACTCAACTGGCATCAACCTCTCGCAGTTCAGTGAAGCGACAAAGCTGATTCCCCAAAGACACAGGGCACACAGATCACCCCAGAAGTGCAGAATGCTACCCTCCAGAAATGAGGTCCAACTTGCATAAAGCAAAGAGGGGGTGATACTTTTGAGCAGGCCTCTAGAGGAAGGAAAAAAGTGGGTTTTTTTGTTTGTTTGTTTTTTAAGGATAATAAAATGCTAAGGCTACTTCATGAGGTCAGAAGGTTTTTTGTGCAGTGTGATACAGATCTGTTGGCTGTTGCTCTTCTTCCCCCACTGGAGCCCTATTTACTGTAGGGCTCCATTCTTCTGTTATGCTATGTAAATCAAAGCAGTTCTAGTGCAATCAGAAGAATTACTCCCAATTCATGCCGGAGAGCTAGATTTGGCTCATCATCTGTAACAGTGTTTTGGGATGAAAAAGCTATACAGTGAATAAAATATTCCTGATAAAATGAAATACTGCTTTTTGTATAACATACCTGGCTCCACATGTCAACACTGCCTCTGCAGGCAGCCAGAGATCAGCTGGGTTTTGGCCAGCCAGTGAGCCTCCTCTGCAGCAGGTGGTCACAGCCCTTTGAGGAAGAGCCCTGGGCCACCAAGGCTGCCCAACACCTAATGCAAACCCAGGGCAAATGAAAAAGATGGGCATGGCCCAGCAGTGCAGCTGATCACAGGCTGTCCCAGAGGCAGACAGGCAGCTGGGGACTGCTAAGACTTCCCTCAGAATACTAACAGGTTTGCCCACACCAGTTATGTACTCCAGCACATAAATAATGCAGACAAGTGACAAATTTGGCCTAGAGACCACTCTTCTGAAGAAGTACAGTCAGAGCTGCCATGAAGACCAAGAATTTGGGAAACTTTGAAGGCAGACTGGGCAGTTAAGAGAGATAAAGGCAACTACTCTGGCTATCCTTTACAAAAAGGCCATTTCTGTGCTGGCCCCCACGAGGCAGGATCCTAACCCAGCCAATGCATGGTGTGGTTCAGGAGGAGAGTCTAGGTGCCTAACATCCAAGCAACCACACCTGTACAAAAATCCCAAAATCATTCAAGCCCTTTGGCTACAGCATGAACTAGGATGAGCATTAGACAAGAGGTTCATTGACATGTTTTCTGAAAGAGGAGAGAGTCAAAGCTATAAAGCCATCACATAGAGTCACCCAGGCTTTTTACCAGCTCATCTGCCTTATTAGCAGCAGTGGAACAAGGTCAGCTGTGCTGCCAGAGACCATACAATGAGCAGTGGTTCAGGCTGGATCAAAGTCATCATGCTCTCCAGCTATCCACCCTACTCCATGCAGCTTCTGTCCAAATGCCGTCCTGAAGTGAGAACGGTTTTCCTAACATCAAGCTATGGCCTCATTTTCTGGTATGCTGCTCCTGCACTGCCAGGCAAAGCCCCATGCAAAGAGAGAGGAGAAAGCTTTACATCAGGCCTACAGCACTCGATTCACTCTCTTTGCAAATGGGCTTGCTTCTGTCAATTCAAGTCATTTATTACATCCACACAAGCAATGGCAGGAATCAGAACAGAGCACTAGAGTCAGAGCAGGCACCTTGCACACCCAGTGCCAGAGGGGCTTGTTCACCAGCTCAGCTGGGAAATTCAACTGTTAGACTCCAATTCCATCTGCACAACAACATATTAGAGTACCAGCGAAGTCATCAATTCTCTCCCAGACAGCATGCAACTAAATTGAATGGGAAGCAGGGATATAAGGAGTACCCATAAAGTGTGAAGGGACACTTCATACTGAAGCACGGATACATGTTGTCCCTACAAAGAACAAGGCTGAATATACTTCTTCCCCTGACACCCCAGCAAAGCTCCCCAGACTATGGTTATGAACCTTTTGAAGTAGCATCTGTCATAATCATTTTCTTACACTGCTTTCCCAAGATCATAGCTGTTACTGCTTTACAGCTGGTACAACAGCAAATGATCATGCACACATCACCAAAATAAAAATTAAGATGCGCTCAGAATGGAGGAGCTGTAGGGAACTTCAAGGATTTGGAGCAGGTCCCCCAGAGTTGGCTTTTGAGCCCCAAAACAGAATGCAGCTCCCCCTCCCTTAAAGAAAACAAACAAACAAACTTCTTGCCCCAGTGCTACACCAAGGTCCAGCTCTGCATTTTGAAGAAAACACCATGCACCTCCACAGCAGAAATCTGGCCACTAAGTCTCTCCAAAGGCACATATGCAATACAGGGTAACCAGCTCTCACAGCTTTCTCTGGGATTAGGCAATGTTTACTCACTCTCGACTCCAGTCGAGAAGCCACACGTGGAAAGGCTCTGTTGGTAGGCAGGGTAGAACACACTCAGTCCCAAAGAAAGCCTCAAGGGCAGGGGCTGTAATTTCTCCCAGATTCCTGTACAACCAACCGAGGGCCTTGCACCAGCTCAGCTATTTTGGAGAAGGAGTGGCCGGCAGAAAAATAACTGTAAAGGTTAATAGATTTCTCTCAAAAAGGAGGGCTGGAGGCATGTAGCATGGATGGTGGGACTGGCATGACCCAAGAGAGCACAGGGGCAGAGTTTTGGCAGATGTTTCACAGCCCTAGGACTTCGAGGGCCCTTGCTGCTCCGAGACATCACGCTCAGTTGTTGGGGAAATTATTCTGACAGCTCAGGCACAGGACTGCTATTTCTTTTCAATTATAAGGCGTCAGAGCGAGAGCAAACAGGCTGCTTCTCAAGCAGCCTGGCCCTGAAGTCCAACCCACTCGGTAATTACAAGTATGTTTGGTACAGAGCTGCCTGCCAAGGGTGATGCCACCTTTTTGTCACACAGGTCCTGCTTCAGCGGTACCACCTTCCTGATGTTGCTGAGCTGGTTGCTTAGAGCAGCAGTGCCCAATTTTTAGGCTGGAAGAGATTCTCCAATTACTGAGTTCCTCTGACTGAGTTAGCATCCACCACCCAAAGGACAGCTGTGGCTTGTGTGTGCGCCACAACAGTACTGAAAACAGTAGAAAGCTGGGTTTCAACCACTTAGCTGGAACCAGAGTTTCAAAAGTGCCAGAGGCAACCATGAGCACTATGACAGCAAGGGCTAGATTTCTTGAAAATGTCAGTACAAAAAGAATCAGGTTCTTTCAGACACCTGAGCTTTAGTACTTTTGGCAATTAAGGCCTTCAAGCCAAAGGTCTTTGTTAGAGAAATCTAACCCCCAGCGTTTGGGAAGAATCAACTTGCTCTCCAAACCAGATAGAACAATGAGTCACTGTTATTCATGATTAGAAGTCCTGGTAAAAGAATCAGACTGTGCAAAAATCCATTTTCCTCTCCAAACTTTGAGGCTATTAGCAGTACCTGAATTCAGTCTTAACACATCATCTCCAGCCCAACTCTGAATTCACATAAAAGTAATAAAGGCTTTGCTGAGCTGCTGGAAGGCTCAGCCGGGCTCACTCCCCTTAAGTGTTAACATCATCCAAATCATTCTCAAAGGGCACTTATCACCATAAAAATGTTCAGGCTAACTTGTTTTGATGAAAACAGTCATTTCAGTTTTCTTATGTAAATGCAGAGTAGGGAACAGCATTCTTCCTCCCTCCCTCCCTTTTTTTATTCTCAGAAAGTAAGGATTTTCACACTCTGTGTTTAGCATCAAGCTAGGAGAAAATTGCAAAACGCTTCAGCTTCTCTATTTGCTTTGTAACCAGAATAGCTGAAAGATGCCTGACAGCTCTAGGGACTCAAGTTCTGTGTTTATGCATAAACCAGAGAGACAACAGCATGGCGAGATTTGTACACTGCTCTGATCTCTCTGCCTTCATTTTAAGCTGCCACCATCACTGCTGCATCTTGGTTCACCTTCTGCCCAAAACAAATTGAACAGATTTCCCAGTGGGTCTCCTGACTCACCAGCACATTTTCCTTTTAAAGGTCAAAAAATATGTAGTGACAATAGGGATTTCATTAGTTTCCTCTTAGTTTCACTTGGTCAGCAGGGACTTAACAGATAAAGATTGGTTGCTCTCAAGACTTTCCCTAACAATACATCTTTCATCTTATTTAGGGAAAGGGAAAGAACGGTCCTAGCAAACATCCAGTCTCTTGATTTTCTACAGGGTACAGCAAAAGAGCAATTAGCAAGGTGGTCTCTCCAGCAGAAGCATCTGTCCTGAGACTTCACCACATGCTCAAGTCACATTTACACACAGGCTTCTAGCTGGAACCCTGGTTGTCATGGAGGAGAACAGGAGGTACAGAAGGTTCTTACTCCAGCTTCCGCTAAAATGTTCCTATCGCTCCTTTTTTTCCAAGGAACTTTGAGCAACTCTACAAAGCCCAGAGTTCATTTCCCCACTGGGGACCTGTTGCAATCCCTAGCCAGTTTCCAAGACCAGTGCTCCTAAATCCATAAACCACTGAGAGCCAAGTCAGCTTAGTGTTGACTACGCTGAATTTACTGCTGAAATCACTAGCATCTGCTCATTGCTGAGAGCTCCCAAAATCCAGCTGCTTCAGAATACTGAACCTCACTTCTAATTCTGAGGATGTCAGGAGGCTGCTAGTGCTTGTAGATGCTAGCGGTTTGCTGAAGGAAGAGATGACGGGTGCAGTCCTTTCACTTCAAATGTTTCTTGATAGTCTGGTAGAGCAGGTCAGCTTTAACACTTGATATGTCTTCCACACTGCATTGTATTTTGTGAAGACATTCATCTATCCCTGTTCATCTACTCTGACCCTTGTCTGCCACTGTTTCAGTCATGGTTGCTCACAAAGTCATCTCAGCTGAGGGAAACAAATTCAGGTAGCAGAGCCAGTTCTGACATCTTCAGCTCCCTCTTCAGCTTTAAATAAAGAACTCTGGGTTTATTTTTTCTCCTGTTTTTCTGGATGTTTAGGGTTCCATTGGGTCACACTTTCAAGGTTTTCCTTCCACAAAGCTATAAATTTCCTTCTGTGAGAAACAAAATCCTTGCAGCATCACATGACTTCAGGACTCAAGATGAAGCAAAAATTGTAGAACTGTTGAAATCAGCTAGATTGGTTTATGTCCACTACTGGATGGACTGGTGTCAAACTACAGAGATCACAAGATGAAGATCAACTGGGGACATCAGTAGTAAACATATCTTTCAACCCCACTAATTTTACCTTGTAATAATATCTGCTACAAGACCAACATATCTAGATCTGATGCGTTTCTGACAAAGGATATGGGAGACTTTCAACCATTTTAAAGGGTGCTAGATCAGGTTCCCAACACGCTTCTGATGAAGACAGTGGCTGTTTTCAACTCATTTTATCCTCTACCAACACTGCCAGAATGAGAAGTCAGGCAGGGAGTGAAAGGGGGAGAAAAGGGGGAGAAGGGGGCAAGTGATTTGCATTTTAAAAAAATACAGCAGCAGAAACAAGCTTCAAAGATTAGAGAACAGGCTTTTTATTCCAAGCAAAGCAAGAGGCATCTGCTAGAAGCATGGCATAGAAGCATTTAATATTTTGAACTGTAAGGCTAATCTGATATGACACTCCATCAATCCCAGACACACAGCTTAGATAAATCTTTCATCAATAAAGCTCATTGTCACAAACCTGAAGTTCATGGTAAAGCTAACGTACTTCACCTGCGTGCACTTCCCCCTTTAGGGCTCTCCCCTTAGGAACACTCCTTATGGAGTCAGCATGCTAATTTTGTGATTTTCTTTCCCTGGTTGCAAACAGGAAACGCTGTCAAGTTTAGTCTTCATAAAGACATGAAGACACATCTGACCTACACAGAGTGCACAGATGTGAGTAGCCTGACATAGCACCACATAGATTTCTATGCAAAAAATTAAACACCACCTGGCTTTGCCTGAAAATGTGCATGAACAAAAACCAGCTGTGTACAGGATTGCTTCACCAGGTTTTAGACTGAAACATAGTATCATCAGATCCCTCTTTTTTTTTTTTTAAACCCACTTTTCAATGGCTGTTTTCCCTGATCTACAAAAATATTTAACATGTAACTTGTTACCAAGACTGAACGCATCAGTAAGCAAATCAGCCATGTGGAACGCTGCATATACATTAGGCTACGCGCCGAGGCATTCCCAGGACAGCTGAAAAGCCTGGCACACCTTCCCTTTCCCCCCCTCTAGCCAGGCACGAACCCAGACATTTTTGTTGTAATGCCCCCCACCCCCCTTATCACTTTTACATAAGAAAGTGCACATTTCAGTTGTCCAAGGTCTTCCAGGTCTGTCCAGCCCCGAGTCTCTGTTCAACCCATTTCATCCGGGAGGAGCAAAGTCACCCAGCTGGCGAGGGTGCAGCATCGCGCGACCAGCTGGTCACGGCTGCACGCGGCTTTGAAGTGCTCCAAAACTCGAGACTTTGGGAAGTAATTTGAAGGATCAACATCCGTCAAACAGAAGCTGTTACGGTTTTGCATGACTAGGTAACATGAGAAGCACAAGAGCGAGCAGTACCTGCCGCCTCGCAGGAGACCCAAGCCACCCCCAGCACTCCACTGCAAACAGCCTCTCCCCTGCCCGCGCTGCAGACTGCCGCAGCATCTAGAAGTCCCACCTGAAGCCTCATTTCATTAGGTGCTAGTTTTACACGGCTAGTCTGCAAGAGAACCCCACAGAGCTTAATCTAAAGAGACAAAGAGTGGAAGAAATAAGCGGATGCAGTCATAGGAAACAAAACATATTCCCCTGCCCGCCAGCCAGACCCAGCTGCACCTGCCACGCTCCCAGCACGGGAGTCCCGCAGCGTGCCCACTTTGGGGCAGCGGGCAACCTCCCCGCGCCTTGCAAAAATGGTTGCTCTGCTCACGCATCAAGCAACATCTCACATGCCCCACGTTTCCGAGACTCCCACCCTCTCCACGAAGAAATGAATGGTGACAGAGTGAAGCCACCGGGGAGAGGAATCAAAGGGGCCTGCGTGCGATGTGGAAGGCTGGCATGAGGGTCCCAAAAGACTCTGCGACTACTGCTTTGGTTGTAAGTCAGGTTTTTGCAGGCAGGGTTGAGGCAGGAATGACATGACAGAGCACTATAACTAATGACTAAGACAGTGAACTGGGAGCAAGGAGAACTGGCTTTATTCCCAGCTCTGCTGCCACCCAAGGTCAGGCCAAGTCACATGCCCTCCTACCTTTTATCTATTTAGAGCATAAACTCTCTGGAGCCATGGCTACTTCACTAGGTACACGCACAGATCTGATACTACTGTACTCAAGGGAAAGATACCAAGGATCGGCTAGTAAAACCTCCAGATTTTCTGTTTGTGTTTAAAAATCATTTTCTCCAGGGAGGGGAAAAGAACCAGGACAGCGGCGAGTCTAGAGGATGGAAAGCCTTATCCATTACTGCCTGCTTGAAAAACCTCAAACAGAAATAAAGTTCAAGGAATAAATAAAAACAAGCAGCCTAATCAGTTTGCACCTATCTTATCAGATGGTCTTCAGTCTGCTTGCTAGACACTCCCCCCATCCACAGCAGTGACACCCTGGGTTGAAATAAAAAGATACCAACTTTAAGAGAAGAACCCAAACTCTTGCCTTATTGTGTACATTTAGCTAGAAATGTAAAAACCAGCCACCAGAAGCAAGAAGCTCTTGCTCACTGCAAAAGGGGACAAGCATCTCTTCAGCATCAGTCTGTTGCTTATGGGAAAGGACTGCAGTCCAGCACAGTCAAGGCCCTGAACTTCCAAAAGTATTTTCTTTTCAAAAAGAGTAACTTGGTAGATCTAAACACTGCTTTCTATCATCACACAAACGTTTTCCTATTCACATCACTGTCCCATCACTGCAGGCTACAGACACCTGCTAATGCTCCCCGTCTGTTGCAACGAAGGAAGGAGTAAAAGAGTCTCTACATTTTCATTACATAGTCGTGGGCTGTACGCCCACCTGCATTTCACCCCAAGACATAGTGACTTTCCAACCTGAACAGCAAGCTGGGGCACAGAGTTCATTCCTCTTTTTGGAACTTTTGTAGAAAAGGCTGTATGTGAACACACAATATTTATTCCCCACACGTGCAGAAGATGAGCAACCCAGGTGTGCAGGCAGGCAGGAGACCTGGGTTAGCTAAAAGTCATGCACATGACTCAGAAGGCAGGAGTCTATAACTTCCTAAGACGTACCCTCCCCAACAAACCACAAAACACAGATATCTGTTTATGCTACATAAAGCTATTAATTATGAGGCTACGAGCACTGTGTTTTTCCCTTTTACAAATCAGTATTTGAACAGACGCACATCATGTACTAGAAGCACACGAAATGGGATGTCAATACAACATTTGCAAGTTGATAGAAGGAATCATCTCCATCTGCAGAAGGAAACGATAACAGAATCAACGAATGCAAAGGAAAGCCTGTCTCACAAGCACACAAGCAGTCTTAAAGCAGCCTTCCTTCACCGTACAGGTGCTGAATCCACCCATGCACTCAGCGTCCTTCAGTGGGATAACCACCACTGCAGTCTAAGAGGTCCAGGAGCTCCTCTCACACGTGCAGGATCCAGGATTTTGAAACACATGCTATGGGAACAAATACAAGCAGGCATCTAAATAATGACGTCTGTAATGCATTCCCTTCCAGCTGAACTCAGCAAGAGGTCAGGTATGAACTGATATCATTTATGTGCTATGAAAAAAATACCTGCATACGTAAGCTAGCCATCAGAAGCATGCTACATAATGATTTATTAAGTCGTGCTTTCAGTTTAACTGCAGCTTCCACACTTTTCCACACTGAAATAGCCACGACCGTTGTCTCCTACCTATTTTATATAGAAGCAATGTCTTGCCACCGTGGGGTATCGTCTCCCGGCCCGAGCCCACCCTGCAAGTCTCAGCACTCAAAAGGCAAAGGAAGGCAGAGATAGAAGCTCCTTCACTTTATTATGAAATTAAGCTGTACTGCCAGCAACTACCAGTGCTGGGCATCAGCTCGTTGCTGCATCCCACAGGCTACGCAGCACTGCACAGCGGAGCCCTTCGCCCGCTTGTCAGACACCAGCAGCAAGGAAAGGAAAAGTCCCACTGTTGCAATAAGAAGACAGCAGGTGGTTTGTAAATGGATCCAGCTCACTGAATGCAGCACTTTTAGCTTTGGCTTTGAAATTAAGTAGCATGCTGGCCTCTTTTTTTTTTTCCTCCCCCTCTTTTCCCCAAACCCCTGCTGCTTTTCAGATTTACAGGGTCAAAGGGGCCTGGCTGCACTGGAAGGGTAATCCAGGAGGGTCTGGAGCAAAACCTATAAGCAAAGACAGACTGATTTAAACCCTGGCTGGAAGAGCTCCATTCTCTTTGAGCCCGTTCATTTGGGGAAAAAGAGGTAATTTAAGATACATTTTGCAATGTTTGCCGACAGAACAAAGATGAAGGACTATAAGAGATGATCAATGTTTAGCCCATCTTCAAAGTGATTTGCAGAGCTGCTGAAAATAAACAAGCAATCATGGCCCAGGAGCCAGCGTAAAAGCTGACAGAGAAATTGCTTTTTTTCCTAAGCAAACAGAAAGCTGCTAATAGCTCAGTTCAGAGAGGTAGAGTCCTCTCCCCTCGTAATACAAGCAGGGCAAGAGACCAAATTTAATTTCTTCTTCACAACAACTTTAATTAAAACCACCTAAGCCCTTCCTGTCCCTCTCCTGCCACGAGGCATGGTGCTGCTCGCAGGAGGTATTAGCCAACTCTGGCTTATTAATGTGCCCTCCCTGAAAATGCTGTTTATATCGCAGTAAAATGGCTGGGGAGTCCATCTGCAGGAAAGCACTCCATTCCTAATTAAGAGGAAAAAACAAAGCCCACTTTTGATGTTTGTCAGTGGCAGCGATCATTCCCCATGTGCTTATGAAGCTCTTCAACAGCATTAGATTCACCGGGCACTCTCGCAGTGGAGTCTACCATCTCATGCTTCTCTTCACTATCTCCTGCACCTTGGGGGTGCAGAGAGAGTTTCTGGAGATAAAGGATACCAGCTCTATGAGATTAGCTCTACCAGAAGCTTTTTCAGTAGTTTTCAGGACCAGTTCCATGATCTACATCCCCCTTCTTGTTCCTGTGCCTGCACAGAAATGCACTGCCTACAGCAATATGGATAGGTCTGTCCTTGGAGAGGGGTACCAGGAGCGAGGGGGAAAGAATGACCTGGACCTTTCAAGCCCATCACAGACGTGGGCAGTACGTGTACGAGGCAAAGTTTTAATCACCCTTACTCATTCCAACAGGCTGTTAAGAGTGGCACACGAGATCTAAGTATTAGCAGCAAGAGCTGACGATGAAGCTCTTGAAGATGAATCAAGAGGATTTTTGCAGTGATCATAGCACTCAAACTTCTGAAAGAGGCGCAGAAACAGTATTTCTTCTGCAATGTGTACGCTGCCGCAGAAACAACAGTCACAAGCAAATACTCCTATACAAGCAGATGCAGCTCCAGGGACAGAAAGCAGCAACTATTGAATCCAAAACCACTGCAACACTGTCCTTCCAGCAATGCTCATTCAGGTGCACAGCACCATGAGCTCTGCAACATCACATTCAAAAGGACCCACAGTGTTTCTCAAATTTGTGAAGTTAAAAAAATATATATATTTATATATATGTATTTTTTAATATATATAACTATATATATATGGTTATGTTGGAGACTAAAGGGAGCATTGCTCCTTGGCGAAACTATCCATAAGCCAAGCTCCCATCATCTGCAATCTCTTATGTGGGGGCCATATCTCAAACTAGGAGTCACCTTGAAGTTCTGGCAAGTCTAGGATGCAACTGAGATGAGCAAGTGGAGGCCAGGTGAACGAGGGGGAACAGATGGTAACACGAACACTGACAGCACTAGCTGCCAGTCGACTGTCATACGATATCCATGGAATCAATTGCTATAACATAGCCCCATACGGTCGAGGTCCAAACCTCTTTGCTGGAGCACAAGATTATCTTTACTTTACAATGTCATTAGGCTTCATCCACAAGTTAAGTTCTACCAGACCTCTCATCTCCAAGCCAAAGTATCTGCTCCTTCTGGAGGAAACAGCTGACAGAACTGGCATTTCCTGCGTCTTCATAAAGGAAGCATTCTTCTGACAAATGTTCCCAAGATAACTTTCCAGAAGGTTTTGCTAAAGACAGATAGAAAGCATGAAATTTAGACTGTCTGACAAAGACATCAAGAGCCCAGGTGAGGATCATCAGCAACCACTTCCCCCCTCCACCTTGCATCCTTTGACAGTATAGGCCTGAATTCAGGAACTAAAACAGACAGTAGTGTTGATCTATTCCCAGTTTCCAAAACAGGTGGCCATTGCCATCATTTTCATATAAGCTCAAGTATCTTCTCTGGCAGAAATTGCCACCCTTATTTCCACATTTAAATACTTTCACTAGAAGGTAGACCCCCACATGGAAGGATGTTCTCCTTTTAAAGATGGCAGGACACAGCAAAAGAGCCACTTAGATCTTGACACTATAGGAGATGGAGCTGAACTGGCTCAGTTACTGCTCTTGCCTGTGCATTTAACCTGTGCATTCTTTTTTCTGCTTGTAGTAGCAATCATAAAAAAAGTTCGTATTCATTTCTACTGCGACTATGTTTGTTGCAACATAAGCTGCTTGCAAAAGCATCAGATAACAAAGCTGTGCCACTCTTTAGCCTCTGCTCTTCAGTACCATCACACACCATGTGCAGACGATGCAGCAGACTTCACCAGGGAACTGCTGAATTCTTGGCAGACGCAGCCCAGAGGTGCCCATGCCATTTACCTCATTGCTGTTTCTGAAAAACAAGCTGGCACTGTTTTCCATTTCAAAAACAGACTTATTGGAACAAAGGACAGCTGCACAACACTGCTGGTGAAGTCTTGAGATGGATACATTAGGCGCAGGAAACACTCTGTTGCCAGCACCGCAAGGCTTTCAGAACAGGAGTCTGGCATCGCAGCTCTCATCTCCAGCATCAGGGTAAGAGCAGAGCCTCGCAGCTCCTTACGCCAGCGGGAACTCTCCCTGCAAAGGCGAGCCCAAGTCTTGCTTCAGGAGCTTCTCCTTGGCAGACCTGTTTCAAGTCAGTACTCGGTTTCAACATATACCACAGGTTTGTTTTGGAAAAAAGAAAAAAAGAAAAAAAACCTGATTGTTATGTGCTCAGAGTGACAGATGCGGGACCCACCCTCGTCCGTGAAAACAGCAGAAGCAGCTCATTAGCTTTTCCACTGGGGAGGATGCATCCACTCCCAAGCCTTTTCGTGTTGGAAGGTGCAAGTGGCCTCAATAAGTAGAGCAAACAGGGTTGTTTGTGTTAAACAACGTTATACAAGAGCCAAAGAGATGACTCACGCGGCCCTTTAGCCTTTCCCTGGATATCCAGAACAAAGCCCAATCCAGCAACAGAAAAGCAGTTTTCTCAGAGCACAAGGTTAATTTCCGAGCTACCTCCTTCCCGAGCGATACAGTTTTGGAAGCTGTTAATAACGCTTTAACACTGTTAGCAAAGTGAACATACCGGGTAATTTTCTTAAGTCAAGAACAGTTGTTTGGGTTTTTTTAAAGAATAAAAAGGCATTGCCAATACTCCCAGTACTTCACCTTTCTTAAACAAAGGACCTCATTAAGAGCTTGCAAAACTATGGATTGCAGGAGATGTACTTTTCCACATTCGTGCTTGAGCAGGGTCTGCTACATCCTCCACATTCCCCACCGGCTCAGGCTCTGGGATTCACAGAAGTAGCTTCTGTTGTTTGCTCACAGCCTGGCAACAACAGGATCCTAATTTTCATTGTTTCAAGCTGCAAGAAACACTAGAAGTCACAAAAAAAGGCTTAAGATTTGCTACTAGCACACAGACTTACTGTTTCCATATAAATTAAGGATCTCCCAGAACATGCACAGGAGAGCAGTCTTTGCCAATTCCTACCAGCTTTTGCCTTGAAAATATCAGTATCTTCACTGCAAAACTAGATCCTCGTACGCAGGTGTTAGTTCTCCAGAACAGCACTTTGGAGTCAGTCTCTGCACTGGTGTCACCTCAATCCTGCCTTTTGTAAAGTATATATAATTCAGTTTACATCAGAGATGCAGCTAGCAGAAATCTGACCTTCTAATTAAGTATACACTTCCAAGTGAGAAGCACTAGATGCTATTACTCTTAAACTAGTGCTGGTGGTGGAAGAAAAAAAGACACAGTTCACACTACTCCAAGGAATGCAGCAGCATTCTTGTGCACAACAGCAAAATCAACTTAATCACAAATGACAATTTCTGAAAGCCTTTACTTTGGATATATCCTTGGCATTTTTCTAGGCCAGCTTGAAAACAAAAGCTTTTTCTTCTTAAAATGCAATTGCCTGAGGCACTTCTAAAAAAAGTGACATAACTCAGGTCTGAAAAATGCCTACCGGGTTTCAGATTCTCCTAAGAGCCTCTTTGCTATTCAGCTTCATTCAGATTACCCAAATCACCATGAATGCTACAAATTCAGCTTCCACTGTGAATACAGGTAGAAAAAGTATACACTTAGGATTACATTTTATATATTTTTAAGTGACATGATTAAAGCTTTACAGTTATACAAGAAGAGCTTGTTATTGATCTGAACAATTCCTCCCTCCCTTTTCTCCAGTAGGTCTTTGAATTTATAAACAATCTCTGATGACGGTTTATCCTGAAGTTAGTTCTGTTCGGCTCATTATTTCATGTTTTCTTCTAGCATGTATTTCTTACTAGACGTTTCCAACTCTTCCATCACAAAATCTAGAACCAGGAAAAGAATAAGCAAGTTGTATTAAAATCAAAACTTGAGCCCAAGATTTGATTCCTTGCTTCTTCTCCCCCTCCACAGACACTCTTCACTTTTATAGTTCGGAAATAAATTCCTTTGTGTTTCTTCAACTCCAGGAACGTAACTGTGTGCCACACAAGAGAGTAGCTTAATGGAAAGAGGGGAAGGAAGGAAAAGCTACTATTCTCCAAAAAAACACAGCTATTCCTAATACATATAACTAACATCTTGGATAATTCTACAGTACCTTTAGTATATCAAAAATTTTTATATCCAGAGGCCATTTTCTTTGAGTAGATGCAAATTTACTTCCAGGTCTGAAAACTCCAGATGCAGCCATCAATAAAGAACACAAATCAAAAGAAGTTCTGTCACTTTTATTGACCAATTTGGCATGAGGGCAGCTGAAAGCTCTCTTGGTGCTGGGAATGAGTGAGATTCTTATTTTTCAGAAGGACCGAGGCCCATCACTTACTCCAGATAAACTGCTCTCTGTCAAGAGCTCTAATCCTCTCTTTACAGTCCCTAAATAAAGCATTCTCCAAAACCTCACTGCCTATTATCTGCTTTTTCTAAGGAAAGTGGTTCTTAAGAGACCCACCTTCTTTGCTTTGGCATTCCCCTGAAATCCATCTACAACATTATCTTGGCAGAACTAAAATACAGGCAATCCTTCACCGGCACAGCATGGGGAACTAAATGAGTATCCGTCTTAACATATGCACCTCATGAAGAAAGGTATCGCACGCAGCCAAGCTTAACACTGCTTGCTGAAAACAGGAGCCATAAAAAAACCTTCCAGGAATGCAAGCAATAAACCCTGTGACAAGTTGTCACTGAGAGTACGTAGGCTATAAAAGATGCGACAGAGCCGTATTGCTGTGGTTCGACATGAGGTTTTACTCACGACACCGGCTCCTTACCTGCCTCCCCACCCTGATCATCTATGAAAACGAGAGCAACGCGGTCCTTCGCTTTACACACGGCAAACGTGGGCTCCGTGTCGCCCAGAAGCTCAGCCAACTTCGGTTAGAAGATACAAAACTTCTTCCCTCCCTCCCTCCTTCCCTCCCCTTCCCCTTAGGGGAAAATAGAGAGAGGAGCTTGAATCGGAATAAATCGCAGAATAAAGGACTGGACAAAATGCAAGTGAAAGTACCACCTCCTCCCTCTGCCCACTGGGAGGGGGAGACCAACAGCCAAAGCACTTGGAGAAGAGGGGAGGCTTCCTCTTTGCAGCAGAGCATCATCCGGAGGTCCTGCAACGCCACCTAAACCCTCCACCCCAGGACTGTCCCTCTGAGAGACACAGCCAGCGGCACACAAGGCCAAAGAAAACAGGCTCAGCCTGGAGGCTGAAGCCCACAGCAAATACCAGCCCAAATGCTTGCGCTGTCCTTGCCAGTTCAGGAGAAGCTGCCACTAATGACAGACATATGCTACCCACACCAGCTTCCTCCCCACCCGGGGAAACACTGGCATCAGCTATTTATTAGCTTATGGTGTCTATCTGCAGGGGGGAGACAACAATAACTCCCTTCCTCAGAAGGGAGCTAAATTCAATCCTGAAGCTGTTGACTTCTGTCTCAGTTGAAGCCCGAGCAGGAGAGCTACCAGCAACGGAGCAGCTCCGGGACCGTGGGAAAGCCCCGGGAGCCTGCAGCCCAGCGCAACCTTCTGAGCTGTACGACTGAGCCAGCTAACATTTTCCCCATAACAAAAAGCAGAGAATTAGAGGCACAGTCAGGAAGATAAAGATGCACGTTCATACTGTTCGCCATACAGGTGAATTATGTCCTAAATCTTTTTAGCTCTCTCAGCATAAAAGAGATTAGCCATAGGACCACCTTTCTAAGCACTGAACCCCAGCTGAGGCTTACCGGTTGTTGTAAGGATAACTAAAGCTATTTGCACAGCAATCTGGAGCAAAAGAACTGGAGTTTCATACCTCATCTCAAACACTTAGAGAAATCACTAGCCCAAACACATTAGGGGCAGACAACGCCCCTAAATGTTAGAAGATGACCTTTTAAAAGACCAGGGGGCTCGACAGGAACATGCAGCAGAGTGCACTTTGCAGCCCCTTCGGTACAAAGCAAGTGCTGCCGTGCAGGCGCGGTTGGGGCGACGCGGGATTCTCGCAGCCTCTTTCTCCGGCCTCTTTTATCAGCGCGAAGCCTTTTCAGCAGCTCCCAACACGCGCAACAGCGACCGTCTCCGAACGGCCGCGGGGGTCGCGCTCTGCGAGAGGAATAAGCCGCTCGCGGGCATCTTGAGGCTTCGCGGACGCCTCCCCCCCGGCCGAGCCCCCTGCGCAGCCCCCGCCGAGGCGCCGCCGGAGCCGGGCGCGGAGCC
>NW_020450893.1:27333-63284 GCF_003343035.1 Apteryx rowi | reverse complement strand
GTGTCCGGGAGCGGGCGGCCGTGTCCCGGGTGGGGTCTGATCCTGCACGACCGTGTCCCGGGTGGGGGGGTCTGATCCTGCCGGGCCGTGTCCCGTGTTAGGGAGATCTGATCCCTGCCGGACCGTGTCCCGGGTGGGGAGGTCTGATCCCTGCTGGGCCGTGTCCCGGGTGGGGGTCTGATCCTGCCAGGCCGTGTCTTGGGTGGGGGTCTGAGCCCTGCACGACCGTGTCCTGGGTGGGGGGGTCTGATCCTGCCGGGCCGTGTCCCGTGTTAGGGAGATCTGATCCCTGCCGGACCATGTCCCGAGTGGGGTCTGAGCCCTGCACGATCGTGTCCTGTGGGGGGGGTCTGATCCCTGACGGGCCGTGTCCCGGGTGGGACGTCTCTCCTCGATCCCTGCCGGGCCGTAAGCCAGGCACGGCGTTCCCCATTTCGGGGGGTAATCTATGATGCCGATCGGTTCCCAGCGGGCTGGGAAGGAGGAGAAGGGAGAGATGTTCCAACCGGCAGCAACCGGTGTTTGATGCTTAAGGGCTCGGCATGGCCCGGGCACGCTCTGAGAGGCAGAAAACTCGTGTCACGTCCCCTCGGTGGGCTGGAGCCCGTGGCCTGGCCGGGGCTGGGGCACTGCTGTCCCTGCACGGTGCCACCGTGGCCTCCTTCTCCGGACCCCCCTGCGGAGATCTGCTCCCTTCCAGCTCGGGTGCACGCAGGAGCTGCAAACAAATGCCCAAGTGCACATAAAATTCACCAACTCTCTGAAAGTGCCACTTGCTCTTCATTTGAACCAGATTCATTTGATTGTAGCCAAAATTTACATCCCCAGATCGCATTTGCCTGTCTGTACCGAACGGGAGAGTCCCCTGGTGAGCCAGGACCCAAAGGAGGTAATCCAGCTGGCGGATTAGCATGCCACGATCCAGAGCTGAAACGCCAGCTCTGCGGCTCTTCCTGAAGCGCTGCCCTGAATGACCTGCTCTCAGCTTGGCTTCTTTATTCTGCCTTTGATTACTTCTGACGCTCACAACAAGGACGAAAAATTATTTCTCATAGGATTCAGAAGTTTTCTTAGCACAACTAATGTCAGGCGTTTGATCACTGAATATAAGTGTGGGAGGTCCGCACTGGGTGCCTTGACGGCGGAGGAACATACACATCGAGAGAAGTATAATAGCAATATAAGCAGCCCCGCGCGCAGTCTCAATTCACAAGCTGTACCCACCTTCCGCGGACTCGTGCACGGTGTGGTCCTGACTCCTGTGAGAAGCTCTTTCAGGTCACTGGGGTATTTAGCACAAATGATTTCAGGCAACAGCTGTCTGCAGCGTGTTATTTAAGTGCAAGAGCACATCTGCAGTAATGATGCCTCACGTTCGTGTTTACTGCAATCCTTTGGGGTGTTCCAGAACAAACATTTCTGGGATACCTCCAAGGTACAGGTGGGTAAGTGGTAGGGTTGTTCAACAGTAGACCCCTTGAAGAGAACTCCCTTGCCAACATCAAGACTTGGCAGGCTGGAGACCAAATCTCCAGGTCCCTACCAGCCCAAACATGACAAATTAACTGTGCTTTCAGCTTCATTTTTCTTGGCCAACTCTCCTATCTCTTCAAGCTTCCATTTTTCATCTGCAGAGTTGGCTTCCCAAAGAAGGCTTGAAAAAAAACCACATCAGCGTCCCGGTGGAATACATTAACTTTCAACTGAAATCAAAATACCCCAGTCTGTCACGGGACGTTGTGTTCCCTCTATCCTCAGTAAACGGAGTCTCCTTCTTGGGTTGCAACGCCTGTGATAAATCATGCCCTCTGGGTGAGGGGAGAAAGCGAATCCCAACGGTCCTATACTCAGAGAATCAAAGTGCTTATCTTGGGAAAGCTAATTTCCTGCCAGAAGGAGGACCATGGGGCACCGCACGACAGTTTCCATGGAGCTGTGCAGTGGCATTTCAGAATAATTTAGCAATAATTTTCCAAGGTTGGGGCATTCCACTTTTTGACCAAAATTCTACACCCCACTAGAAAAAAGCCAGTAATATCTGTAAAGTTCTGCAAAAAACAGATGATTTTCACATTACTCCAGAATTAAGTTTTCATCAAAAACAGCTTTACCTGATTTTCTTTAAAGTCCTATTTATTACTGCTTAACAATCACTTTAAAGTCTATGGGTGGGAAGCACAAAAGGATCTTTCATTATTCATTAAGGACAAATAATGCAGGAGTTTTGGAAGGGAATAGAAAGTACACATACTTTTCTGCACCTAAAACAGTTATTCCTTATTAATAACCCTACAGAAAGGTGCCCTGCTGAGAGATGCAGTTTGGATGCTTTTGAAGTTAAGTCTCTTGATCACAAAAAGCGTTATCCTTCCCCTATGACATGCCCAAGCAGAGATCCTGGAAAATGTCTGGGGTGGTTTTTTTTCATTTTTATTTTTTAAAAAGATGTAGGTGCTTGCTTTTGGGGGTGTCCCCCCTGTGGGATAGAGAAGTAACATTGAGGTCGTCATGGAAATCGGGACCTGTCATAAGAATAAAAAGCTACGTGTCTACAGCAGCAGAGCAAACCTGCAGCAGGTTTGGGTAGAGGGTCGAAGACCCACAGAAAACCCAGCGAGTTCAGGTGGGAAGGGACCCTGGTGGTCTCATCCAGCCTCCTCCTCCGAGCAAGGCTGACACCGAGTTCAGACCAAGCTGCTCAGGGCTTGCTGCAGGCAGGTCTTGAAAACCACCCAGCGCGAGGCCCCGCAGTGTCTCTGAGCCCTGTGCCAGCCACCTTGCTGTGGTTTAGCATCACGTCTCTTGTCCTGGGGGAGCCACAGCTGCCCACGCTGCTTCAGATGCTGCTGGTGCACGCTGAGGAGGGGGGAACTGTCCTCCATCCCCAGCCTCGCTACTGCTCGTACCACCTGGTCTGCTGTCTCTGGCCTCAAGCCCAACCATCCAACCAACCAGCAATGATCCAGCCAGCCAGCCGCTTTTGCGCTGCTCGAGGCCACCCATCCGGACTGCAATGCCCCAGGCTGGATGCCAGGATGCTGGGGGAGACCATGGCAAAATCCTCTGAAGGACTAGCGTAGAGTACTTCTGCTGTTGTCACACTGATGGGGGAGGCCTGCAGGCATGGCACAGCTCCTCAGGGTCTGCCTTGGGGTGGGATCTGTCCCCACTGCCCTAAGAAGTGTCCTTGGGAGCGCAGCTGGTGAAATGCAGCTGGGCCCTGGAGGATGTCCACATGGGGCCGCACACGGGTGTCTGCAGTGTCCTGATTACCGCCACCGAAGGCCAGAAAAGGAGGTGCCGGGGGCAGGCGAGCAGCTTCGGTGTGCCGGGAGAGCTGGTGTGCGGTCTGATCGCAGGCTGCACCCACGAGGAAGCAGAGCATCTCCGTGCCTTGGGCTTCCCGCGCCCGAGCACGGCCTCCTCGGCAGGCCCCCGGGTCCCTCTTCTTCCTGCCGCTCCCTGCCTTCGGCTGCCTCCTTGGAAAACAGGGGCAACTCCTGGGAAACCGAGACGGGACACTGGAGAGGTGGGTTCTGCCCACCTTCAGGCTGCTGGAACGGCCTGGAGAAGGCGAGATCCCCTGTGGCACCCTGCTGGACTCCTCACTTGGTAGCGGGGCCCTGTTAAGGAGAGGACAGTTGCCTGTTTGATATCAGCAGGGTCGTTTTGCCGGACGTCAAACGTGCAGCTACGAACCCTTCAAACATTTAACCCTCTCACCCCTCTCTCCCCATAGCTCTGGTTTCAATTTTCTACGTTTGATGCTTCTGTGCTGGGAGATAGAGAAATGCTGGTGGCTTGCTTGCTTTCCCTTTAGTCTCACTTTTTAATGAATTTTTCATTTTGCTCCATGGGTACAGAAAGAATAACAACGAAGCAACAGTGTCAACACTGAAGGCATTTTCTCCAAAGTCACACCGTGGCAAATCCGCAGCAACAATAATAGATTTTATGAATCCTGCTAAAGAGAACTGTTAGTGTGTGCGTGCGTGTGGGGTTCATCTCAAAGGCTCCGAAGTTATTTGTGCCTTCCTCACCTGTCATAAGCAGCTATTTAAAGAACGGGCAAAAATGATCCTCTGCAAAAAGGGATTTTTAATAAAAAGGGATCAAAAATATATAGGTGCTTTATGATGCTTAAGGAAAAAAGGTTGCCTGAAAAAGCAGCTCTTCCCTGCTGCTCTAGGAAACAGCAGGACGCTTGCGGTGGCCGGGGACCAGAGCTGGAGAGTGCAGTGCTGAGCGTGCCTCGGACCTTGTCCACACTTGCAGTCCTGCTGGACTCAGGCGCCACAGCATCTGCCTTAGCGGTTTCCAAGTACAAACAAGGTTTTCTTTTCTTTTTCTTTTTTTTTATTTTTTATTTTTCCGGGAGGTGATAACACCAATTTATGAGCTCAGTGGGATGACAGAGAAAGGTGAACCGCACTGACCTCAGAATTTATCTTTGCCAGCTTTCTTTTTCCTCCCCATCTCCAAGTCACTCTAAAAGCACTAAAAGGACGATGGAAGGGGGTATCTGGGGCTCATGCAACTTTACATTCAAAGAGAAAACTCAGTGAACACAATCTCAAAAAGCAGGTGCCGCTTACAAGACCCTGCTCCATACATACTACTGCCCTCCTGGGGCAGGGGGTGCATGTTGCGCGTCGGGCTCCTGCATACGGCTGCCGCGATGAGTGTGAAAATTAATATTGGCATTATTTTTTTGTGCCTGTATATATCCTGTATATGTACAGGTGCCTTTCCTTCCAGGATCTGTACACTACATGCTGCTGAAGACGACCTGAAAACAAAACCTGCGCTTGTTTTCACATGTTTTCTTCCTGTTGTCGAAGTGAGGAAAGCAAAGATATGCTCTTAAACACTCGCTCCACCTCACCCAAGATACACAGCAACTCATAAGCTGAGAATTTGAGCGGGCAGAAGAAGGATGCTCTCTAAAAAAATAGAAAGAAAAACAATAAAAATGGCAGGGAGAGGGGGAGGGAGGCAAATAAAGAAGAATACCGCTTTGAAGGATCATTCAGAATGAACCACTTTGCCGGGATTTTTCAGGCTGGACACTCAAGCTGACATTTTCTTCCCGAAAACATACCACGTTGTCTGTCAAAATGCTTTCTGGCCCAGAAATGCTGCCCAGCTCTGACAGTGCTGCTACTCAAGAGCTATAAAGCGAAGACGACTGCTTTGAACGGCTGTCGGGAGGGGAAGGGAGCGGAAATGCTGATCGCGCCTGGGAAACGCACCTGCCCGGGGAGCGCGCCACCTCCCTCTGACGGTGCCCGGGCGCCGACGCCGAGAAGTCGGCCACCAGCACGGGCATCGGGAGCGTTTGGGAGACGGACAGCTCCTCCGCTGGCTCCAGCGCCTGACAAACGACAGGGCACGGAATCACAAGAACAATAAAGACTAAATCTTATCTTAATAGTTTGTCATTACTAAGTGCTTCCGGATTTATTCATCACTCAGGGAAGGAGAGGGTGAGCCAGACGCTGTGTTGGTGTGAACCCAGGAGCAGTTTCTGCCTGTACTGGAGCTGTCTGATTTCCACCGGCGAGCATCTGACCCTGCAATTTGTTTCTCTTTCAGCACGTACGCTGCCTGCGGAGAAATGCTGCCTGCGCGCTGGTCTCGCTGCCCGCCAGCACCGGGTTTTCTGGGCCCTCTCCTGCACTGGCTCCACCTGGGACGGCACCACGTGGCGAGGAGGAGGCAGGGGCTGGCTTCCTCCCTCCACGGGGCCTGCTCCTGAGGACAGGAGAGAAGCGGAGGCACTGGTGCTGCCGAGGCAACAGCTGGAAAAAAATGGCATTGAGGGGGCAGGACAGCCCAATTTTCCATCAGCGTGCTTCCCTCTGCCTTTTGCATGCTCTAGGATGTGAGTGTGCTTGGAGGACGCTTTATTTTCCAGCACAGCAGTAACTGTCCTCCTGCAACGTGCCAGACGCACAGCAGCCCTTGTCCGAACCGCCCGGTGTCTCAAAGGAGTTCCTGGGATATCCTGGGAAAGCCAACGCGCCGTCCTGTTCCCCGTGGCTCCTAGGGGTGTGCGCTGGTGAATGCGCCCAGCATCGCGGGAGCTGCCTGGGGAGGTGGGGGAAGGACCAAACTTTTGCCTGAAGAGAAGTGAGAAATTTTGGGGCAGTGGATGGAAGAGAGGGGGAATCTGACAGTGGAGGAAGGGTGCCGAAAGCCTGCGGCCAGCAGCACTGCTTAGCTGCCAGAGACTGTGCTGGTGGCCGATCCACTGGTACAGCAGCAAGAAGAGGGAAGATCACAGCGGCTCCAGGAAATGTGTGTCAGCCCCTCTGCAAAACGCAGCCCTCCCAACCAGCGTCTCGCAAACATGCAGTTGTGCACGCTCTGAGTGGGGGATCCTTTTTCTAGACAGATCTTAATGTGTGTTTCCCTTAGTACTTCTCCCTAAAAAACAACGAAAGGGCAACTTCTGCTGAAGTTCCCACCCCGGCATTCTCCTCCTTAGCTGGACTGTGTCCACTTCTCCAGGACCTGCTGTCATTAGGTGCCCAGCTGAAATCCCATTGAAACGCTTTAATTAAAATGGACATTAAGAGCTCACTTGTTCAAGCCAAAGAACATTAGGAGGAGTTTAAATGAGGAGGTTTTTAAATCTGTGACATTTGTTCTAATGAGAAAACACTTTCTAATCCTGAGTCTCTCCTAATTCAAAGCAGATTGGAAAGACTGTAAGTGAAAACAATATTTTTTTGTAAAGAAAAACCCACGTCCTGTAATTAGCTGACCTAACTGTCAAATAACACTCATCTCCTTTTCCCTACAGCTTCCACAGCAGCTTGGAAGCAGGGAGTAAAAAACAGTGTGTGGGTGTATCCACACATGTATGCATTTTGTGTCAGGACAGGTAAGAAAACTCACAGAAATCGCCATCCCATCAGTCCCGACGCCTGAGGAGGAAACCGCAACGGAGCGTGCGGGGCGCTCCTAGTCCCCTAATGAAGGCGCGTTGCTGCTGCTGCTGCGCTCTGCGTGTTGAGGAAGAGCGGGGAAACAATCTGTTTGCAACAGAGGAAAAAAAGACACTTCCAGTAATTTACTGGAATAGAAATATTTTCACCTGAAAACACTGAGATAATGAAATGTAAAATAACAGCGGAAAGAAAAGCGTGAAGCTTCAAACGATGGTGGCTTGGGGATCAAGCAAAGAATTTCAGTGATGTTTTAGACAGATGTCGGGGAGGTGAAATACAATCCCTCTCTTCACAGTCTTTCTTTTTAAAAATTTCTAATCATGGTCATTTCCCTGTTCCCTTATGCTCTTCCAGTTGTTTCTGTAATCTCCTGTATTTACTCATCTTCTGGGGACAGGACCTATCTATTTCATATGCATTTCAGTGCTTAGCACAACAGTGACTGTCTTTTGATGAAACCAGAGTAGCAAGAATAAACAGTAGGAGTAAATTATTTTTGCTAATCCAATAGATTTTAAGGGAGGGGGAGAGAGCAAGCAAGCAAGCCAGCAAACTAGTTACCTGCCAGAACTGGTAGCTCCTTATTTTTCTATGCATTTCACAAATGAAGATCCTGAGCAACGGAAGCTGAGAGGACCTGCCTCTCCCATGGTTGTCTTTTATTTGTGTATGTTAGCTTTGTCATAAAACAGTAAGACATAAACCTTGCTTAGTATTTTCCACTCTATTGGGAACCCCAGTCATCCGTTGTCCTTAAGGACTTTCTCCTTTTCCCTAGGAAAGAAATACTTGAATATACTAAAATAAATCATTAAAATATTAGCAGTCAGTCAGCTTTCCCAGTCCCTGCTGTGCTGGGATAGTGAGTTCTCGCTGTGACAGCTGGTGGGCCATGAGCAGCATCCTGCTTTGCTGCTCCTTTGGGCCCTCATTTTAATGTTTTACTGTCCCGTGGCCCGAGGCAACGCAGGACTGTTTCCCAAGCAGAGCATCTCCTTTGAGAGAATCCCTCTGGGGATTCCTGGATGAGGGCAAAGGTTTCGGGGTACTCAGCAAAGCAGACAGACAGCCTGAATCCAGCATCCCACCTCCTTCAGACTTTGTGCAAGTTGGCTCCGGATCTAAAATTCACTGGCAATCTTATTTCTTTAAGGGCACAAATAAAATCTGGGTCTGAAGACTCAGATCCTGAAGTCTGGGTCAGGTATGAAGTTTGTGGCATTTTACTTCAATGCCCAACATTACCTTTATTAGAGCAGAAAGCAGTTGCATAAAATACTATTACTTTTAATAATCCAGACCTGGCTGGTTGTTGTTATTGAATGGATGTTAGTGCCAGTGGTTCCAGACGGACTGCATCTGCACTATTTCTTGTTGGCTTGCTGTAAATACACGAGCATAAATTACAGTAATTTTCCCAGAAACACCTACTTTTAAGTGCGTATCAATAACTTTGTGAAAGTGTCTTTGAATTCATCCTACTGAGTATTTGCTTTGGAAACATGAAACCCTTTACCTCTGAGTCCAATTAAAACAGCTTAGGCTTTAAAGCTTGGATACTCGTAGCCAACTTCTTGCAAGAATAATCCTTCGTTGGCATAAATGGATATAAATCCACTGGGATCAAGGGACTGACACCCATTTATGCTAGTTGACAACCTAACTTAGATCTTACTCAGTAAATCAGCTCAGACATTGTGGAGATACTCAGAACTGTTCTGAAAGAAGTCCAAAGAAAGAGATGGCAAATATGCCCCTTATTTTAGTGGGAATTGATTCACTGGAAATACGCGGTTCCTTAGCTTCTGGATGCCCAGTCTGAGAGAGTGTAAAAAGAGAGTTCAGAAGGTGATAGCTCACCAGCAGCTGAAAATAAGGGCCCTTTGTAAATGTAAAGCATCTGCAACTGTTTACCAGTTTTGAAATGAGGTTGTTTAATCCTGACTTTCCCCTCTCAGAAGGCAACCCATCTACACCTCCAGGCAGCTCTGCTGCTGTTCTTCCAACCTTCCTTCTCCCCCTTTGACTGTTTGTCACATGATGACCCATCTCAAAAGAAAGATTAAGATATAGCAGATGTAGGAGTATCTACTTTTTTTTATCATCAGTATCTTAGTTGCTCAGTATTGCTCCCTCTCTGCCTGTTCACAGGAGCAGAGCAGCAGCAGTGTAGAGTGCATATGTGGATGTATAGCTTACTTGCTTAGGTCCTCTGCAGGAAGAGGGGAGTCCAAGTGCTGGACTCTACTCTTATGCACAGTAAATCTGGAATACTTCAATACTCATTGGAGCATGGGCCAGACTCTAGGTTTTCCAGGTAAGTGCCTTTACCTCCAGGTTACAGTCACACTCACTCTAGCTTTGTGCCCAAAGAATATTTAATTACTCCATGCAAAGTGGAACAACTCTGGCAGGAGGGATTGCAAGAGTTCCTCAGACCTTGGTGGTGGGACATGCGTGTCTAAGATTCAGTCACAGCCTTTGCTTCTGGGATGAACACTCCAGCTCCTGAAACATTGGGTAGAAGGGCTGCAGCAGCCCAAAGGGTTCTGTTCAGGTCTCTGTCACGTAGGTGTGCCTGAAGCTGCCTCCTGGACCAGGTCAAACAGACAATGCTGCATCTCTGAGCCCTGATGGGGCCTAGGCAAGGCTGTCAAGACAGTCGGTTTTAGGCCTGACCTCAAGCAGACAAGAGGTACTTCACCATCAAATACATAGGAGGATGAATTATGTGATGACTCAAATGATGGTTAAAGAAAAGTTTAAGGATCTAAGCTTTGAAGTTTCTGCCCAGCATTTCTTGGCCCAGTCTGCTCTAGTCCTGCACTTGTATGCAAGGAAGGGCTCGGTTTGTGCCAGAGAAGTGCTGGGGTCAGGGATGCACACCTGGCCTTTCCTCCTGAAGTTTGTCCATGGGTGGTTTGCAGTCACGTGGCATGAAACAAGGTAGGACTTGAGTTTGGCCCCACGCCTGTGCTTGTGGTGTGGTGAGGTGTGCTAGCAGATGCAAGCAGTAGAGCTGAATCGGGTGAGAGAAGCAAGAAGGAGCATTTGACTTTGCCCCTGCCCTTGACTCCATGGAGAACCTGCCCTCACAGTGTAAACTCATTTATTGAGTCTGAAAGCCAGTGCCTCTGACATCTTGAAGGTAGAAGGGGCCATAGGTTGTCTAATCTGATCTCTGGTACAGGACACAGGTTTTTTCTCAGGCATTGCAATGCTGAGAACTCATATAGGGTTAATCTTATCTCCTTGAAAAGCACCTGACCAAGAAACTTGCCAGGAGGAAAAGGTATTGAGAGACAGTCTTTAGGCCACCATGTTGGTCACCCCTTCTGATGGGTCATCCCTTCTGATGGTTAATCTCACTACTTGTGACTTGTTTCTTCAAGTGATTGTCAGGCTTACCTCTGCTGTACTGAAGTGGCCTTCAATACCCATCATTTTCTTCCTCTGACATAACCTGAACAGATGGGCCTTACAGTCTCCCACCTAAAGGCACTTTCCCAATATTTAAGTTATTTCAGTGGCTCTTCTCTGTCTGTATTCTCATTTTTAACAGCCTTTTAAAATCTCAGATGCTGAAACTTGGTGTTGTACTTTGTGCTGGTTTTCTGAGAGCTGTATACAAATGTAAAATAACCTGACTGTTTCCCCTTTTTCCCTGTTGAAAAATCCAGTGATCACGTTGAGAGTAGATAATAAGAACTGATTTTGAACAAACTGATTTCTTATCAGTTTGAGGTCCAATTCAACACCCATGCTATTGTCTCTGGAAGCAGCCATATAGAAACTGTTGGGACAGCTTACGGGCTATGGCTCCATTCAAAACAAATAAGGATGGCAGAACTAGGTCTGCTGAAAGGAAGACTTAAATGAAATTCACCTTCCAGCATTCACTGCAAGTGAAGCTGATCTGCATTTCTTATACCAGGCAGAGGCTACAGCTCAGATGCTAATTTTATCTTGCTGGCTTTGTAGCGTCCTTGATCTTCAAGAGAATTCAAAATAACATGTAGCAAGTGTATAACTAACTCATTTTAAAGAAGTAACAGCAAAGTGCATACTGCTGCTCAAGGGGAAAGAGCTTCTCTGCTAAACACACAGTATGAAATCAGATCACATCAGCAGACCCAACAAATGGACTCATTACACATTATCCTCACAACCAGGCTGTTAGGAGAGACCAGGGCAGCTTGGTCTCCATCTGCCCTACAAACCCACCTGTGAAGGTAGTGTGTAACAAAACCAATTCCTTTGCCTCCTAGTGGACTGTGACAACATGGTCCCTTTGCTGAGCAGACACGGAGTGATTGCTTGTCATGGACACCAGGGATGCTTTGTGCTAGATGCTGGACAGAGCTTTTGCACGAGACCCTCTTGGCCCTACGCATGGATACCCAGTGCCAAATGTAAACAGGCAGTAGCCCTCATAATGGTCCTGGCAAACTCAGGAAAAAATGAGTGGGGAAGGAGCTGGTTGCACTGCTGCTGTGTGCTTGTCTGGTTGGGGATATTTGCACTAGGGAAGGGTCAAGCCCAAGAGCGCATATGTGCCCAGCCACCTCTTTGGTCCTTTCTCTTCCTGTGCCATCACTGTTGACCTGGCCACATTTCGTGAGCACAGCAGCAGTTACTTTGAGGTATGGGGCATGATTAACATCACCCCAAATGTTACGTCATGGGTGAGTTGGTCAAGAGCCCGTACATTGCGCTGCCACTCAGCCAGGCCCAGGTACCCAGGTTATGTCAGAGCTCTGAGGGGTAAATGCAGCTGCCTGCTGCCGCAGCTCCAGAGAGCTCTTCCTGAGAGTGGTCAGGAAAGAGTCAACCATTCTCTCTTACTACCCTCCATATTCACCACTACACTTTACTTCTGAAGTTATTTGATCATCTTCTTTCCTTTTTAGCCAATGTTGAGGTCTCACAGCCTTATCAAACACTGTGCTACCTGCCCCCCTAAAAGCCGGGTCATGGGCACATCCAATGAGCTGGGCCCACCTGAGGACTGAGGATGAAGGGAGGGAACCATTTAATCCGACAGCACCACAAACTAACCCCCCACACCCACAGAGCTGGAGCTGGATATGTCTGGCACGCAAGCAGAACCAGGATATTTAACAGTTCAGCCATTGTTCCATGCCTGTATTTTTTTCTAGGTGGAGATAAGTAAAATGAAAAGAAGGAACTGAAGAGGCTACTGAATTGAAAATGAGAAAGGAGCCGAGATTTTTTTGCTTGGATTTTATAGTGGTTGGAGTAAAAGAACCGAGAACCAGACATCCTCATTCCTGAGTTACTAGTATCTTCCTACACTGGTATGTGCCAGACCCTGCTTTCCTATGAGCCTCTGCACACTGCGGGATATGCTGAAGACACACACTGGAGATGACCAATGAGAGATGTTCAGCTTCTCTCTCTCTTAAGCATACTTATACCTTACCAATTTTTTTATTCTCTCAGTTCTTTCACTAGTATTTCGCATATTTTCAGAGCAGTCACTTGTTCCCTTTCCTAATGAATCACTCTGTTCACTTGTAAACAAGGCCCTTATTAGCTCCACAAGCATGTGCTTGTTTCTATTTATACCTTTTTCATATCAATATTTGAGAGCACACTGCACTACACAGAATTCTTTCTCTATTCCCTTTTCCCTCCCTCCTTCCTGCCCCTTTTCCATCTCTCCTTTCTTTTCCCTGTCTGTTCACAAACCCCCTTCCCCCAGGTCTATCAGCACTGAGTGCCATCTACACATAAGATCAACCCTAGATCTTATTTTTCCTTTGTTGGTCTGAATAAAATAATTGGGATCTTCCTTTCTGAATGATGTTCATGAAAAAGGAGATCTTCATATCCCTGTATAGGTACTAGTCCTTTACAAATATTAGAAAATGATGGCAATTGAACATCCAGGTCCTCCAGACAGACCTCAGAGGACCTACTGTTCACCTTGCTCTGCAGAAAGCCCATCAACAACTTATTTATTGGAATCTTCCGCACTGTGTGTTTTAAATCCAAGTTCTATTAGTATTGTGATTTAGTGCTCTGGGGTTTTAACACATGGAAACAGGGTGCTGCTTCCCTTCTCGCCCAGGCTGCATCTGGGGCCAAGACTTCAATTTCCTTTGCCACAAGCGGTAGGAATAGCTTTGTAATGTAAATAGACACTTATGGTATTTTTAATAAGCACCTGCTTTATCACAGTGCCTAATGAAAGCCCGGACAGAAATGCAGTGAAAGCAAAGGAAGGAAAGACTACTATTTAAGCTAATTAACAGCAAATTAAATTAAACTGACACACACATATACTTTGGGCTTCTCCATCTAAGGGGAGAGAGTGATGCAGAGATTTCATTATTCACACTTCCCATCATCTGTTTTTTCCCAAAGTCTACCTACCCAATTACCTGGGGAAGGAAGAGGGAGAAAGATACTAAAGCTAGTAAGATAATTCTCATTTACATAATAATTTTTCTGCATTGTGTTTAATAGTCTGTGAGTAACTGTAGAAAAATATATAGTCCATTCTTCAAAAAGCTCCAATGCACTAATTGAAATTAAATTACATGGAACTCGGTCTCTGTCTTCTGTTCATTGGGAGATAATACGCAAGCCACAGTTTTATGTGTTATTATTAATATTGATAGATGAACCACTTTACTCACCCCAGTACCACTTCGCAGATATGTTTCCCTTTCCTTCAACTATGAGTGAGTCTGAAATGATGCTTTTCCTGACAAAAATACCTCATTTGGTGCACCCAGGATTGTGATCCTTTAGCATTCAAGACAGTCATCACTGCAGGTAGCAGCGCCTATTCGTGGCATTAACACCGGATAATGCAACTGCATTCTTTTTTCACATTACTTTGCATACGTTATAGCTCAATTAATCTGTCAGGGTGACATTTCCATCACAAACAAAATCTTTTAAGAGAATTTAAGGCTAGATTGGCAGGCCTGGAAAGTGAAGTCTAACATTCTGTTCCTTGGAAGGGGTCAAACGTCAGGACACGCATCCCCTATTTTGTGGCCTGCCTTAGGAGTTGTTGGGGCAGGATGGGCCCTGCTGGTTTTTGCAGGAGATTCAGGTTACATGGCAGAGTTGCTCCTTGCCTCTCTCTGAGGCTGCTAACAAGGGAGCCAATTAGTGCCAGCTGTGATGTGAGCACTTTTCCACCAGGAGCTGGACTGAAACCTCTAATTCATTTCACACAGGCAGAGGCAAACAAAATGTTCAAGCATGGAGAAATCCACAAATTCAGGGGATTTAGGGTATCCCCATGGATTTTATTCTTTGCTTCAGACTTGAGGCTTACATTTTAAAAAAGAAAAGTTTCTTGCCCTTCTGATCTTGATACTAACTTTCTGCAGCTAAACTGATACCAAGCCACCCTGAGCCATTCGTGCTGAAATGGACTTTCTCGTCTTGGTGATGCTGGGACCTTGGAATAACAAGCTGCTGAGGCTGGACACCAGCCCTCCCTGCTGATCTCACCAGAGAGAGCCTGCCAGTGCTCCCAGTGCCTCATGACATTTCCCAGCCCAAAGCAGAATAGCCAAGGAGCTCTGCAGCATTAGCTTTCAGCTCTTTATGTTCTGGAGTGAGGAGGAAGGGGATGCAGAGCACCTCCATCACTATCTCCATCCCAAGCAGCCTAGTCACAGAGCAGGACAGGACTTTTGCTCCTACAGGCTGCAGAAGGAGGTCCCTTGAGACTGTGCAGAACTGTCCTAGAGGATGGTTTGTATGGGGCAGCTGTTTCAACAAGGCCTGGGGAGTCCTGCTGGTGGTACAGCAGTGCTGAGTGGCTCAGTGCAGGATGTAGTGTGCCAAGCATGCGAGTAATGGTACTGATACTACCCTGCTGCTTCACAAATGCATGAGGTCCTACCTGCAATTCCTTTCAGCCAACAGGGCTTGACCCAGCACAGAATACTAAGTTCTCCCTAAATATCCAGAATCATCTAGAATGGTGAATTTCCCATGCAAAGAAATGGATCCATCAAATACTACTCGCACACTGACGTGGGAGTGTCATTTTCCATCGAGGTAGTCATGCTGGAGATTCAGACTCTCCCCTGTGCTTTAGATGAGTCACTGGAAGAACATTCCTGAAAACCTGTCAAAGACACTTTACATTAAAGGGAGCATCAGAAAGAGTAAAGTGCTTTTCTCAGGACATATATTATGTCCTGAAACTAATTAATTCATGCATTTACACAAGAAATGCTTGACAATACACACAGTTCAGCTGAGTTCATGATGTGAAAGAAAATATCAGAAATAGAAACCTACACATCTCCTTTGGTCCATAACACTTCTCCTTAAAAGCAAATCCCAGAAAGAAACTTCATTTTTTTCCTCAAATAAAGTCCCCTGGACCATACCCTGCTTTTTTACTCAGACCACTGAACCTGTGAGAGTGAAAATCCTGTGTAAGAACTCCAGGTTCTAGACCATTACCTTTAGTAGGAATTTGGTTGGAAAAGGCCTTGCTCCCAGTGCAGTTCTTGGCAGGGATGCAGTATATTTGAGTGCAGAGTGAGGAAATGAAGAAGTGCTTCCTCAAACACAGAGCAGATGTGTTCAGATACCTGGCTGGCACAAGCATAAGGCGGGTCCACCTGCAGCCAGTGCATGGTGGAGACGTAGCGCTGAGGGCTGGTAGACCGAGTTCCAGATCTTTAGCTTGGGTGTTGACACTGGCATCTCATACTTTTTGTGGCAATAGCACAGGACTCTGTGCAGGGCAGAGTCCCTTGTCCTTGGGAGGAACTCTAGCACAGCTGGGGGAATGGATGGGCTGGAGAGACCTTCCGGTCACCAAAGAGGACAGCTTCCAAACAGAAAATAGGTCTTATGGAACTGGCTCCATTACTACCCCAGCCTCCAAGAAAAAGCAGACTCACAGCAAAGGAAGGTGCAGGGAGGCTACAGTGTGAGATGAAACTAAGGGCCTCCGCTTGTTTTAATCTAGCTTGTTACAGTAGGTGCTACAGCTACTCTAATAGCACGATCATGGGAGCTGTGCCCACTAACTAACACTCATTGTAAATACTGATGATCTTCACTAAGTCTTCCACTAGACAGGCATCTCTAGAAATGGATGGAAAGCTCTGTTGAGCTCTGGTGATTTGTAATAGACTGGGCTGAGCATAACAACATCTCAGCACTTTGCTTGGAGGAGAAAGAGGAAAGAGTGGATGTAATAGGTAGAAGACTTAAGAAATGGCAGCAGTCACAAGTGCAGTCTTGGAGCCTGGACTCTGGGATGAACAGCACTGCCCTTTGCCTTTTGCAGTAAGCAGGACTGTGTCCTGTGTACTTCTGTTCCTGGGTGAGATTAGGAGACAAATATTATTAATTGCTATTTTATTCATTTTTCTGGTGCTTCTGTAGGTTAAATAATTCAGTTTAAAGCTGTATTGTGTGATTATATTGCTCATTCTTTCTGTTAGCAAATCAGTCCATTTATAGAGTTCCTGGCTTGGCTGTGCAGGGTTTAAAAGTTGACTGGATTTCAGGACAATGAGAAAGATTACGTAGGCTCCATAAACCAGTGACAGGGTATTCCTTGTCCTACATCTGTAGGTAAGTTCTCTGGCACGGTTTCATCACCTAGCACTCATAACGGAGCCATGGGGAACACAGCCCCTTGCTCAGTCCTAATGAGATCCAGAGAGAAATGAACTGTCGGGTCAGTGGGCAGCCTCTGAAAGAGCACCCACCAGTCCAGGCTAGAGGCCACCCCTGAGCCACATGCACACCCATGGCCGGCCGGGAGCCCAGGCTGGCCTGCCAATGGGCCACATACTGCCTGACCCCATCACGTCCCCTTGGTGTGAGGGGACACATAATGGGGGACAGGTCAGGTGGCCGGCGGAAGCAGGAACAATCCCATATATTGCTATACAGGCAGCTATGTCCATGCTTAGAAGTCCTGACTCTCAGGACAGCCTTCCAACAGGGACACAGCTACTGCATCGCCACCTGCAACTGGCTCGCATCTTGTGGGCGTGCAGAGCTACTCCAAACCCGCTTGTGCCTCACTGGGAGGCATGGACAGTAAGTCTCCACCGAGTGTGGAGTAAAGGGGGGGGAAAAAAGGAAAGAGACCTATTCTGATAAATACTTCAAATTCAGCACTGACAGCATTGTGAGTTTTCAAGCTACTGAATCTTTTTTAGCTAACGAGATCCCAGAAATGCATGATCTTATATAGCTTTTTCTTGAAAAAGCATTGGCTTCTAGCTCTCAGCAGCAGAGTAAACATGGAAAACATGAAGAGAGGATACCAATCAGCTACTAAAAGGATTTTAGAATTAGTTAATCCATTCTTCTCATTTCTGAGTTCAGCAATGTTCAGTTTACACAAAAGACTCCCCGCAGAAGCAAGGAGATCCTGGCCATCACCTGTCATCAGGTGCGCACTTCTACACACACAATGAGACTAACTTGTTGTGCAAGGGAAAGCAGCTCTGGTGTGTCCTGGAGTCAGAGATACTTGCAAGTATAGCTGCTATGAGGGCTCTGGCTGTGCAGGACATACCATAGGATGACACTGTTAACACACAAAGCTCATTTCACCTTTCCTGTCCACTGTAAGGTAGCATGTACTGCTGACAGCTGGTATAGCACAGGTCTGCAAGAAGCCAGGACTACCAGAATGGTCCAAAGGTTGCTGAGAACTGTTACATGGCCTTCTGTATAATGATCTCAACAAATGGAGGGCGTAGGGGAAGGAGTGGTCTCAAGTTATTCCATGTTCCTTAATTATTTTATAATGACATTTTTAATGCATCTTAGAAGCTTGGAAGGACTCCTTTCATGTGTAATTGCAAGGCTTTCTGAGAAAGTAATCATTGCTTAGAGGCATTTTCCAAGGATTTTTCTGTCTTTTGTCTTTGTAATATCAGTCAAGCAAACCACTATCCAGCAGTCTGTCTGTAGTCTGGCTCACTTTTTAACCTCTCCTGTAAAACCCTTCGATATTATTATCCTTTCCCTATTTGTTCGTGCCCTATGAGTACACATGCTTATTCGGAGCCTGCATTAGTGTGCTCCCCAAACAAAGAGAAGACATGAAAGGAGCAAAGAGAGCAGTTAAGCTGAAAGTCTCTTGGATGGGCTTGGAAGTTATTTGTTACCAAATGAGAAGCAATCTTTCATCTGCTTTCACCTAGCTCCGCTACACTGCAGTGGAGAGCGGAGGCGGAGGGGAGGCATCGTTCACAGGTGAGGAGTTTCTGCAAATGACTCCAGCTTGTGTCAGATGGGAGAAGGCTCCCTCAGGGTGCGCGTTTGAACACTTTATCCCTGAGCTGCAGCAGTACAAAGACTCATGCTGAGCAGAGGCATTTTCACCATGTCAGTCACTCCTCCCGGCTTACAGGAACAGCAAAGTCAAGTATAACATCCCCGCTGTGCGCGGGCGCGCACACATGCACGGTGCCAACAGCAGCTGTGTGCCTGGCTTCCTGGGATGGCTGGCGTTCCTAGCAGCAGTGGGAGCCCTGGCCACCGTGGCCACTCACAGCAGAAGGGCTGAGCCGCGGGGCCCGGGAGAACAAAATTTACCTTGTGCTCAGGTTGTCCCCACACAAGGCTCCAACACCCCCCTGGCTGGAGTGATAGGCAGAGCTGGGTGAGGAGATGCGGTAAGACAAGCCTTGCACAGACACATGACATGAGCTGTCCCCCCCCAGCGAGCGAGGACGTGGTGTTCTCCATCCCTCATACCAGAGTGGCTTCGCAGACCTCCTGGGAGTAAACATACAGCAACTGTGACCTTTTGAAGCTCATCTTCCACTGAGTAATAGTTCTCTCTAATCACACAACCATTAATTGTTTCATAATAAACACATTCCTGCAGTCGTCAGTGGGAGTTGGACACAGTGGCTCCACTGCTTATAAAGATTGCTCTGCTCCAGCTGTTCCTGTGGTACTGATCCCAGAGACACCCTCTGCGTAGGGCCCAGCAGGAGGCCAGCCATCACCAAGGCCCACTTTAAACAGAAGGCTGAAAATACTTCTCGAAATATTTCAAGAGCTCATGCTCTGTCTGGATCAGAAATACAACTCAGGTATTAAGAGCAGCTCTTTGGGTGTGTTCACACTTCTCATCTTTGCAGAAGAACCTGGAGACCATGTTCAGTTATGGTATAGTCAGTGGTGTCACTTTTTAGTAAATGCAAACTATCTCCTATCACAGGCACAACCACAAGCCAATATTGGATTCATAACTAGAAGAAAGTGAGCAGAGAGTTGCTGCATCCCAGTGTATACCAAAACTATACTGCAGCATGGCACTGTCCTCACTTCAGCCCCCATCCGGGAGCCTGGAGAAGCAAGAAGCCCTTGGCCATTGAACCCAGGTCTGCCTGTTTCAGTCTCCTGATCCAGAGAAGTGGTGAAGGTGGGATTTTTCTTCTGATGAGGTAGGGATGAACCATCGTGAATCACAGCTACCTTCTCATCACCCTTGCTGGACATTGTACCATAATGGATTAGGCTGGATTGTAAGAATCATAGGCATCACTTTTCTAGCTCCATCTTTCCAGAGCTGACAGAACAAAACAAGCAGCAAAGAAGAGACAGGAATCAGAAGAATGGCAAACTCACACTGCAAATAGTCCTTGCACAAGAACCAGGGCAGTTCAATCTCTGTTATCAGATAGCATCATCCTACCGTGCTGCTACAGGGCACAACATCAGTCAGCAGCCTCTTGGGATTTCCCTTTCACAGAATCACAGAATCACAGAATCACTGAGGTTGGAAGGGACCTCTGGAGATCATCTAGTCCAACCCCCCTGCTCAAGCAGGGTCACCTAGAGCACACTGCACAGGATTGCATCCAGGCGSGTTTTGAATATCTCCAGAGAAGGAGACTCCACCACCTCTCTGGGCAACCTGTTCCAGTGCTCTGTCACCCTCACAGTGAAAAAGTTTTTCCTCATGTTCAGATGTTTCATCCATCAAACAGATACCAGATAGCTGCACAAGGTGTCACACGCATTTCTGTCACAAAAAGCATGGCTGGCACCTGTGATATCACAGCTGAACATGCACAGATAGTACGTTGCAAGCAGTTAGGTGCATAAACATACAAGCTCAGAAAGCCAAAACATCTGAGATATGTTCTTATGAGAACAAACACAAGTTCACAGAGTATTGATGGTTTAGATCAGATGAGGATCTAATAATGCTCTTGCCATTCTCCATCACCACCTGATTAAGTTTCCCCATCACAAAATCGCACAGCAAGAACAGCTGGTCCAGGAGGAACATCCCCAGAGACAGTCTTTGCCATCAAATTGCCGTTTGTCCAGGCTGTTCATTAACTGTGCTTTCAGAGGGCTGCTAGTCTCCCTGGCTGCTATTTTAAAGCCAAAAGGAAGGCTCTTTTTCTGCTCAAGATTTTTTGTTGCTTGTTTACCTGTTCATTTTAATTTGGGAAGGAGACAGATCCTTTTGATTTGTGCTCTGACTAGAAACCAGAATGAGGTTCCCCCAGGTCTGGGGCTCATGGGGAGCTGCATTAGTGCTGGCCTCCCAGCTCCTTGGGCAGCTGTGGCAATGAAGAGTGCTCTAATGTACAATGAATGTCAGCTCCATACCTCCTGCATGGGACCAGCATCAAACCAGCCCACCAACCCCAAAGCTGGAGGGACAGGTTGTTGCCGTGTTTTGAGCTATAGTCCCTTCTCTTTTAGCAAAGGCCAGATTCTGAGACCTCTTGCTTGTTCAGGAACAGCTTCCTGATTTGTGAGGAAACCTCACCTGGCAGAACTTTGTCAGCTTTATCAGTCACCCTGATGCTCACACATGGTAGATCTGGTTCAGAAACTGAAATAACACTAGGCAGCAGAATTAGGTACAAGCAAAAGAAGAGTCCAGTGATATCGTGATAAATGAAAGCCTTCAGTCATGAGGCCTGAAAATTTTGAATCAGAAGTTCAGAATAGATGTGGAGCATCAGAAATTTTGACCACTGGAGTACCATAAAATCTAACAGCCCTAGTGTTGCCACTGCCTAATTTTATAGCCCAGGTCTCACTTTGTTGCAACTCTTTAGTCAAAGCATGCTACAAAGATTTTTTTCCTACAAGTCCATCAAGGGCTTCACGCGGAGCAGCTTCCAGGCCATGCAGCTCATGGAGAGAAAGTCTCACCAGATCTGGCATGGCTGCTTCTGGGGAGTACTTAGTTGAGCAAGATCTGCGGAAAGCTCTCCGTTTATATTAGTGTCATCCTTCACCTTGATGAGAACTAAAAATAAAGTGCGGCAATAATCAACTAGATTGACTAAGACAGATGCAGCTTTTAACATGTGTACTGTAATTAACTTACACAAGGCTAGAAAGCTCCACCTCAGTCTCTTCCCACAGTGGAGGAAGTTTGGATTTCTAATAATAGGAGCTGGTAACACATGTTGAATTACAAAGTAATCAAAGTTGGTTTTGGCACAAACAATCCAGATTTGTTGTGCTTCCATTTAATCTCTAAGTCTGACAGGCTCTCATTTCCCAATGAAGCCGCTTCTTTGCTCTTAAATCCTTCTGAATTTCTCTCCTCTGACATGAGGTAGGAGACAAATTCTTCACACTGGGAGGGGAGGATTGCTTTCTCTGACTGTCCTCTCCACAGTGTATGTGCTGACTTACTCTCACATGCCATATGGTTTGCATGCAATAGTTAGTAACCATACATACGCATTGTGGCTAATCTGGACGCACGTCATGTGTACACACCCCCACAAAAGCTGGTGCAGCTATAAGCTCCGCTCTTCAGGCAGGGTGGCCTTTCCCTGAACTGTCGCATATGGGATTACACTGCACTGTCTGAGCAGCAGATGAAAGATGCTTCACCATCCTCTTCCACTTTTCCAGCTCACATGTATGCAATACTGTGTGGTATGCTTTCACTGACTTTTGCTGTTGCTTATAAAGATATACATTGTTATTCTAGGACACAGCCTTAGTAGTGAATGATATTAGTTTTTTCTAGTTATTTTTCCTCACAAATTCTCCCCTAACCCTGATTTTCAGGTCATGATTCTCATTGATCTTAACACCCTTCCTAGCACTCCAGCTGTCTAGGTATCATCTTTGGTATCACCAGCTACTTCCCGCTTGCCTGACCTCCTTCCTCTGCAGCTCCCCAGCTCTCCTCTCCTTCCTTACTCCCTCAGCCCTTGCTCTGCTGAGTTTTGTCTTTAGGCAGCAACTGTGTCAGGCAGTTGTATCTGAGTACTTGACTGTGCTCTTACATTTGCAGAACAATTTATCCCAGTGTGACTCCTACTTCTGCACATAAAAAGGCATCTCCACAACAATATTTGTGCACTGCTTGTGTGTGTGTGTGTGTGTGTGTGTGTGTGTGTAGACGCTTGCTACAAATCCTCATTCTCGAAGGGACATCTATAAGGTAGTAAAGTGCTACTGTAGTGAGCCAGGAGCACATTCATGCAGCCAGCCCTCAGTTGCAAAGGCTGCACCTCTCAAAGCCTGCACTTGACAAGCATCATGTGTGAAGACAAGGTGTTGTGCACACAGATTTGAGAGCCCTCACAAGCTGCTGAACCTCCACAGTCTTCTAGCTTTGGGTACGTGCAACTTTGCAGACCTGCTGGGGACAGGCAACACCTGAAAACCTCACTTCAGAGTTCTTCAAGATGTTAGCTGGAAGTGAGCAACAGGGTTTATTCAGACACAGTCAAAGAATCACAACTTGATTTTGCCTGTTTTTATCTCATTGGGATGCCAGAGAGGTAATTTTTGGCCATGTCTATATTGCATAGTATTGACCTGGCTTCCCTGCTGCCAGGCACCATCTGCGTCTGGCTTCTGTGGAGGTGGAGAAAGCTCTGGGTCCACCAGGCAAGCAATGCCCTGGCTGGATGGAGATACAAATGGCAATTCCTAACTGCCTGCTCTAACGCAGACTCGACAAATTCAGCCTTGAATTTACTTTATTACAAGACCTGGATTATCCCCAGCCACTGACCTGTTATTTACTCATTATATTTGGCTATTATGCAATGCAATGGCCACTCACAGCACACATACAGTGCTGACAGCAGACAGTCTAAGAGGATTAGATGGAGTAAACCAGTGTAGCTTTCCTTCTGATGTATCAAACAAGGAAGAGGTATAAAGCAGAAAAACATTCTTGTAATGGGAGAAAAGGACATTCACAAAGGATATGTAAAGGCTGTCTGTAACCATGTTAACTAAACAAGCCCTGCAGAGTTTACTGTCCTTTGTGACTTTCATCTCTATCTGTTGAGCTTCCTAATGAGAACATGTGACTTTGCTTCGCTCTCATGTCACTTCAGTTCAGCTGATGCAAATAAGGTTTGCTCCTGTCTGCGTTGTACATAAACAGCAGCAACAGGGAGGTCACATCCCTAACACCCGCATTAAAGGGAGTGCCACCAGCCCTGCGCGATCTGATTACCTGCTTCACTGCACTCGGACATGTCTAAGGAAGACAGGTTTAGCAACAGGCTCTGATCACTCCTAAACAGTGGGGCATATGAAAGCCATGAGCAAGTGCAAGTTTTTCAGCTCATCCTACCCACAGCAAGAAGCAAGCAGGCTGAAACACAATAGTTCCCTTTTCTGCTGGAGCCTGCATGTTGGGGCGATGCTGGGGTGATAGCTCAGCGGTGATCCGCTCTGTGTCAGAGGTGCACTGCATGGTGTTCATTGCACAGCTGCCTTTTCTCCCTTTTCCCCCTAGGAAAGGAGAGCATCCTGGGGAGCCCATCAAAGCCAAAGGATCCTCTCTTTTGTGATCCAGTCTGCTCTCATGTTTACCATGGTTTCTATTTATAGATTTGCTCTTCGCCACAGACAATTGCTCTGGACTCTGCCATAATGCATTGTGGCTTTCACTGAGACAGGAGGCAGCTGTTTTGGGGAGATGGGGTGGCCGAAGATTTAGAGAACAAGGTAGAGCAACAGGCAAACAGTGTCCCCACAGAACGGTCATAACCAGAGAAGGTGCCATTTCAGGTCAGACTTGAAACCAAATGCTGCAGTTCAGACCCAGTTGCTTTGATTCAACCTAAGCCCACCTCCAATTAAATAAAACACTGGTGCTTCCCTTGTAGAAGATAAGGAAATCTTGGCAAGGGTCAAGTTTCATGGCATAAGAACTCCATATTGCAGAAAGCACAACGGGCTGGACATATCTGGCATCCCTTGGGGCACTCGCAGCAGCGCTAGCCCCAGGCAGCAAGGTACCAGCATTGCTGTATGGCAGTTACATGCATGATTTTCAAAGGCTTACATTTCAGTCAAATCAAAACAAGTTTTCATCCAAACATGCAAAGGCTTCTCTGGGAGAGATATGCAACTCTCCCTGCTCTATTCCAACCCAGAAGAGAGGAGCAACATCTCTTTGGGCAAAGAGTAAATCTAAAACCAGCTCCCACCCTTCCGGATGAAAGTTAGATCCATAAATACAAAAGCTGAAACAGAAACATGTAGCAGAGTCTCTGGCTGCTCTGACTTCCAAAGGTTTTACAAATAGTCTCAGATAGAAAACACTGCTTTGAGCATGCAATGCCTTGATTTTTAGAAGAGAACGCACACTTGCAAGTATTATACACACATGGTAAATACCCGTGCAAATGGTCAATTTAACATACATCCATCTACTCCAGTCCTTTATTACGAGCCAGATACTGTTATAATCCTCACTGCTAGTGACAGAAAGTTAGCAAAGATGACAGCAAAGCACATTTCTGTTTAGTGTTAGACCCCCCTTTTCTCCCCAGTGATCAAAAGCAGCATGGAAAACCTGCTCTGCCTAAACCCGAGTGTTTATGGGATAGACAGGATGAAGAATAGTCCTGGCTCCAGACCTGGGAAGGAATCTCACTGCCAGAGCGAGAGCACAGTCCAGTACAAGCAACAGCAGGTGACTACTCACAGGCCATGGGAATGTGGCTGCAGCAGACCGTGAGAGGGGGCCCAACGAACAGCGAGGAAAGGGGCTGGAGACTGGATGCTATCTGTAGGGGTTGAAACAATAAGAGCTGAGAATGATTCTGCTAGGGATGAAAAACCAGGACAAGGATAGGCTGGACTCCAGCAAGTCCCATGTTACCAGAAACTGAGATGTCAGCATATGCTCCGATGGGAGGGTTAGGTACAGCTCCCCGGGTTGAAATAGGACAAGTTGCTTCTCAGCCCTGCAACACGGAAATCTCAAACTCTGTTGCTTGCATGGGGTCTCCAACACAGAGGGGACAAGAGCAGAGGACAGCCATACCAGTATTCTTTGCCACCCTTTCACCCAGATATGACTGCAAACCTAGAAACCTTGTTCCCAGCAGAGTTATCCTTTATGTCCAAATTACAGCATACAGAAGCCATAAATGCAACAAAATCTGGCTGACTGAGTTTCCTATGATTCTAAGTTCTCAAAATGCAGTCAAAGCCACTTCCAGCTAGTTTCATGTATAAAAAAAAGTCTAGCAAACCTGTGAGTTTCACACAAAATGCAAAGCCGTAAACCATCAAAGGCTCTGTTAGAAGGTTGGTGAACTTTGGCAATGCCTTTGATGAAAATGGCCTGAGTTTCAAGCGTGTAATGAAACCCCAAATCATTCAAGTTTCACATGGTTGCAAATATTCTCACAGTTCTGATCAAAGGTATATTCAGCAGGGAAGAAGCTTTGATTCTGCAGTACAGGAGATGGGCTGAAATTTTCAAAGACAGGTCCTGGGATTTAGATGAGCAGTTCTTGTTGGAAGTGATACAGCTAAACTTAGCAATGCTTAGGGGGCAGTAACATGAAGATGGCATATTTGGATTACTCCTGCTACCCCTAAACCCTTTCCCCAGGCCAGTTTCAACTCCACACACTGACGCAGGAGGCAGCATGCCACCACAGCCTGTGTGGGTTCAGCAACAGCCCTCCCCACATATCTGTTTCAAATGCTCTTCCCTGACTTCGCTCTGCCAGCTGCTGATGTTATCGCTCCACAATACAGCACTTCAGAGGAAAAGCTCAAGTGTATTTTGAGGAAGAGGCATTAATGCTGCAGGACTGGTTGTTGACCCACATTCCAGCAGACAGATGCAAAAGCAACCGTAGTGCAGCGGGGGGAGGTTCCCCTGCAGCCTCTGCAGGGTCCCTCCACCGCCCAGTGTCTCCCTTGCCAATACAACCCTAGAAGAAATAGAAAAGCAGCTGCATCTTTCACTGCACTCAGTGACTAGACCCAAATCCCCCCAGAGCCAGAGGCATATGTAAATGTCTGGTTTTAATACCATCGCCTTGCTGTGAAGTCTTCATTTGTGACAAAGATTTCCATAGCAACAGACTGATCTCGCTAGCAGGACTGTGGTCCCCTTGGAAGAGCAGGTGGAAGGAGGGAATACAGTAAGCATAACGCCGCACAAAATGCTATAGAGAAGCAGGTACTCTGCGTACGTAAATATCCTTACCAGGCTTCTGTTTGTCAAAGCTCCCAATAAAAGGGGATTCAGCGTGAAAAACCGTGCAGAGGATGATGCTAGTGCATCAGACTGGGATTGAGGAGACAGATTCTGCGTACGTCACATCTCCTTACCTTGATTTGCCCAGGCACAGCACAGGAATCCTGACACTGCCCTCCTTTGCTATGACACCTTTCCTGTATAAAGGGTTTTCCTCTTACAGGTACCTCGCAGGTTGAGAAGCACTTTTGGGTATTCCATCCCTCCAGTTAGAGGTGTGCTAAAGTGTAAGATCTTCATGGCCTTGCCAGAGATTTGCTCAGTCCCCAAATCACCTTGCTATCCTATTTCCCTCCTCCAAAGGCAGTGGCTAGTAACACTGACCTACAAGGCAATTCCATAATTAGCCACAGACTAATCAATGCTTAGATTTTTGTCTTTAAATCCCTAGTTACCTGGCACTGCAGAAATGCAATACTTTGTCGTGCTGATAGATACAACTGTGCTAGATCCATTCCTGGGCCTGCAGATGCTGTTTTTCCTAAGAACAACCCATTTTACAAGCAGCCTCGCACAATACGATTCATTCCCACATCCAGTTTCCCATCAGTAAAAGTAATATGCACATGCATTACATAGCCAACAACTGCTTCATCAGGGCAATAACTGTGCTTGGTCAGAATAGCCTGGGGCAGCCAATGAGTTTTTAGGAAATCGTGAGTTTCTTTATAATGTGTTTTGCTTCCTGATAATTTTAATATTTTCACTGAGCTGTTACAGTAAGTGGCTTGCTAGGACCTTGTGATTCTGACTGTTAAATCACATCACTGCAATTTAACTGCAAAGGTAGCACCTTTGACTGGCATATTTCATTTTAATGCGTCTAGAGGCATTCACGCAGGAAGGCCTTCACAGGCAAAGCAGATGCTTTCAGAAGGCAGACCATTTCCTCCAGTTCATGCAGCAGCCTGTTTAGTTGTTTTTATGGTCCAGATAAGAGGCTATTGTTATAATGGTTTCAAAGACTAGAAGATTCAGGGGAAGAGAGAACAATAGCCAGCATCAGAGAAAATTTCAGTATCTTAAGCTTTTGTTGTAAGCTGACTTGATTCAAGAACACCCGAAAGCTACCTTCCCTAAAATTCAAGTTTAATAATGGTCTCAGTGGTTTCTGAGATACTGACAAATGCGTGGAAGAGCTTTTCCTCCATAGATTGCCCTAAAGAGCTGCACACTTTTATTTCTAATGGCAACATTTGTGAGAATTATTGCTGTTTCCATTTCTCTACTAAAGCAGGTAAAGGATGCTCAGGATGGGCATGTACAAGTTCTATGATTTGAATAGGGATGCCCAAGCTAGCTTGTTTATTTGTTTAAGGAGTCCTGGATATACTCAGTCTTGTTCTTGCTACCACCAGTGTCCACTTACGAGAAGCATCAGCAGAAGCATACCTAGAGGAAGCTCCAGCAAGAACATGGCTGCACTGTGCATGAAAACATGCTATGAACAGCAGCTGGGCACAGCTAATGCACCTGGAGACACAGGATACTGAGTTCAAATGCTTATTTTCCTAACCTATGGGCAAGCCCACTAGGACATACAGATTTTCTATGTTCCCGCTGAGGGAAGAGTCCATAGCATGAAAGCTTGCTGACGTCAGTGGTGTCTGATCAGACTGCCTTCCTCTGGCATTGCCAGGTGCTTGCAGAAAGGACTTAAGCTTCACCTTATATAGGCCACCATAGGCCTACATTGAGCAGTGAGGATTGTCCAAAAGCACTAGAGCATGAGTGAGAGGATCTCTGAGAGCCTTCCCAAAGTATTCAGGATTATTCTACCAAGTACTGCATTTTTAGTTCCTTAAGAGCGATGCTACAACATGCGATGGAGTAATTCTGAAGATTAACCAGAGCAGAATACTTGTGTGAGACTCAGGAGAGCTGGCTTTGCTTTTGGCTCTGCCAAAAGCTTACATGACCTTTTCCTTTCTGTACCCAGCTCCTCTTGGGATTGAAGAGAATTGTATACGTTTTATTAGAAGAAACTAACAACAAAACAAAAATTATGCTATCAAGTCTGTTTTTAAAAGAGGATGAAGAGCTTGGCTTACAAATTCCTCAGAAGTACAGAAGCTTCTACAGAAGACTGGGCTATCTAAGCCTAAGTAGAAGATCCTGATTCCTGAACCACACGCAGGGTCTGAAAGCATCTTTAGTTTCACAGTGTAACCCCCAGGTGTGTTTACCATGCACCCCAGAACTATCACTCTGTGACCCATCCCAGAGGCCTCAAACTAGGGCTCTGCCCCTCTCTCTTAGCAGAGGGCTGAGCCAGCAGACATGACTATTTACCAACAGCACAAAGCACAGCAGGGGATGCAGAGAAGCAGCTTTAATTACAGATGGAGAAATGGGGTGTTATTCCCCTCTATACAAGATCCTTCCAAGGCCATAGCCAAATCCTCCCAGGCTGCAGCAGAGCAAAGCGCTGAGCTTGACATCTTCCCCCATCATCCTGCTGCTTGTCTGTCATACCCCATCTTTCTCAAAGGAGAAAGTTATGTTAAAGGGTGCCAGGAAACAACTTAAAAACCCCTGAGTATGGAAGAAGTTTTACTTGCACCCCCCTCTTGTAGAGCTGAGACACAAAGGAGGACTTACTAATTTACTAGCTCCACTGCTAAGTCTGCAGCAGCTCAAAACACCCCAGGCTCCCCTTCTCAGATGGGCATCCCGAACACAAAGCCACCTCTTCCCTCACTCCAGCAAACCCACAGGCATTTTAGGATCCAACCTTTTATTTCTTACGAGGTTAAACAATCAGCTTCCTGCCTGATTTGCTGAATTGGGTATTTTCTCCCCCTTCATGCAAATGAGCAGTTAATTATTTACCAGCCTGTCTGTAATGCTCTAGTTTACATGCAGGAATTTACATGATTTATTAAACAAAATGGCATTTAAAAAGAAATGCTGTCATAGATATGTCATCCTTAAAGAGGAATGAACATTTTTTTTCTTCAGAAAGTAAGTAAATTAAGGAATTGCTGAAGATGCCTTCTTTTGTTTACAGCCATTTACCCACCTAAATAAATCATCTCTCGCCCTTTCATTCACAGGCTTTGTGATGAAGTCCCATTAGTTGACTAACCTTTGTGAGTATGTTGGAGTTGCAGCAGGAACTTCTTCATGAAGAAGATTATGCATTAATCTTGAATTCCTAAATGACTGCCTTAAAAAACTGGGAAGGTCAACTGGTAACTGTGCATTATTAGTGGCCTAGAGAGCGCATCAGTGAGAAATTAAAAGGGTATTTAACCCTTGCTAGGCAATTTTTTTTACCCCAAACACTTTTTGCAGACATGAAAAACTCAGATTTGGTCTGACAAAATGTTTCATATTGATTGTGGTGGATTGTTTGCATAAAAGCCCTTACAAATGTAGAAAAAGAGATTTCATTTTTCGATTTCAATTTTCCTTGAAACACTATCCCATTTAGAAGTAAACTGCTGCTGTATGTTCCTTGACACTATTCATTACAAAAGGAATTGTGATGCTGTAAAGCCTGACTCTCATTTCTTAGTGGGAAGTACTCAACGCTTCTCAGAGCCAGACATCTCTGAATTCAGAGTCAGAGTCTGTGGTCCCCAGGCACAATTAGCTAAGCAGCATCTTTCTTAAGCCTAATGCGTTTAAGGCTCGGTCAAAATGGCTTGAAACTGAACTTCAAATAATAAACATATCAATCATTTCTTTGTTCACTGGATTACACCTGTATTAATCATGATCTTCACAACAACCACAAAAGCATTGTTCTTACACTTTCCACACTGCTTTAAGTGTCAATGTCCTTGTACTTGTCACTGGAGACATGACATTTCTGAGCTTATCTTTTGTCAGGTTTTGTCTGGTGCCTTTTGATTTCCTTTGAGCTTATTTTTTGACAAGCAGGTGTGATCCATAACTGCTAAACAGTAGGTTCATTTATTATTGCAGAAGATAATGTAGTTTAATAGAAGACACCCCATAAAATCTGTAAATAATAGGAATTTGGCTAGATATATTCAAATAGAAATAAGGTTCACATTTGGTCAGGGACGGTAGTTAAACCAATGAGTCAGGCTACTGAGGGATGGATATGAAGTCTCTGAGCTGAGGTCCAATGCTCTTTTCAAACACCTCGTTCTACTGCCAGTCATTGGCTTTGATGTAGACATCATGGTGTGAACTTTGCTTGCCTGGGTTATAAGAAAGATCAGGCTAGATAATCACAATGGTCCATTTTGGTCTTAAAAACCCCAATAAGCTAAAGCAGTGAATCTTTATGAATTTTTCAACATTGACATTAATGTCTCTCTTCTTTTGTGGAGATGAGCTAGGGAAATTTTTGACAGCAACTGAGTCAGCAGAGCAGCTCATTCTAGAGTAAATGTCTGTGGAAAATACTTTGAGCAAGAACTGTAATTATTGCAAAATATTGCCATGCATCTTTTTAGGGATGTAATCAATGGAGTGGAATATTTCCTTTCTTCCTGACTGTTGATAGCAGAGCTATGCTACCCAGGCCACTCAGTGCCTGGTTCCCCTTCTGACTTTGGGAAGGCTGGAATTAGTCTAACTGTTGGAGTAACTCTAGACTTCTGTGAGTGTGAGTGGAGTAAGATGTGAGTGGAGTAAGGCAAAGCATTCAAAATCAGAAGCAACCACCCAAACCACCTCAAAACCATCAAATAAACAAACTCTGGCCTTTGCAGGGTGAAATCAATTCCTGTTAATATTCTGTACAATGCAACTGAAGCCACTCTACTTAGCTCTACCTTAAATGTCACTGTATGTCACACTTTGCAGAAACTGATAGTTCCATTTTCAGCTTATTGAGCTCCAATTAAGTCAATGGTTTTGAGCAAGTTCTCCTATCCAACCCATACAGAAGACTTCAGATACACAATCTGAGGTAGGTGTGTACAGAGGGGGCTGAAAATGCAGTTGGGGTTATAAGAGTTTGTGTAATGCTATGCACACCTATAGCATCTCCTATTCCCAGGCAAAAAGAGACATTGTTCACTAATGAAGTCATTTCTGTAGGAGCACCCAGAGAACCTGTCTATCAGGAGCTTAGAAGTGAACAAGGGAACGCTGACCAGCGACAAGTGTGTATGCAGGGCCGGCAGGAGGTGGACAGCAGCCTCTTGCTAACATTTTGAACACTGGCCATTGCATGAGAACTCCTTTGAAAAACAGCTTCCTCAAAACTGTTCTGGTCCTTGCACTGAGCAGGTGTTATATCAGTGCTAATTCACAAAGAGAGCACCTCACGTTGCAGTGTTAATACCACTTTCTGCAATGCCAAGATCTCCTGTGTGGAATGTGCATTGAGCAGGTAAGCCCATCAGATCTAGGGAAAATATAGTCAGGAGTGCTACAGCTAATGCTCCCCTGGGACAGAAAGTCATCTCTTTTCCTTACTGAGGAGTACGTTTCAACAAGCTAGATGTTAAAGTCTTTCCTCAGAAGAAAAGAAGCTGGGGGCTGCTCGAATACATGCAGCTTAAAGTTTGCACAGATTGGGCTAACATAAAGCATTTACAGGTTGGAGTACTGGGATAAATTAACCACTAGCCTGACTCTGATCTCACACTCAATGCTAGTTACCAAGTAGCAGCCTGACAGTGGTCACCTGACAAAACAAGCTGCAACCATACCGAAGCCTTGGACTGGAACCTTTGTGTTCCTGTTTGGTTTTTTTGAAATGAATGTAACAAGAAATACTGATGGCTCCTGACTGCTGAGGCTGCATTTTATTAGAACACAAAAATAATAAACTAGAAAAGATAGATTAACTACAGTCGCAAAACCAAGTCTGCTTCCTTTCAGGTTAAACCCAACGTTCTGGGTTGAAACAAGTTCTTTGTGAGTCTTCCTCTGTCTATCACCTCTGCATCTGGGCTGTGAGTTGCTCCCTGCTGCAGGCCAGGAACTTCCCCAAGCATCTCCTAGCCATGCTGAAGACTTTTTGTGTCCTTCACCTGCTCTCTGGCTTTCAGCAGAAACTCCAAGCCAAATGTGCTCTCAGAGGATGAGCAGTCTCCACCCCATGCATGAGTAGCAAGGACAAAGTAATCAGATAGCCTTTGCCTTCCTGTCCAGCCACAGCACCACTTTGGCAGGATGTCTCTGTCCAGGGACTATGAGCAAATAGTTCTAACATCTGTCCCCTGCAGAGATGCACACAGGCCCTCTCTTCTTACTGGGACTATCTCAGGTTATGTAGAGGTGCCAGCTAGAGGGCTTTCTGACACAGGGCACTGTTAGTTATTGGCATCAGATGACATTAGTGACAATCCTTAGCCCAGAAGGAGGCTGGCAAATTATTGAGGATCCTTTTGGACACAGAGGGCCTTTCTCAGTGAAGGTCCCTATCAGGAAACCAGAAACACAGAGAATAAAACTAACCCATCTCACTCCTTAGAAAGAGCTGGAGAACAGATGATGCCTGAAAAGGGACTTACAGGGACGTGTGAAATATCTGAGGAGAAAACTGCTTTCCTTCCTCCAGTTACATGGGCTTCAGGACTGGGCAACCTAGGAAACAGAGAAGGTGGAAAACAGAGTGCAAGAGCTGCAGCCAGTGCTCCTGCTGTGTTCGAGATGGCTGAATTTTAGACACATGCTTTTATGTTCTTCACTCATATGCCCCTGATGTTATGATGAGTTATATTTATCAAGCTCCTTTGGCAGTCTCCTCTGGACTCTGACCATCAATTTATCTCCTTTCACCTGGTTTGAGTCACCTCCATTTTTTAAGAACAGACTGCCGGAGGAATGTGTCTCTGTCTTCTGCAGAAATTTGTCACTTCTTTCCCTTTGCACACATGCTCCTCTGAAAGCAAGCTGTAAAGTTTGGTTCTGCTCCCTTGCTAGATTTTTAATCTATATGAGGCTTCTGGGTGGCAAAGCCACCATTTGGAGGGTGAACCTGAGACAGTCATGTCCTGCCCTTGCCTCTGTCCATTTCTGCCCTGAGTAGCCTGGCTGCTTGGCTGCAGGCTTCTGTGTTTAAGGCCACATCTGATCCGATCAGAGCAGGGAGGTGCTGGCGAGGATTGGGGGCAGCCAGTCTGCGCTAACAGTAGGTCAGGTGAGGAAATTCCCGGAACTTGGGGACTGAAAGCACATAAATCAGGTCCCTTACAGCACAGATGGGGCAAGATGATGGTGAAGTGGCTTCTCTGGGCTGAGGGTGAGTCCCAGGGGATTGTGCTTTCTGCAACTAGGTATGCTGGAAGGCAGACAGCTCAGAGCAGTGAATCTGTCTCTTTTCATAGTTGCAGGATAGACATGTGCAGCTCACAGAGTCCAGCCCTGCACCAAGGAAAACAAGCCAAGAAATGGTGGGCTTCCCATGTGAATCTACTCAGAATAAGTTGAAGTCCAAAAGGGCTTGTTAGATTAGACGCAGCCTGTGAAAATGCACTGTTATGTGGCCTGAATTAATATTATTGTCAATGTACAGCATGACACTTGACCTACCAAGTCCTTTCAGATCCATGCAGATTTTGCATGGTACCAGTTTTGGTATCTCTGCTTCCTTGGCAGAGTTCCTCTCCATAGCCATGCCCTTATCCCTGCATCATACCACCTGACCCCTTCATACTCTAACATTCCTTGAATGGCAGTAAAGAATGGGCCGAGAGGCACAGTTTTATTTGGGCAAGTATGTATGGAAAGTATCTCTGATACGTATGTTTTGTTCTTACATACTTGCCTTTAGCAGAGTCACAGCTGAACAAACCTTTTGCATATATTGAGAAACTTCAATGCAATCAGCATATTTCCTAGTAAATAAAGAACTACCACTTGCTCAGTGGAGATTAGGCACAAGAACTTTAATCTTTTCAGTCTTCTTCCAGAGCACATGACAGGTACAGCTCTGTCCCACTCAGTGGCTGCTTTGTCCTCTTTCTCTTGGCTATGTGTGGGGAAGTCTCTTCTGAAGGGAGGTTTGAGCTCTCTGCCTCGGCACTTGCTGGTGCAGCTAAAAACAAGCCTGAGCAGCCCTGAGAAGTTCCCAAGTTGAGTTCAAGATCAGAAGCCTGAGGATATTCAGAGTGACAAATCCAAATATTATGGAATAGGAGCCAAAAGTTATTTCCTTCTTGCCTGACCTATTGTTAGTGCAGTTGTAGGGGAAATGGCAAACTACACTGTTCTGATCTTTGCTTGTTATAAGCTTTCCAACACCCCTGCAAGGAATTTTATTTTAGCTTGATGGGTTTTAGAATTTAATTTTCAGTATTTCAGAATTTGTGACCCCCCACCAGTCCACCTGAGGTCAGGAAGCACAAAAGCTTTTGCTTCTTCTCCTCGCCAAACAGAACTATACTCGGCTGAATTTCACTTTAAGTTCTAGAGCTGGATGTCTGAGGTACAAAGAAAATGAAATACTCACGAATATTCTTTTCAACAAAACCTGCATATTCTTAGAGCTGCCCTTCACAGCTTTTCCACTTATTTTCCAATCATATGTGGAAGATGAGATTTTTTGTTTGCAACAAGGGTTAGCCAAAGCAAAAGTGTCCTGAATACACACATGTTGCCGTGTCCGACTGCAGTCCTGGGGGGGCAGGCAGGTGGTGCCTTTTATTTTCCTTTTCAGACCAGCTGGGAGCAAGGGAGGGGAATTTCTCTTGTTCACGGACGGTCTGCAGTCAGTAACAGTGACCAGTTAGGTTTTGCAGAGCAGCCCGAGGGCACCCGCAGGCCTTAGCGGCCCTGGGCGGCCTCCGCAGGGCCCCTCTGCCCGGGGCCCCATGTCAGTTCGGCCCCAGAACCAGGCCTGGCCTGGGCTGTGGTGCCCCTGTGCCAGCCCCGTCCCCGACTGTCCCCTGAGAGACTCAGCCTGTCCCTGTTCCCGACTGTTCCCTGAGAGATGCAGTCCTGTCCCTGTCCCCAGCTGTCCTCCATGGACCTCAGGCCTGTGCTGCCCCCAGGCCTGTCCTGACCTGCTGACCGGACTCTGTGTCCCCGACCCTGTCCCTGCTGTTCCGGCCTGCTAAGCGGCCACCCTGTTCCTGTCCCTGCTGTCCTGGCCCACCAAGCGGCCTCCCTGTCCCTGTCCCCACTGTCCCGGCCCTGCCCCGTGTCCCTGCCATGCCTGGGACCAACCCCGTCGCTATCCCCACCCCGGCCCCGCTCGGGGGTGCCCATGGTTCCCGGTCCTCTCCGCGACAGGGCGCGAGGTGGGGGAGGCTGCTCAGGCCGCTGCCATCGTGGTGGGAGCAGCCACGGTGAGCTGTGCCGTGGTGAGCCGTGCCGTGGTGAGCCGTGTTGTGGTGAGCTGTGCCGTGGTGAGCCGTGCCGTGGTGAGCCGTGCTGTGGTGAGCTGTGCCGTGGTGAGCCGTGCTGTGGTGAGCCGTGTTGTGGTGAGCTGTGTTGTGGTGAGCCGTGCCATGGTGAGCTGTGCTGTGGTGAGCTGTGCCGTGGTGAGCCGTGCCGTGGTGAGCTGTGCTGTGCTGAGCTGTGCCGTGGTGAGCTGTGCC
>NW_020450893.1:0-26566 GCF_003343035.1 Apteryx rowi | reverse complement strand
TGGTGAGCCGTGTTGTGGTGAGCCGTGTTGTGGTGAGCCGTGCCGTGGTGAGCCGTGCCGTGGTGAGCCGTGTTGTGGTGAGCTGTGTTGTGGTGAGCCGTGCCGTGGTGAGCTGTGCTGTGGTGAGCCGTGCCGTGGTGAGCTGTGCTGTGGTGAGCTGTGTTGTGGTGAGCTGTGTTGTGGTGAGCCGTGCCGTGGTGAGCTGTGCTGTGGTGAGCCGTACCATGGCCGGGGGAAGAGCTGCCGGAAGGTCCGGAGACCCCGAGAGGCAGGAGCAGGCGCCGGGGCCGGTGGCAGGGTGCAGGGGGCTGCGCCCGGGGGCCGGAGGAGGCCGCGGGGATCTCGCCATGGCCCACAGCCCCCTCTGGGCGAAGGTGGAGAGCAGGCCGGGCAGGGAGCCCCTGCCCGCCAGGACCCCGGTAGGACCAGATTTGTTTACAGATCCTTTGTTTACACTCCGTCTCCTTCTGAGTTTTGTCTGCTTCGTGGTTCTCAGTCAGTTTTGAATGAAATGTGGCCCTGGTGCTGAGAAGCCCCTTGGTGCGTGGCCGTGCGCCTTCCCGCTGGCCTGCGCGTGCCCAGCCGCTCTGCTGCGCAGCCATGTCCTGCCCTGCGCCTCAGACGTCGAGCCGTGCTGCCTCACTCCCGCAGCTCAGCTCTTTAGGGGGGGCTACAAAACGCGAGTGGAAAAAAGCACTATATCTTTAAATGGCAGGATACCCCCCTGCCCCGCCCCCCTGCCCCCGTCTGCTGCCAGTAATGTGAAATTGTGTTTATAACAGATCCTCTAAACATTTCCTGGACAGGTTTAATTTTTATTTTTAATCATCTGACATGCATTAATCATTTCTTTCCAGAATTTAAACAATTATCAGGCATCATTTCTAGAACAGTCCATATTATTCCTAATTTCTCCTCCTCCTTCCAATCCAGGCAATGCAAGAAGCAGTGCCTAGAATAAAGGTCACTGCACGCTGTTAAAACAGCTTTCATTTGCATGATGAATAAACAGAAGAAACCGAAGCCTTAGCGCATTGACAAAGCTGCAACTGCATTGGCATCAGGGAGACTTGGGATACATTGCAGGATGGACCATTAGCGTTTGGCTAAAGCAATGCTAATCCAGGCCTGAAAAATATGCAGCCCAATTACTGTAGCTATGCCACAGAAATAATGGGGAACTTGGGAGTGGGACTGATGAGCAGCTTCATAACAGGCTAATGAGCAGTCTGGCTGCTTTCCATCAAAGGCCTAGTGGAAGTTGGTACAAGAGTCCTGGGGTGGTACAGGAGGAGAATGTGCAGATCAGGAAAAGTCCAAATAGAGCATTAAAACAGAGCTTGAACTGAATGGAAGCTTGTGCTTAGCTCAGGGATAAAACAATTTAAATGTGATAGGTGCACGAGAACCAAGAGGTTTTCAAAAGGGGCTGTATTTGCATGGTAAAGAGTACAAGGAACTGATTAAGTGTATGTCTGGTAGAGCCATTTTAGACTTTGAGCTTCTGGGTGTCTGGAGGCCTGGAGGTGGCTGAGAGCAGTTGCTGAGGGTAACATAGGAGGAGGTGGGCAGTAGTTGGGAAGTAGTGAAAACTGCTGAAGAGGAGGTTAGGGAGAGGCTGGCAATGACAAAAGTATCTGATGCACATGAAACTGGACCCATTATTCATGTGCTTGCATCTACTGTCTAGTAAACAACTGAAGACCACTGTCTCCATCTCTGTTTACTGGAGGCCCACGAGCACTTTAACAGCTTTCTATTGCTCCTAGTTGTAGGTTAGCTGAAAGAACTGAAGGACTTGCTGTGGCTCTCAACACCCAAATCCTCCTGATAAAATGTGTGCGAAACTGGTACTACTGGACTGTAGGATATTTTTTCTCCTCAGCATTTATTTATTTTTATTCTTTTTTAAATTCATGAGATATGCACATTGGTAATTTGGCAAAGTCAGGATCTCAAAAGTTAGGCACTGTCTGCACATCCTAAATTCCTCTCTCTGTTTATGCATTATGATACCCATTTTAATGAATGTTCACATGTAAGTGCTAACCTGCATCTGCTTTTGTTGCCTCCTTGTCCTTCTGGCAGCGTAGCCCCTGCAGGTGTTTGGTTATCATCTGTTTTCATTGTGGCTGGGCAACAGGAGGTTACATGTTTGATTAACTGTGATTCAAGATAGCTTTTCTTGTCAGGAAACTATTTCAGCATGTGCTGAAGTGTGCTTGGGAATCATGTCCCAAGGTAGGTCAGAATCTGAATCCCAGAAGATGTAAGTAATTTAAGATTCTCCAGGGTGATAAAAACAGTTGAAATAAATTATAGTTATTCAAGAGATGATTGAAAAGCATCTCTTATTACTGGACAAGTAACGAAAGCACAGGTGAGGTCTCTGCCCAGAAGTGCTGACAATCATTCTAAATTAGCTTTTAATTTCTTCCTTCTAATTTCTTTTACTGCTTTTGTACAGTGCAGACACAAGAATAGCAGTGTAATGATCTTGCTGCATAGAAGCCTTCCTTTCTGAGTCCTGCCTTTCTCAGAAGCTTCTGATGGTGTGTTAGGAACCCGAGAAGAGTGACTTGCTTCAAAGTGGCTAGGCAATGGTCTCAGAGGGACACAGAATAGGGCAGATGTTTTGCAGTATATCATCAGTTGCTGCTAAAGTGCTAACTTGAATCCCTTGCCAGCCATAGACTGCAAGCAGCTATCAGATCCTGACTGCTGTACTTTCAATAAGGGAAGCTGCTGTGTCTTAGAAGTAAAACTATCTGTGACTGACATATTTTGTTACAACTGCTAGGGTAATAAGTTATTTCTGTGCAAAAACTGAGATGTAATTATTCCTAATGTTGTCATGTTGACTTGCTTCTTGTACTGCTAGCCAGAAAGGTAGCTTCAGTAAATATAGGAAACTCAAACCAATTAATAATAAAAAGGATGACTTCTAGAACTGCATGCTTGAATGAAGAAGGCAAAGAGATGTGTGTGAACACTTATTCCGATCAAAACAACAAATTTTCCAGCATGTTATTTCTGATCCTTTCTGTTCATTCCTCATCAGCATTCACAGAGGTACACATTGTTTGTGAGAACTTCTGTGAGAAAAGGAGCATATGAATATTCATAGGAATGACAAGAAGTGAGATGCAACTGTATGTGCAAAATCTGTATGAGAAGTACTTGGGTGCCCATCATGTAATCTTGGTAGATTTTTGCACAGTTTAGCAGTATCTCAGGCAACAAGTCTGGGTGCAAATGTAGTGCCAGGTGACAGATCAAACTCTACAAGCAATAAGTAGCTAATATTCAAAGAAAATAAACTCTGAGGAAGTCCTTGGCTTAAATTTCTTTTGCATAGAGCATTTAAATAATCATGAAATAAAGAATAAACATGCATATATATTACTAGGCTGTTAGGGTAGGTAGCGGAGAAAACACCTATTGAACTTCAACAGGGTCATGTTTTCACTTTAAACTCTTCATGCACAATTTGCAAACTGCAAAATAGAGCTGAATTTATTAGTTAATCCTGTGACTGAACATCTGTGCAGAATTTTATACTTTGGCCTGGCCTGGTTCTTTTGCTGCTTTCAAGCAGAAAATGAACCAACAGTAAAGTAGGGCAAAACCATGACTCTCTCTCTCTCTGTCTAATCTATTTTTTAGATTCCAGAATTGTTTTCCTGTTTTGCCTCAATACATATGGAAGATGGTCTGACACTGAAGGTTATGATTTCTGTTTCATCTCCCCGCTGTCTCCCAGACAGTCAATAACATGGTCATCCTGATACTAATTGATGTGCTGTTAGTGCTCATACAGAGAGTCTGTATGCTGTTTTACCCTAAGCTTTGGTATTACACACAGTTGCTTCTGAGCTTCTAGCTAAATCTGAATCAGTGATGAATTTGTAATATCTCTGCCCATCAGCTCAGGTCAATCTCTGTTTTTGGACTGGTGCATGTTTCCATTGATGCAGTGCATTGTCCAAGATCATCTCCTAAATAACTTCTTTCAAATACTGTCTGACCTCTTGTTTTGTATTGAATGACAAAGTTTCTGAAACCGTTTCATTTCATTTTGAAAGGATGCTAAGAGCTTATCTGCTTTGCTGTTTCTGTTCCGTGATTGAACGGTCCATCCTCCTTGTATTGTTTGAATCTTTAAGCTCCAAATTTGCTTTCTGGGGACGTGCTGTAACATCTGTTTAAATGAGGTTGCTTGTAAAATTATTCTCAACAAAAAGCCTACAAAAGGGCCAAAGTTAATTTAATGCAGTGTAAGCTCATAGAAACATTTAGAAGTATTTGCTTGACTCTGGTACCTGTGGTTCATAGGTCCTTTTCTGTATAGTGCCTTGGGAAATCGAAGCAGGAATAGGAACGTACAAATTAAAGGTGCATAGAGTGCTGCCACCTTTTGGTAAAAAGTTAGGGAGAGCTGTTGGCAATACTGGCTTGGAGAGAAATGCCATCTCAACACTTAGGTAGTGATGAAGAGTGATTTCCTAGGACATAATCTGCTTTACAAGAATGTTATTCCATGTAGCTCCTCTTCTTTCTCCCTCCTTTGTGCAAGCCTTCCTCCCGTTTCTTCCTTAGTTACTTGTTTTCATTAACAGCTTTCATAACATTGTTTTGTCATGTTTATATCTGATGAAAGCAACATGAAATTGCTTACAGTATCCCATAGCTTTGAGAAAGGATGCTCCGATGCCTCACTTTGGAGGTGCAGTGACTTAAATCAAAGACATCTAGCAGTTGAGCAGGTTGTAGAAGACTGTTCAATGTGGAAAAATGACTTGTGTCTAAATGCTGCTTGTCTCCTGGCACTCTGGAGCTAGGATGTGGACTGAGATGTTTTATCAGTCTTGCCAAGATTCAGTTGTAATAAACAGTTAGGTTTGAACCGCTGCTTCTTCCTCCATGCACCATTCAGAGATACAAGGCATATAAAAAGGGAATAGCCATGTGGTGTTAGCGTGTAATTTTACTTCCTACCACTATATGTTTAAATGCTTCTGATGTAAATTTTATGCAGTTTAACCCGTAGGAGAAGACAGACATTATATAGATGGACAGAGGATTTTTTTCAGTGAGGCTATTTCCATTATTGAAAGAAGATGGGACCAAAACAGAAATCTCACTCTCTTTTGGAAATAACATTTTTGGAGGAGATAGGAGATACTGCATAGAGATGCTCTGATGTCGCTTCCCAGTGACATGAAGTTGAGCTGGGAAGTTGGACTAGCATGCAAATCTCTGTAGGGATATCTAATCCCTCATTACTAGACTATGTAGGGGAGCAGGCAGTACCTTAATCAGGGAAGGGCTGATGCCCACACAAAACACCTGTACAGCACCAGACACTGATTTGTGTTGGGAGTTAATTCTTCGTTGAAGAATGCTTTGCTAGTTATTACCAAGGTGCATTGTGTTACTCCTCTTAATATGGAGGTGCTGTGAGCAGCCTGCTGGAGATAACTAGCGGGTGTCTAAGGTTTTTAATAACCATTTTCAGGGTTGATAATGACAGTAATATTTTATTAAGCAAGAAAGCTACACATTTCTTTACTCTGTGGGCTCCAGCTTATAACTGGTAGTTAAATTGTACTATAATTTTATTTTACAATACATTCAAGACCTACTTTTGCAACTCTGAGTAGTACTTACTCACAGGAATAGTTTCTTTGACTTTAAAGATGACAATCACACAAACAAAGATGCAGAATCATGCCTTAGATCCATATTGTACATGCAGCATGTAAGTTATTGGATGCTGTAATTACTGCTTCTGTACGTGTTATGAAGTCAGCATGACTGCTTCTATTGCAGAGTAAAAGAACTGATAGTGAATAAATGAGAGGAAGCTACAAAGGAAACTTAGATGATATGCAAAACACAAGATGTCAAGATCTGACATTCTTCATCACTTATAAGAAGACATCTAATAACTCATAAGTCAATGCAAATGTCATATCACTCCTAAAACATTATGTATTCTCTATCAACAAGGATAATGAATGATTACAAATGTCCCAGTGCACAAAACACCAGCAAAACAAAAGGGAAGCATGAAATTAGATTAAAGAAATAAAGTAGAAAATAATGATAATGCTACTACACCTTGCTTTGTATAATACTTACCATCTGGAAGAATTTCAAAGCTCTATAGACAGGATGGCTGCTTGCTAGTTCCAGTGGATGTAGGCAGGTTTACACATGTCAAATCTGACCATACATACATAAACACTCATACATCAATTATATATAGCTGTTGGCACAAAGGACAATTTCTTCAAATACTTTGTGGACTTGCAACAAGGCAGACACAGTATTTTGGAAAAAACAGAAACACTTTTTGAAGGTTTCTTTGCAGGTGCAAGGATTGGAAAATTAGTTTTGGCATCAATAGCATTTGTAATCACATGAGTCCAGGAGCTGAAACTTGTAAAATTTTCATTAGTGTGACCAACTGGATGTTCAGTTTTCTGAACATCCTATGACTTTTCCTTCCCATTCTTAGCCAGATGTTCATCAGCTGTGCAAGCCTGCCTGAAGCAGCGCTGGTCCCTGAGGCAGTCCTACTCTTCCCCTGAGCCCTCAATTACTTTTTTTCCAGCCCTTTACGTTATGCCAGCATGAGTCTTTACACACTGAACTGGATCAGGAACTGTATTGTTTTTTTAGGATCAGCTCCCAGACCCAGTTGACTTCACATGCATGTATGTGTGGTGGCACAAAGGCAGGGCAAGGACAAACAGGTAGAGGAGGCAGAGGATACAGCTGGCTCTTTTGTTAGCAGTGCTGATCTCCGGGCTGGAGAGTTGGGCAGAGAGGAACCTCGTGAAGTTCAATAAAGGCAAGTGCAGAGTCCTGYACCTAGGCAGGATTAACCCCACGCACCAGTACAGGTTGGGGGTTGACCTCCTAGAAAGCAGCTCTGCGGAGAAGGACCTGGGAGTGCTGGTGGACAACAAGTTGACCATGAGCCAACAATGTGCCCTTGTAGCAAAGAGGACCAATGGTATCCTGGGTTACATTAGGAAGACCATTGCCAGCAGGTTGATGAGGGTGTTCCTTCCCCTCTACTCAGCCCTAGTGAGGCCACACCTGGAGTGCTGGGTCCAGTTCTGGACTCCCCAATACAAGAGAGACATGGAGCTACTGGAGTGAATTCAGTGAAGGGCCACGAAGATGATGAAGGGCCTGGAGCATCTCTCCTGTGAAGAAAGGCTGAGAGAGCTGGGACTCTTCAGCCTGGAGAAGAGAAGACTGAGGGGGGATCTTATCAATGTGTATAAATATCTGAAGGGAGGGTGGTAAAGAAGATGGGGCCAGACTCTTTTCAGTGGTGCCCAGTGACAGGACAAGAGGCAATGGGCACAAACTGAAACACGGGAAGTTCCATCTGAACATGAAGAAAAATTTTTTTACAATGAGGGTGACTAAGCACTGGAACAGGCTGCCCAGCGAGGCTGTGAAATCTCCATCCTTGGAGATATTCAAAAGCCGTCTGGACAGGGTCCTGGGCAACCTGTTGTAGATGACCCAGCTTGACTGGGGGAGTTGGACCACATGATCTTTAAAGGTCCCTTCAAACCTCAGCTGTTCTATGATTCTGTGATTTATGCCAGTTTAAATTTAGCTTAAACTTTTAAGCCTAACTATAACAATAACACATCTAGCATGTCCAGTGGTCTGTGCTCATGAACTTGCTTGATCTTCCCATCAATATATATCAAACAGGTTTATTACACTGATTGAATTAATGAAGACATCAGAGCAAGGCCATGTACTGGGGAACCACACAGATGGTGGATGAAACAAAACCAGGAGTCTCTCAAGAGAAAGAAGAGGCGGTCTTTGCTGTCGATGTTATCATAACGCTGTTGAAGCAAAGATGACCTGGTTCAAGCACAGGGCGTTCAGATCGCCTCATGGCTCCAGCCTGAGCTTTATGCTCCTGAAATGAGGGTACTTATGAAAATACCCTTTTATGTTGTTTCCTCAGATGATGGGAATGGGATCTAGGACCCTTCTTCTTTCTGCAAGGGTGTTAGCCATTAATTATTTAAGGAGGAAGGACTGGACTCCTGATTTCTCATAAAAAGAAGGCAGTCACAGATGCTTTTGTCCAGAGCCAGATCCTGCTGCTGAGTGCAAGGTGTGACTGAATCTGCTGCTGGAACAAGCCTACAGGAAGGGGGTAAGAGCCATAAGACAGAATATGTGGTATGTGTTATTACCAGAAAGACCCATTCGGGAAGCAACTTGTGCGTACACACAGTTCCTGAACTGCATCAGGCTCTGTTCTTTACTGCACTATTGAAGGGCAACTTTTGTCTTAGTTCTTCTTTCTGTCTTTTATATCCTGTGGCCAATCTTCTTTCAACATTTTTGTCACTGCTGTGCCTGCAATGTAGCAGGCATATTTTGTGCCTGAAATGCCCACAAAATCATTTTCATCCTTTCTTTCTCTGTGCATGTCTAGTCTCCATTTGGGATTTTGGTATAAGGCACAGTCACTGCTCTAGTTGTGATTTGTTATGCTTTGTTTTTTTGAGACAAATGATAAGTTTTTTCTTGGTAACTTTGAAACATGTTTATCTGCAAAATGTCTTAATATTCATCTAAAATCTATGCAAAAGGCTTTGTTAAAAATTGGTCCTCAGAAACTTAGATTACAAAAAGTATTGGCTTTGTTCTTTTTCCTATACTCTTGATCAGCTCTGCTCCTTTTTACAGGTAACAAAGCCAAGTGGTAATTAGGAGAAAAATACACGCTTTTTAAATGTTAAAGGCAAATTCTTCAAGACTACACAAAGGCACCAGGAGCCCATCTCCTACTGAAGTGTCGTGGGACTCAGGTACATAATTGCAGGTTGCCTGTAAAAATCTTCTCCCTTGCCATACATTTTTTAAGGAATGTTTATTTCAGGGTGGGAGTAACTGGGCTAAGATAGGCTCTGGGACAGAGGTAGGTGATGATTATACAGATGTTTCAGCAAAAAACCCCAAATCTCTAATACTTTACTCCGACCATATGCTTCTGAAGCCTTGCTCCTAAGTGTCTCATATTTAGAATAAGCATTCCTGTGCAGATATCCTCATAAAAAATGAACAAAGCAGTTATCTCACATCAGCTCTTACTGTGGTGGCCTTTACTGTGTTTTCACATGCACTTGTATAATGCTGTTACCATGCAAACAATGAGTCTGAGATAGGAAAGGACCAAATATTCCACAGAGAAGCAGATCCCAGGTTGGGTGGCAGTTCAGCTGCCTCATGGTGTGTATGCTGCTGTCTGGGGTGAACAGTGCAAGCATGACTTGGCTTATGCTTCCTTGCTGATGCTGTGATGTAGTGGGAAATAGCAGGAAAACTCCACAGATAAACCTGGCACTTGGACCAGCTTCTCTAGCAGAGTTTGCTTCCAGCCCTACAGGCTGCCTTATAAATGAACAATATACCCCATCCTTAGCAGTCTTTCTTGGCTACATTCTTCCTGCTCTTCTCCCATTTCTGTGTCTGTCACTATTAGAAGACATTTTCTTCTGTCTTCCTCTCGCCTTGTCACCTTTTCCTTCTTGTCTCTTTCCTTCTTCCCAATCCATGAAAGCCCCCTCTCATAAATGCCTTCCCCTTCAAGAATGGAGGCTGTTCTCTTCCTTTCATTTTGATAATAGCAGTTGGCTGTGGCCTCTTACCCATCAAGGAAACACAAGGAGAGCTCGGTAGGGCCTGGCTAAGCCAAGTTATTTGGCTCCTTGTCCCAGAGCAGGAAGAGGGGAGGTACAGCAGGTAGTGGAAGAGGGAAGATACTGGAAAATTCCTGGTGGCCAGCCAGAATCCAGAGGAGAAGGAAGTGAAAGGAAGGGGCTGGAGATAAGAGGAGAAGGCAAAAGCCAAGGGCTTTGATTTGCAAGTGAGCTGTGATGATGGGAATCTGTACGTTGGGACCTGACCTGAGCTTTCTTAAAGAGACAATGACTAGTTACGATTCAATTTTGTATGGATACAAAAACTTGGTGGAAGCATCAGCTGATGGATTCCGAGCTCTGGTAAAAGTCCATACCCTTACCATCCAGGGACTCTGCAGTAGCACAGGGCAAAAAGCATTATTTGCAAGTCCTTCTATAAATCTCTCCTCAGAACATGGATTCCTTCAGCAAGGATATCCTGGCAAAGGAGTGATTTCTGGTGGCTCTAGTCCTTGCTCAGAACACCCATACGGAGATATCCTTTGACATGTTATGAAATTAGTCTATAGTCTTTCAGAACCATCTCAAAGAATTATGTTGCTATGTTCTGTTAGGATTTTAACATAATTTGCGTAGAACATTATTAGCTTTTTATCTATTATTTTCTTATCTGTTACACTGCCGTGAAATGAGAAGCCATGTGATTAACAGCTGCCAGTATATCTGAATGACTTGGATCCTTTCTTGAGTTCATTCATTTGCTCACTGCTGTTTTAGTCTTTTCAAATGCTTACTCAATGGATCGATCACAGGCCATAGGGACATGTTGAATCATCTTAGTTTCGTGCAGTGGCCTGGTGAGTCACATGGCTTCATGCTGTTCCCTAGCTTAGAGAATGCATTTTCAACAAAATTACTTTCTGTCTGTGATTTTCAACTTCTGACCCCAAAGTGGCCAGACCTAGAATAATGCTGAGTGCCTTTGAAAATCTCTCCTACACATCTCGTATGCATGAATGTTTGTACACACAGCACCAAATTCATGGCAAAGGAATTTTATTTTTACTCAAGAGCTGTTGTATCTGAAGAGCTGTGCAGATATAAATACATCACGGTTAAGTTCACAGCATGGATTATAATTTTAATAAACCAACATAATTTTTTCAGAAGTCCTGCAACAGCATCTAGACCTCGTTCTTTCTCCCTGCCTCTCAGAGGGAGCATTTGCAGAATTCCCTGCTTATACCAGCTGATAATATGTTATAACTAATGAATTTTGTGGTAACTCCTAAGCAGATAGCAGTGTTTATAAACAGAAATTACAATATGTACTAAATCATTCAAAAGGAAATAGATAACACACCAAATAAAGTAAATGCATTTTATTGTTGTCTCATTATAAAGGCTTAATCACTCCCAGCAAAGTACTGTATATGCAGATATAAATGTTAGATTCTTTCTTAAAAAGCCTTCTGGGAAAATGGACAATCCTGCAAATTAAATAAACTGTAAATTCCGTGGTAGTTGTTCAACAGAGGTTACCAGAGCAGTCACTGTATGCTAATATTTATTGAAGATGATCCCCTTCTCTTACAGATAATGAACTTAGTAAATGACCTCAATTTCTCGTTGTGGTGCTGGCCTTTTCCAAAGAAACAGAAAATTGTATTGATTATGAGAAAATGTTCAGAAAGCATTTTCTGCAATGAGGAAGAACTGGCTACACTAAAACAAAAAGGCTGCTGAATTTGGCTGAAAATTGTAGCTCTAGGAAGAAAGAGGGAACAGTTGAGAGCCATCTCAACTCCAAACCCTCATATTCAGTAGCATATCTCTTGAGAATTGTAGTTCAGATCTCCTGTGTCCTCCTTTTCTCCTAAAGATCAGTGGTCTCAACCAGCTGGTGTTCACCAGTGGTTAACCTAGGCCAGGAACTCCTGACATGCTGTGATATTAGCATGGCGAATAGCCTCCACTGCATTGTGGGAAAGGCTGTCCTCCCTAGGAGGCCATCACATAGTGCAACAGAGGTTACAGATGATAACTCTCTCCCGTGAAGTACCATGGTGGAATTCCTGAAATGAAAATTTTAGTTTTCAGCCAAGGCTCAAAGTCTCTGGCTTCTGATCTTTCCTCTGCAAAACGGGTTGTCCATGAAAGTATGTCTAGACCTCACAGTGCAAATGCCCAGGAACAAACAGAAGTACCAGTCCATGTGTTCCTGGTCTGGAGGAAATGGAGAAAGATCTGTACTTTGGCTTTGCTATCTCCAACCAAGGGACTTCCATAAGGAGCTGGGGAGCACAGTAATGTTTGCTGATGGTATGTGCGAACGTGAGGGAAAGGAAGGGGCTGTTCCTTGCGGTGTCCTGGAATGATACACCTGCAACATACCTCCTGGATATCTGTGGCAAGCCTACCCCTGGCTAATTTATGGTAGTTTTTGTCGGTAGCCTGTACGTTGCTTAACCCCAGTCAGGACCTAGTTTTCAGTGGGGAACTGGACCAGCTTTTCCCTGAAGTTGTAAGTCTCGGCTAAGAGGATTTTGTTAATCAGAAGCTTTGTTAATATCTTCTAGTTACCAACAGGAAAAATGAGGCATGGAAAAGTGGCACAAATTGCTCGGGGGTATACAATGACATAATCATGGCTCCCATACTCTGAATGTCCGGCTAAAGAGTGCCCCATCTCTTCTGTACACAGTGTATGGCAGATAGCTGGAGCATGCTTGAAATTTAATAGCTGTTACAGCACACTGATAGACAGTCCTTAAGGACTAATTAGTAAAACAACTTATTACCTAAAATATATCTGTATTCTGAATTTTTCTGAGAATTTGATGGCCAGATTGTCAGTCCTGCATGTTGAAGTCTACCTGATGCATTTTTTTCCATATAAGCCTCATACCCTTTAATGAAGGGCATTTTGCTGATCAGCTAGTGAAAGTAAAGGAATAACAACTGGGTTCAAGCTATTTCTCTGTCGGGTACTAATTTAGGTCTCTTTCTTCAATCCTGCTTGTGATTTTCAGGAGGCTGAAGAGAGCATTACATTCCTACAAGGCATCTACTCCTTCGTCAAACTTAGTTAAAATTTAGCCAACCAATTCAAATTTTTTGGAAGATTGGGCTGGGAGGACCAAGATGGGCAGCAAAACTACATAAATCAAAATTTCATAGGAAACTAGGCTAAAAATATCTTAGAAAAGGATCTAGCCTACATTCCCTAAAGCAAGGTCAGCTATACTGATGGTTAGTGATTAACCACTCTTTCTTAAGAACCTCTGAAGGGGATTTCACTGTGTACTTTGGCGAAAACTGAGTTGACAAAGTCTCACTTTTCAGTGTTGTAGATTCAGAGGCATACTGTTGACACTAAAGTGTTTTCTTTCTAGGCACATCTCCCAATCTCTAGTTTCTCCTGTAGTGAAGTGACTGGTTCATATGCAGTCAAGGCAGCTCTTTAAACATTAGATGCCAAGTTGTGATTGCAGGACGTATAAAACATTTTTTGGAGTAGGCAGCTCTTAAGTAGAATCTGTGCTGAGTGCTCCTCTTCTCTTGGCTACTAGGTGAAGCATTCAGAACAAAATTGGAAAGTAGCTTTAAAAATTAAAGAATTCACAGTCCCTTTTTAAGGATAAAGTGGAAAGTATTTCATTGGTTACCCCAAGGGAAAAATGAAAAATTACCACAAGATCATTCCCAACCATGAAGGATAAAGAAATCTGTGAAATCTTAGTTGTAAATCTCAAGATGGTTCTAAAACTGCCTTTCAAATAAAAGGGAGGAGTCCTAGGTTTCTCCTGAAAGAAAGCAGAACTCAGGTTTGTTGGCTTTTTCCTTCTTCATCCAGGAGAATTGTGACTCTCAGTGGAAAACTGTGTGAGTTGAGAAGTGCAGAATAGTAAGAGCTGTGCTAAAGGTTAATACAAAAGTGTTAAGCCTTCTGTGCTTGGACTCAAGCCTGGAAATTGCCTCCCAGCTACATGGATCATTACCAAAGCGAGGTACATTATGGAGAGGATCTTGAGGATTCTGTAGCAAGAAAAGGTAAGCAAGCTCTGATATATTTTCCTCCGCTCTCCAGTGCAGAGATTTCTTTGCACAGTTGCTCCCAGATGGCATAGCAGCAGGCAAAACAACACGTGCACGCACACACACACACACACACACACACACACAAAGCAGATGGTTAGCTTTACTTTTGTGAGTAATTCTAGTAACTAGAATACCACACCACGTGATGGTACTGGGTCTAGTTCTTTTCAACAGCACTTGCTAGGAATCTCATGTGACTATAACATATCCCACAAGCCACTGTTGAGGTAAGCTTGTCACTAAGTCTGCACCTAGGCTGTGGCACGAGAACGTGCAAAATTCCTGTATCTCTATCAGCTCTGGGCATGCCGAATGAACTCAAGGCTTTCTAACATAGAGGTTATTATATCTTCTGAAAGGGAGTCTGAAACAACACATCTGAGAATACAAAGCTGGGATATTGAGAGGTGATCAAAGGTTCATGCAGGATGTTAGGAAAAGGTGGCGTCCACCACATTTGCCCATAGAGGTCTCTTCTGCTTTTTTTCTGTGTGCTGGTCAGGGCCAGGGCCAGGATCCCAAACTTGGATAGGTATCAAACAGTAATTTGATACAGGGAATACTTGTCCTGTTCCTGTCTCACTTGTTTGCAGTTCCAAGAATGCCACTATAAGTGGAAAGGATATATTTTTAATTGTGTATTTGTGAAACCCTTTGATACGAGCAAATTAACTTTGATCTTCAGCTGCTAAATGAAAGGCTTTTTCCTGGATCTGTTGGAAAAAGCTCCCTTAAACATGGAGGGTGAAGAAAGATACAAAGGTGATGGGGGCTATTAACACTTGCAACATCAAAGAGAGAGAAACAGAATAAACCCTCAACACAAGCCTAAAGTAAGGAGAGCTTTCCAAACTTTAAGAGGGGGAGACTGACTCACCAGGAGAGACGTTCAAAAAACCTCAGCGCAAAAGCTGAAATGATAGTTGCAAAAACAATTGCTGTGGAAAATTGGTTTGCTATAAGTTGTATTTCTGCTTTTACTGTGAGACAATGTAAGCTAATGGCAAAGCTTCTTTATTACGGAGGGGTAGATTGTTGCTTCCTGGCATTATCTACATGGTGGTTGATGGCTGTATCCTTCCCTTCCTGACCTGCCCGAGGGCAGCCAGGCTGTTTGTTTATCTGCGTGATGTTGCTGGATTGATCAGCTCTTCCTGTTTCGTTGCTTTTTTTCTGTTTTTCCACTTTCTTGCACCTGTGCCCATAAATGGTCCAGCAAAGTGTATGGGTTGATGTCACTGATGTTTTAATTAATGCTTCTGGTTAGTAGAATTTATATGTAACTGAGGAAAATGCATTGGCTCATGCTGAGTATGCAGCTCAGTTTAAGGAATAGTGAGCGGATGGGTGAGCATTTTTATATGAGATCTCTAAATAGATGGACTGTATAGTTCAGGACATGAAATGGAACATGTAAAAAGCAGGTGCTTTTTCCAAGCTACTTGAGATTGTATATTTTGGATGGGCAATCTTGTAAGAGCTGGACATTTTTAAGGACTTGTAGAAGTATATGGAGAGTGACCCCTTAATGAGTTATCTCATGTTTCAGCATGCCTGGATGTAAGTAAAGCCCCTGCTCCATGCTATCATTGTCTTTCCAGATAGAATTAAATCGGATGAGATTCTCATATGAAATGGAAATGCAGACAATGGAAATAGCCACAAAACAATGGTCACGGAAGACTTTTAAAGGTTCTTCTTAGATTAGATGAAATTTGGCTTTCATAAAGTTTTCTTTATCCTTTTTTTTAGCTTGACCAAGACTAAGATCTGCTTTCTACCCACCTCAGCATCTAATGATCATTGGTTTTCCAGGAAAATGCTTCTGGCTAGCAGAGAAGAAGGGTTTCAGGGTGTGAGATGGAGTCATGTTCAGGCTGTAAATTAGCTACACACATGACAATGTTTTAAGCCCAAGAATATTTCGTTGTAGTTTGGAAATGCCTGCTTAGTGATTTCACTTATTACAATATTACGTAGCAATTGCTGTGAAATGGCAGTAATGGTATGTTTGTGAAAGACTTGGCTCCTATTCAGATCTGCAAATGAGCATGAGATAAGTGGCACAAGAGATGTTATTTTTCCCAGCCTCGTGTGCTCACCCCTGCTAGCAGGTATGTGATTCTGTTCACATCTGCTTAATGAAGGTACTTATGTTGTACTAGAAGAAAGGGAAGTTGTTTGCAGGACAGAAGGAATTGATGAAAAACAAGAAAATCAAGTTACCAGCTGAGATGGTCTAAATCAAAAGCTTTTATTGAAAACTGTGCATTAGGACTGGGCATATTAATGAACCCAGGTCTTAACCATCTCTTGGCTTTGCATTGGCAGAAGTAAAGTTATGGCAAAGTTATACTTTGACACTGGCTTTCTAGTGATTTCAGATTTCAATTGCTAGAAAGGAATGGCACTTGGAGGTACGTTATAAATGAAGTGATTCAGCTGAGGCACCTGGCTCTTCTTTGAAAAATACGAATTCAGTGTTACAGACCTTGGTCACCTTGGGAGGAGTCCACAGTCATCACAAGTGCACCTTGTCTAGATCGATGGCTGAAGTTAGTGGTGTGCTCAGCAGGCACAAAGGACATTAACATGGACATGTGCCTTTGAAACAGCAAACAACTCAGTGTGCCATTCTTCTGGAGAAGCCTCTCAGCATTTAAGTCTTGCTTGTAGTAAACCTTGAACCAATTAAACTAACATCAGGTTTTTAATTGCTTTGGTTAGGCTGCTGCAAACCTCAGTGTGCATACTCATAAATCAATTTAAATGCAGGTTGTATCATCTTAGTGTAGCTTGCACTAAAACAGCACATTTTCCCCCCAAACTTCTTAAAAAAAAAAAAAGAGAGAGACAGAGAATTAGGAGGAAACAATTCTTAGTGATTCTTCAGAGTTTCCCTAGGATGTGGCAGGTTGCTCCTGCACTGGCCATTTTGTTGTGCTGTAGTTGCTGTGGTATTTACTGAGTGTGGAACCAAGAGCTGAAATATATCTTCTAGAGCAGGAAAGCTCTGCTGGCAGTGGGAGCTGTAAGGGAAAGCTGAATTGCTGGGCTACTCAAAAGGGAGCACTGCTACTGAGCCCTAAAGGAAGGGAGAGATGAGCCACTGATGCTTAGGGAAACCATTTTCTTTAGAGGGGAGAAGTTCTGTGTGACAGTCCACTCTCAGGACTTTCTCCTTTCACGGTGCCAGTCAGGCAGCCAACACTGCCTAAAACCCAGCCTTGCAGACAGCTGCTGTTTGCAGCAGTTGTTGCAGGAGGTCAGTAAGGAGACCTGCTTGTGTCACTCTGCTTCTCAGCTCATGCTTCCTCAGCAAAGAACCAGGAGCTGTGGCTGTGTGACTCCTGTTGGGCTGCAGGCCCCGAGCCATGCCGTGCTTTGCTCTGTTCAGGTATGCAGCAGCGCTACGGGGGAAAAGTGCTGCATTCCCTACCTGAGACCACAGGGACTGGTCCATCGGAGCTGGCGGGGCTGAGTGCCTCCGCGTGCTGCCCTCCCTGGGAGGAATATGAGGTGACAGGTTGCATTCCGCGAGCGCGTGGTCACCCATGCGGGAGCAGGGGAGCAGGACGCAGCAAGACCTGATCCTTGCTCTGTGCTGCTCCAAAGGGAGTGAAACTTTCGCAGGGCTGTGTGTGTACGTAATCTGGCCAATGGCCTGTCTATTCTGCCAGTCCTCAAAAGCATCCCACTGTGTCCCACCACACTACAAGCTACAAGAGCGTGTTAATCCTCTCTTCTCAGGTGCGGGAATGTCAGCTTTGCCTTAGGCAGAACTATCTGGGGATTACCTTTTTTTCCCTGACTTTAGTGCTTTCACCTTGAGTCTCTTCAGCAAATAAGTCCAGCTTTGATTCAGTGACTTTACCCTCATGAGATTTTCTGCGTGGAAAGGGGGAAAACAAGCCTTTCTTCTCTCTGCCACACTCCATTGACTTAAACGTTCCTGCGTGGAGGTCTCCTCTCAGTCGCCACAGCCCATCCACTCTGCAAATCGCATGAGTTCTTATGGCTCCTTGGGGAGAGAAGCAAATGTTTCAAAATTCAGAACAAAGCTGTGATCAGTCCTAGAAAGAAGGAAAAAAGGAAACTTGTTTGCTCCTGCTGCCACCTGTGGAGGATCCAGCAATTCTCTCTCCACCTGGCCAACTAATTCAGTGGGTAAGCTGGGTCTAACAGACTACTCAGAACCCCTTGGTTCTCACTCTTATTCCAGTTTTTGTTTTTCTTCTTTTCTAGATTTTGTTTGTTATAGTTATCAGCTAAGGCTTTCTGCGAAGAATAAATGCAGCCACGCCAAAGTAAATGGCCTTTAAACAATGACTGGCAGTGCCATACGGCTCTCTGCTTACTTTTCTGCCTGTGTCCAAGAGTCTGTCAAACCCTGAGGCTTAGCACGAGTAAAAATGGGTAGGTGAGGAACAAGACAAGAGCAAATGGTGCATATGGAAGGGATCATTGCTCGCATTTCTTCCTCTGATATGAAAGAAGAGGTATGAGAGGGAATTTTCTCCTGAAAAGCTAGGGAGATTTCTTAGGGCAAGCTTTTGTCTAAGTATCTCCTTCTCATCCACATGGAATCCTGGTGTCTTACAGCTCTGCAAGTTTATTCTTTTACAATTATATTGTTTGTCAGGAGCTTCTTTTATCTCCCTATTAATGCTAGGTACATAAATAATCACTGTGGAAAAGGACACTGAGTACACATCAGTTACCAATCTTGCATTTCACTGATGTCTCAAGGGCTGACATCTACATTTGTGAAGCAGCTGTAATGTCTCCTTGGTTCTTGAGACCCTCAACTATAGGGTTTGATAGTGATCATTTAATAATGGATGTAAGCCTCTAATCCTTGACTGTGATGGTACAAAAAAATATATTCAGTGTCCTTATCTGTGCTAAAGAGGATGTCTTAGGTTTGTGTAGCTAGCATCTTGGGCACAAATAAATAGCTTAACAAGTTTTGATGTACGAACTGAGCTGTCATAGGAGTCCATGTGCAAGCTAAAAGCACACAAGGATAGTTGCAGTAGCACAGCTGATGCACCATTACTTGTAACTTGCTTGTGCAACTGATCCTAAGGCAAATAGTCAAGTGCTTCATTGAGACACCCTTGATAGAAAAGACAAATGGGATAAAAAAGGTAAATTTAGCTGTGCATGTCAGATGCCTTGATTAAGAGACATTGCTTTAAGGCTTGATTTGGTTCTGGAATGTAGGGTTTGCCAGATTTTTTCAACTGGATTTCAGCAACATGGGCTGGGTGGGAGTGGGTGGATAAGGATGCACTGGATGGAGGGTGCCAGCTGCCTCATCAGCTGTGGATGCTCTGTTAGTCAGCAGAGGCAGGGATGAATAGATAGAAAAGAAACCAGCGATATAAAATGCAGGGGATTAAAAGCCACACTTTTTTAGACTAATTATTGCCTTCTGACTGTGTTTTAAACTTCTCTGAGATGTCATGTCATTCTCCATCCGTGTGTTCCCTTCTCAGTCTTCTGCAAGCCCTTTTAGACAGACAGAAGTTATTTTAAGGTTGAGGCTATATCTGAACATGGTGAAGGGGAAAAACTCCATCCACGTGAAGATAGTCAATGTTTGCCAGAGCTAGGTTGGAGATTGGCTTATTCTAGGCCATAAAAAAAGAAAAGAGAGGCTTCTTAAAGAAAACTGTTTGTATTCCAGAAGGTACTTCTTGTATACACAATGCCTATGCAATAAGACTGCAGATGAAAAGGGACGCTGTTGTGCAGAGTTGTGACTTAGGGACTTTATCACAGAACAATCAAGCGAGTGTCTTTTATACTGATATCATATTTATATTTTTCTCCTTCCCTCTCCCCCCTTTTTCTTAATTGGATGTCAGCCACATGACAAGGTTATTCTGTTAGACAAGCTGGCAAATGACAATGACAGGATTATAATTAAGTGCCAGGACATGCAGCCAACACAATTACCGTGCTGTTATTACGCTGGATGATGTGCTAAAGAAGCTCATAAAAATGCTGTAAAGAATATAAATCATGCGACATGTATACAGTTGGGGAAGAAAATGCTCTCCCCCTTTTTATAGCTAATGCCCAAGCAGTGTTAGATAACTCTAATGAAAGAGATGTTTTCTTGCACTGACAGCTTTTCTACTTTCAAATAGCTCTAGCAGCAAGCAGGGTTTTTGTTCAGCTTTTGTGCACGGTGCTGCAAATCTTAATAATTTTTAAGATGAGATTATTCCCTCCATATTCAGCCACTGCTTTTCTTTGCTTCTGCACCATTGTCATGTCTGGCCAAATCTAACCAGCTGTCAGGCTTCCACAGGCTTTGTTCAGGTATCTATCACTGCTGGCAATGTTGTCCTATTCTGCTGACTTTCTTGGTTGTCTTCTTGATAAATTGTTGAACTGAAGCAGGACTGATACTTCTCACAGAAGGCAGAAGACCCAGGGAACTCTTATGAAAGATGCCAATTACACAAAACACTGATTAATAGTATATGCCTCCAAGTCCTATTTTCAGTCTTTTATTCCTCAGATGAACAGTGAATTAGAGATTCCTTCTTGTCAATGTTTACCTTGAGTCAAAAAATTTTGACATTAAGTTCAAAAGAGAAGGTGATCTGTTACTCAGTTCAGCAGATGCAACAGTCAGTTCTTTGCCCTCACAGGCTGTGAGTCTGGAGTTGAATGTCTATATTTAAAAAAGCAAACTACCCAAAGTAAGATTGGTCAGGAAGAACTCTGATGCTTTCTATAGACAAAGGTAGTGCTGCTGAAATCATAATGCTTCACCGAATTGCTGTTTTGCTAATATTTTGCTTGGGACCATCTTCTTCCTAGAAAATTACCATTCTAATATCTTCAGGAAAAAGAAAAGACTTTTTTCATGTTTTAACTGAAATGCTTTTCTGTTGTGCTGTACAAAGCTAACATTTCAAATGGTCAAGTTTTATGCTTGAAATCCTAAATTTTCTCCACTGTCTGTTTTGATTTTTGATCTAAACATTCTGATAATCTGAACGATTGGAGTATATTTAGGACTTTGAATTCTAGACTAACATGCTAAATACTGAGCTCCTGAAGTGCTCAGGCTCTCTTAGAACTGCTCCCAACACCTGCGGTACCTTAATTCCTCTTTCAAGGTTAGACAATGTCAGCTTCAGTCTGAATGAAAGAATGTCAAAACCACAGACTGGTTCCCAAACTCTGCAAAAGACCTTATGCTTCTTTTGAGCTGTATTGCAGGATTGGGCCCTGGGTCCTTTTGACTGGGCTATTCATCTAATTAAACTGAAGTAAAAGCAAAAAGGTGTTTCTGCCAAACCTACCTTGGAACAAATTTTGAAATATGGACCTGGCCAACCTGATTTACGGTCACAGTAGTTGATAATTAGCATGGCTATTAGTAAATGTTGTGCTGCCTAATCTCTGCTCCTGGGAGTTTCGTCAGTTAAATCTCTCGCAGACATTAGCACTTCCTCTTGTATTACCCGATGCGTGTTTCCGGAGCAGAGCCTGAGCCGGCTCTCAGAGGCAGAGAGGCCTGTGGGACTCGAACAAAAACTCCAAGCCTCCGTCTGCTTTGGCCCCAGGGAGGCAACAGTACTTCTCTGCAAGCTGCCCATGTGATAAAGGGTTGCCTAAGGCCACTGGTAAATCCCTTTGTGATAAAGGGTTGCCAAAGGCCATTGGTAAATCCAGCTGGAGTCAACAAGGCCTTTTCTTGCTGTATATTCTTATCACACTCAACCGTACATAATGGAAAGAATTGCAGAGATGACAGGACTTGAGTATTACTTATTATTATTTTAAACTTACTCTTTTATAAAAGCCAGGACAAGAGGGTGCTGCCTGACATCTCAGTCAATTCCTTTATTCCGTATTTTAAAACATAATGAGGAGCCTGATGTACTGACTGGCAGCTGCAGGCAAGCATCTTACTCATCAAAAGTTTTAAACATAAGGGGAGTTGCTCATTCAGTACTGGTCTCCTGCTGAGACATACAAGTCTGTAAGGAACAGAATATGCCCTTATGTGCTAGGAAGGATTTGCACGTCTCTTCCTTAGGTGCAGGGATTCAGGTGTAAAGGGAGAGCACCGAGGTCCCTCATGTAAAAATGGCTCGATTGTACTGTGGCTGGCTGATGTGAGTGTATTTGCGTAGGACAGTCTCTGTATATGTAAGGACACAGTGCTCATAAGGGATATATTTGCCCTGGAACAATTGTGGGTTCACACCTGTGTGCAGCATACGAGCTGCTGCCTAATGGATTGAATCAGAAGCTTGTGCCTAAATGTCAGAAGCAGAAGAGACTTTCCTCATGTAATGGTCATGAGGTCCCTTCCCAAGCAGGAGGAGCTGGCTTCTACCTCTGTTGTTCCCATGATCTAAGTGCCCATAGCAATAGCTCTGAAGTGCCATGTAGTCATGGTTTTCTCACAATTTCTATGCTGCCCTCCATGTGCAAAGGGGAAGGGACAGGACAGAGAAGTCAGGGATTCTCTGTGCACAATGCTGCTTGGCTGCAGCTAGAGATGTAGCAACCAGGCAGACACTGCCTGCAGCCTCCTGAGTCCACACACAACCGTCAAGGTGGCCCTTCTGCACTCATTGCTCAGCAGCTGCTATCTTTGGATCTCGGTGGCTTTGCAACCCTGTGGCCACCTTCTGTTCCCGAAGCTAGTCCTCCTGGAGTGACCTGTTTCTGCTGATCTTGTTTTTGCTGTTCCTGGTGTATTTTTGTCAGCAACTGGATGGGTGGGTGAGTTCTGCTGTTTGTTGCGTTAGTGCTGTCTGTAGCATGCTAACACAGGAGGAGAGTAGGAAGCTGCAACGCTACGCCATTCAGCCATGCAGGAACTCCTGTGGACTTGCCTTGAGTAATGTTCCCTCCCTTGCTTTCTCAGCTTCTGAAACAAATAGTTTAGCATCTGGTCTTCCCTTCTGTGCTGGAGCAAGAATATTTGAGTTATGTTTTTGGAGTGACTTAGGTGAAAACAAAGGCTATCAAATAACGCAGTAGCTGGCAAACATTGCCCAACAGTGCAATTCACTGCAGCTATGCTGCAGGAGTGCTGGAGACTGATATGTACCTGGGTTCACATGAAATATTCCAATGGGTATATGCGAAGCACAGCTTTTGTGGGAGTGTCATCAACTGTGTTCATCTCTTTACAGAATTTCCACTCATCTTGTAAAGCCCCAGCTCTTGGAAAAATGTGATTAAATGAGAATTTCCAGCTTCCCTTATTTTCCTCTTCCCTACAAGTGACTGTCTAGTCTTTGTGTTGCCTTTTGGTTTGAGGTCAGAGGCGTGAATTTTGCTTGAAAATTCTACATTATTCTTTTTTTTGCCAGGGTTTGTTTATTTTTAGACAGTCTCCAGATATTGCAGGAGAGAAGGGGGTCTGACTTATGATTTCTGGACACTTGGGGTAGACAGATGCTATGCAGGATTCTTTCCCCTTGGCTGTGTGCTCATGTCTCCTCAATTAGCCCATGTGGTTGCGGAGACTGCTGTGCTGCATTCAGATGTCTCCTGTTGGGCTGTGTGATCATTAAGGGCTCAGCTCACCCTTCCCACAGCTTCTGCCTGCTGTCTGTGCCACACAGCAAAGAACAAAGTGAGCAGTGATGAAAGCAGGGAAGATCACTGAGTTTTATTCAAACAGGCTAGTTGAAAGCTTTCCTCAAATATTTTCTGTTAGGGTAAGGGTGGGAAATGTCTGGAGGTGAGTTGCACTGACTCAGCGTACATGGCAGGCATGTCAGCTGACCTTATTTTCAACATGTCACTCACCCTGGAAACATTAAGCATGAAAGGCAAGGGATCTTGTAAAGATTTACAGTATCTGAGGAGCAGACTCTACCTTGAAAATGTTCAGGGAGGTTTTTTCCCTTCACACCTCCTGCCACCAGCCGAGTCTGAAAACGTTTGCATTTCCCTAACTAATTCTTATGTCTACTAATATAGAAATAATAGTAAGACAAGTGATGCCAGAGGGTCTCAGTGTTTGCCTTTGCCAGCCAAAAAGAACTCAGGGTAACAAACTTTTGAGCTGACTCATTTTAGTGAGGAAGAAATAGCAGAGGAAGATAGAGAGCTGATCCTCCTTACTGTGGCTTCAATTTTACATCCATGCCACTGCACTGCTTTTAATGTTGGAGCAGAATCAGAAAATCATGGTTGAGATTCAGGCCTTTTTCTACTTTCTTTCTTTCTTTCTTTCTCCCACAAAGACACTGAAAAAGACCCACCAAATGTATCCCATTAATTACAGTACTAGCCTGGAAAACTAAATTTGTGAGAGGAAAAGATCAGCAGAAGCAACTCCCTTGAGACACAGTAGGCCAGGCTGTCACCCTGTTGACAGAAGATGCAACTGGAAATATCAAAATACTTCTTCTCAGGAGGGTCACTTCACAGCTGCCTTGGGATCTTTATGCCTTCTGTGACTCCTGCTGTTCAGGGGTCAGCAGGGGGTTCCCCAAATTCTGGCCCACGGTACAGCTGCATAGGTGGAGGCAGGAGCCCCAGGATTCAGAGATGGCTCAGTGAGCTGGGAGTGGCTCTTTGACTGTCCTTCATGAGAAATTCGGAGGGGGTGGGAAGGACTTGGAGAAGAAGAGAAGAGGTTTTTGAGGAAGGGAAGGGAGGAAATAGTAAGGGATGGATAGGAAAATTGACCTTCTGTGGGCTGGAACCAGGAAGAGGGTGGATGGTGGTATAAGGGGGTATTCAGCCTAAAGAGGCCACTGCAGCACTATCCTCAAAGGGGAGAGACAGCTGGAGTCCCCCTAAGGGACAAATAAAGGAACATACAGCATAATTACTTGTGGCATTTAAATTGGAAACTGAGGAAGGTCTGTTACTGATCATCAAAAGTTGCTGCTGCTAGAGGTCTACATTGAAGTGGCTTAAATAACATGAAGAACAGGCAATTGTGTGATGGCCACAGTGGTGGGGCTTTTCTCCACTTAGGCTGTGCCTAGTTTGGCTGTGTTCAGAGCTGACTGTGGTACGGCTGCAACATGGGAAATTTGTCTCTGTGCCATACCCTGTGAGCATTCGAAAGGTCCTGTGGCTGGTCTCCTCAGTGGACCAGTGCAGCAGATGCTGAGCTTTGGGCCTGCTGGAGCAAGAAGCACTTTGACCAGCTGCTTTGATTTGCAGTGTGTGCAAAGTTGCAGATGGTGTAAGCAGTACGCAGCTTAGCAACAGCAACAGAGCCAGGATGACTCCAGACAGCAGGCCCAGTCCTTCGCTCCCCTTATTTTGTATACTGTCTAAAAATCAGTCAAAATAGAAATGATTCACATACAGAGCTAGGCTGGATCCTCCTCCAGGATCCAGCATAGTGTGTTTGCCAGTCCACCATTTTCTTCCAGTTGAAGACTCCTACTGGGAAAGGACAAGTCTGAGCTAAATTAACAGTGGATTTTTGTTAAGAGGCTATAACTGAATGTACTGTCTTTCTGAGAACACGCAGAGAATCCCTGCTGCTTTCTTAGTTTTTCCTCAGTTGAATGCAAAACCAGTGTAGATGTAACATAGTGTCTGTGGCCACGCAAAACTTGTGCTAAGGTGGTTGGAGGGCAGGAGGTCAAAATGGCAAAGCCACAGTAAGCTCTGTGAGCTCAGTGAGTCCGGAAAGGCCAATTCCCTTTGCCTCACTCCATTGTTTCTCCATTCCCATAAAAGCTTTTTGTTTAGTAATTCAGCAAACAGCAAACACAGCCCGATTTGCCCAGTTGACCAGGAAACTGATATTCCCAGAGCCTGCTCTCAAATAAATGACCTACTAAAAATAGGTATGGTTAGAGCAGGCAAGCATTACCATTGCAAAACCTGTCTAGCTGTTTTAGTAACTGCTGCTTTCTGATCTTGGAGACAGAAGTATTTGGGCATGCTGCCTCTGCTGGAGATTGGGAAGAGGCAGATATGGTGCTGACTTCCAAACAATGCCTTTTAAGGCCTGCTGCTCTTTAACTTTTATTTGGCTGTACAGACCGTTTCTCTTTGGAGATACTCTGCCCTCTCTCACAACTCAGTGGCGGGAGAAGGGATTTCAGCGATCTGATGGGAGCTATTAAAAGAGCTCCTGAATTGTCAGTGTTGCATCCTGCAGAACACTACGGGTGTCAGGTCTAAGAGGTGCAGCATTCTGAGGTGTTCCCATTGCTTTAGTGTTCATGATTCTGGGCTTTTTTGACTGTTGACAACATAACACTGGGATTTGGTGGGATTTTTCTTTTTTAATGGAGAGTCTTGACTTGAAAACTTGGGCAACTGGATTTGTTTGGCTTTTTAATATTAAATTCTGAAACTGAAGTGGCTTCTGTTGTGTCACCAAAAAACTGTTTTTCTAGATTTTTGTTGTTCTTGTGCTTTTTGGAATGGCTGTGGCTGTTTCTAACTGTTCAAAAGAAGCAAACCAGCAGGCAGATTTTTCTTGATTCTTTCTTCATGGCTCTGCTCAACACTTCATTTCTAGATAGCAAATGTTCATAGAAAGCAGCGAACAGAGGCAGCGAACAGACGCAGCAGTTTGCGCAGCAGTGGTTGGGCTCTGACTAGAACTTGAGGATCTTGTGGAAGTTGTGGGCTTTCTGAGGACCCCCGAGGACCTAGAAGGTGATCGCTGTGAACAGGAAAGGGGAAGCTAGGCAAGGACAACTGCAGGAGGCCTTGACTTCTCCTGGGAAAAGCTCGTGGGAAAAGCTCCAGCTAGGAGTGGCTGCTGCTAACGAGCTCTCTGGGTT
>NW_020450892.1:511866-530314 GCF_003343035.1 Apteryx rowi | reverse complement strand
GTACCGTTTCACACGGCACAGAGCCCTCTGGCAACTCCACTGCTGCAGGGGGTTGGGACTCCCGAAGCTGCACAGTCTCCAAGAATACCCTGTCTATCTCTTACTCCGCTTCTCGGATGCTGCGCAACCTACTGACCTCCTCCCGTAACTCCCTTACCTGACAACACAGCTCGCCAACAGCAGCACACCTCCTGCAGGAGAGCTGGCTGCCAGCCCAGGCCTCCCGGAGAGGCCCCAAGCRCTCCCTGCAGCCTGAGACCTGTAGAGCTGCATCTACTGTCAGAGGGTCTGTCTGGGTCCAAGCCTCTGACACAGCAACTCCCACAGCCACTGGGGAACGCGCTGTGCGGCGTGTCACGACCATACTTGAGGAAGCACACACCACAGGGAACAGAAATGAAGGTACCTTAGCGCGTCCCTTCGCGCACCCTTCTGCACAAACTGCTGCGCAAACTGCTGCATCTGTTCACTGCACTCTGGGAGCTCTAGGCCTGGCTCTTATATAGGCCTCTCCCTAGCACCGGCTAAGAGGGTGCTTGACCGCCCTAATCAAGGGCCACTGGGATCAAAGGCCCCAACTCCCTCTGGTCAGGGGCAACCAAGAGAGCTCGTTAGCAGCAGCCACTCCTAGCTAGAGCTTTTCCCAGGAGCTTTTCCCAGGAGAAGTCAAGGCCTCCTGCAGTTGCCCTTGCCTAGCTTCCCCTTTCCTGTTCACAGCAATCACCTGCTAGTTCCTCGGGGGTCCTCAGGAAGCCCACAACTTCCAACAAGATCCTCAAGTTCTAGTCAGAGCCCAAACACTGCTGCACAAACTGCTGCGTCTGTTCGCTGCCTCTGTTAGCTGCACTCTAGGCCTGGCTCTTATATAGGCCTCTCCCTAGCACTGCCTAAGAGGGAAGCACACATGCAACTGTTTCAAAAAACTTTCTCTGTTGTTACAAATTACTTTCTCCCTTTCACTGAATAGAAGCTGATGGATAACATAAAAGGCTAACAATTCTAATCTCTCTTTATTGAGAGGAATACCCTAAGTTCTTTGGTTTCTGTACAGCTCAGGAATTCAGTTTTACCTGCTTTTATCAAGAGTACATGATATAACCAGTAGCTGGAGGTCTTTGTCCTTTCAGGTTTTCCTTGGTTTGTTTGTACATAAAAACTCTCTGAGATGATCTGTCTACCGGCTGCTGCAAAAATGTGACCTCCACTTTCTCCTCCCCCAGCCATGTGTTCCCGCTTCTTCTGGTCTATGGAGCGGTTTGGACCAGCTTGATGACATGGCCAGAAAATTCATCTTTATTTTGATGTTGTCCACTATTCATTGCCCGTCAGGTAAAGAAAGATCATGTGGCTGCATGGTGGCTAGAAGAGATGGACGGGTGAGGGTGATGCACCCACCCGGTGGCAGGGAGGAAAACGAGACATTTAACTGCCACAGTCCCCCTATGACTGAATTAAGAGCTATGCAGAATGGTTCTTCAAAACCTCTCACATTTATTCATTTATTAGCTGTTTTGCAACTTCCAAATTAGGATGGAAGCTGAACCACCCTCCTGACCAATCCACCAACTTTAAATCACCTTTTTGCTCTTTTTAGTTAGCGTTAAAAAATCATATTTTTTCAGTTGAAATATTACTATAATTATTATTGTTCAGTTGAAATATTTCATCACCTGGCCTGACAAAGGAGTGAATCCCACATTTCTGATATGTGTGCTTCATTGGGAGAAAACAGCTAAGTATTTTGTTGGGTAATCTGGAGATTACCTGCAAGATTCTTGATTACAGTAGTAACATACCTTCTCTTAAAAAACCTATCAATCAATTTTGCTCACATGTATGAATGCTAACAGGAACAGTATATACAGCTCAAATAAATGATGCTGTAGTGTTTTAGGAAAGACAGAATATAGGCTATGATGTTGGTTGTAAGACTGAACAGCTATCATTTTTCTAATAGCCTGCAGGGAGAAAAAAAAACAAACAAACCACAATTTATAGAAGTTATGACTTCTGCTACTTTTGCCAATTTCAGTAATTATTTCCTTAAAGATTTGTGGCTATTTTGAGAGTCTTGTTGTTGTTGTTGTTGTTTAGAGAATGTATTATCCGCTCCATTACTTTAAGCAGTGTTTTTCTGTGAGAAGCAGATAGTAAGCTGTTTGGAACAAAATAGGCCATCCTATACTTTTTCTATTTCTTGGAAAAGATTGGGAGCAGAACACTGTAATTATATGGAGGTTTGAGAAAGCCCTTTCAAAATATCTTGGGAGGCAAGTCATATGTATTATGCAGACAGCCTGTTTTGCAATGATGTTCTTGTTATCTAACATGGTTTGTTGTGCTTTAGTCTGAACGGACTTCAAATGGACCTGAAAATATTTATCTGGGTATTCTGGCTTTCTGCTTAGATGTGGGGAGGATCAGCTGAAAAGCAAGAGCTTGGCATCCCATTTTGACTATTTCCTTTTGGACTGCCAAAATTAGTTTTCTTAGAGAGCATAGAGCATAAATCATCTATTGTTAGGTGTTACATCTAGTGTTCTGGTACAAATATATTCATTCTGAGTTTTTGCTGGGAAATTTAATGTTTGGTAAAATTTTAAGCTTCCCAGAGGAAAGATAATTATGAAATGAAACATGACACTATATTTAATATAAAAAATAGAAGGCACAGACCAGGAGATATTTCATGTGAGCAGAGCATGCAGCTGTGCACAGCAGCCTGAAGGGTCATGAGTTGAGAGTTACAATTCTTTTGTGGCCAATCCTTAATTTTTCTGACAAGTCCATCAAAGCATTAATATGCCATCATATCTATAACTGAATAAGTATTACTTTTCAAATTTCATTGTGGTCTATAATCAGTAAAAAATCAATGGCACTCCAATCACAGTGGATATGAGGCTTGCGGATTTTTTTTTTTTTAATTTAGAAGCTGTAGGAATGGAATTGCATTTTAAAATATTACAACAGTCTGTCAACATTAAAAAAGGTGATGCACAAAATCATCCACTGCACAAAAAGAAATGGGAAAAAGTGGCCAGTAATCACATTGCTATTTAACATTTCAAGACAGGAAAGATTTCTAATCTGTCATGCTGCTAAAACGAAATAGTAACATATTTCTTCATGTATACCAATTGGCAAATATTGAACTATTATTTTCAGCAAACATAGAAGTAATTCAGTATGTTACTTGAACTGCTTGTTATTTAAAATGCAGAAATATTATATATATTTTGCAAAAGCTCATATGTAATTCTAGGACAGCTGATAACTTAAAAATGTATCTGAGACCTCAAAAACAGTAGTTAACTTGATGCAGTACTAAATAATAGAAAACATAAACTATTTGTAAATCAGCACATTCTAGTGAAGAGGATTTATTTATCTAAGCACATTTAAATAAATGATCAGATATTAAATGGATGACAGGAAAAGTTAAGGAAAAGAATTCTGAAAGTTACAATATTGGCTTTTGACAATGACGTTGAAATTTGAGAGTTTCTCAAAATCAGTAGATAAGTATTGCTGGCAAATGATTTTGAGAAGAAAAATTAAAAAACAAAAGTAAACTTTAAAAGCAATTTTGAATCACTAGTGTACTGAAATGATTAAAAATTAGTTTGTGAAAAGATACTGAAAGCACACATAGTAATGAATTCACATTACCGTGCTCCAGGCACAGTTAGTGACACTAATGGTAAATGCTAAATACTTGCTAAAGCAGTATGATAAGATTCTGAGACATAACTGAGCTTTCCAAAATTTTTGTGGTGTCATGAAACAACATCACCATAGGTCCAAGCTCTTTGCTATAGATGGGATTTATTTCAGTAGAAAATGGAGATGACCTTGAAATTTTCTACAAGATTATGAGATGGTTTACCCATTTTTACTGTCTACATATGCAGCCTTATGAAAAGTGACAAAAAACAGGAAATGTGGGTGGAGAAGACCAATGAGGCTTCTTTGTAGGGCACAGCATAGCCTAGTCCATCATGATTTTTAGATAAATGTAGAATATTATCAAATTCCCTTGAACAGTTTTTCTAGAATACATAGAAACAGATTTTTTATTTTTATTTTTAACTAAGCTATAGAGCAGGACTGTAGCTGTCTAAGAACTTCATTCTCTAAATGCCTTTGTAGTTGTTTTTAAGGTGCATTTTGCAATTTGGGCAAAACACTGCCAAATTATTTTATACAGACACAAATGACTACACAAGAGGGAAGAAAGAAGAGAATCTGTGTATCTGTTTTTAAATATTTCTAAAAGTTTGAAGACTGTGTCAAGACTGTGAGGAGTTTCTCTGCACCCTCCAGATCTGTTTCCTAGTAACCCCATGAGTGTTACGAGTAACCCYGTTCTGGAGGGACCGTTCTTTTCAACACAGGGCTCTTACGCCAGAACAAGCAGAGTTATTCAGCAGTTTCTGTTGTGCTCTAAATCTGCATGTTGCTTAGACACATATTCATGTCAAATGTAAGTGAGCTCTGAAACTTAAACAGCTGGATGCTTTTTTTTCTACACTCACTTTTCACCAGCTTTTGCTGTGGGGCCAGGCAGCTTGGTCCTGCTGCCTCTGAGGCTGTGATACCACGATCATTAGTACCAGATCTGTGCATGGCCACATCCCAGCAGTACGTGTTTGATCCACTTCACCATATATCCACTGAATAAACCAGAATACGTCATTGCATTTATTCCAGCTTTATGCTTTTATATCTGCTGTAAGGATAAACAATAACTAATCTGGCATAAAGCAGCAATTCCTGGTCTGGCATAAAGTCTGCTGGTATAAAATTAACCTGTCATCATCCTTTTTGAACAACCTTGAATGAATATAGATTATATCAGATCGGCACGTTAGATCTTGTGATTGTAGTGCTTTCAAACTGGTAGCAGGAGCCTTCAGAAAGGATTTCCTGGGTTGCTGAAATGATCTGAGCTAGCTGCTGCTTTTCAAACTGGGTCCTCTGAAGCAAAAGTATTAGAGGAGGTGAGGAAATTATAGACACATTTCCTCAGTACTGCTACAATGAGAGCTCCTTATCTGTTAACTCCATTAACTTCAGTGACCTTTTGCTATTATTCCCAYGCCCTGCTTTCTACATGAGCAATCCCATAATGGGACTCCCTTTTGAAGGGAGGCAGAAGGTTTCCTGACTGCCTCATTGTGTCCTTTGCCTTCCTCCCTCTCTTTCACAGGCTCCATATTTCTTTCATATTAATGTGGCTTTCTTTGTGGAAACTTTCACTGTGTGCAAAGATATGCTGATTTTTATTCTTTTATTCTTACAAGTAAATAAATACAAGCTGCTATTTTGAGGAACTTTTATGTTTTAAAACACTTCTGTACTGTCAAGCTGTAATTATACTTCTTTTCCAAAGGCATTTCAGAAAATATAATGGGGTGAATCAAAATGAGCTGAAACAAGTTATTTAGTTAAGAAACTCAAGTACAAGCCTGCACCACACCAAAGAGCTGTGCACAGCTCCTCCAGCTCATGCCAGGATATAACTTGGGTCTGTAGGTCTGCTCTATGATGTATATACATTGGCATGTGTTTCAGCTATTCGATATTTAACCAAATGCACTGCTATGAACGTGTGGTATCATAGCAGAGCGCAAATGTGAGAACTTTCACATAAATGTGACTTCCAGGTGACTGTTTCATCAGTCACAGTTATTAATTTGCCCTTCTTTTTGGAAACTCCAGGAAGAAAATTGAAAACAAGCCAACGAACAAGCAAACAAATGCCAGTACACTTATGGCTTTAAAAGTACGGTATTTATGGAACTCGAAGTGCTATTTTCTAGGGCAGCTGCTTTGATCATTCTTCAGACAAAGTAAAGCTACAATTTTACATGATGTTTGTCGTGGCGGGAAGGGGTATATTATTATTATTATCTCTGGGTTTATTGCAAACAGGTTTATTGAAGACGGCCATACAGCGTAGTCATAGCAAACGAATCTTACTGCACATTTGTTATTGCCCCAGTCTCTGTTTCTTACCACTCCAACAGTTTCTTGTCAGAGGTTCTCTTAACTCCAGGAGAGTAATCTTGAGAGGCGTCCCARCTCAAGGGGAGATTCACCACTGTGCAGCCTACTGCCATGCAGGAGAGCTCAACGGGCTCTACGCTGCAGCACTATTTATGGGCATGGAGTTTGACTCATGGTCATGCAATATTTGGTGTGGAGATAGACCTTTTTTGCTGACCTCCTGCTGTGTTGGGCAAAATATAACCTTTTTTGCTGATCTCATGCCCATTTCTGGCCTCACCAGTTGCAACCAGTATTGCCTAGTTCCTCCTGATGAGCCCTGGGCGCTGTCAGTTATTTGCAGTCAGCTGGGGCCTGAGATAGGGAGGAGGGGTGGTTGCGCTCTGCCACAGTGCTGCAAGGTGAGTGAGCTAACCCACACTGCGCAATCAGGCTTTCTGACTGTCATAGATGTTTAGTTTCTGGTACTAGCATGGTCCTGATGAAGCCATTCAGCCTCAGCTGAGAGTGCTGGGCAGGGAGAAAATAAGAAAAACAGGGGGGAATACTAACTACTCTGCTATGTACCAAGAGCATATAGCGCAGAAGTGCTGTCTTCTGCAAAGTCTTAGTGTTCCCCCTGCCTTTTTCTCCAGACAGTTGACATTTAGATTGAAAGAGTACAGCTGCTCTTTTAGTCCAAACCCACAATGGTAGCAACAGTATGCTGCCTCCTGCAAGCTTGGGGTGGAGTTTGCAGAAGGCAGCAATTCCCCTCATTAGTTTCTGTGGGCGCAGGTGTTGCATGCCTTGGATTGTAAATTGACAGCTCGTAGAGGTTACAGGTTGTCTTGATGGAGCATCTGCTGAGACAAGCCAAGATCTCGTTAAGATGAAAGACTCACTAAAATACTGGAATTTAAGGCACTGTCTGTAGAAGCTTCTCTGAAGTTGCAGTTAGGGGTAACCTGGCAGTGACTTTCTCCACTTTCCTTGTGTATGCATTTGGGTGAAAATGTGGTGAAAAGGGTCTTTGTGTGTTCCTAGGCCTGCTGTGGTTCAGCAAAGGAATACTTTTGACTGCTGCTGTCTGTTTAATGGTCCCAGTATGTAATGCAAATTGATTACTTCAGTCCTTTGATCTTAGCGATTTCCTTTGTTGTAGTGGATATATTTAAATGTGACATCAAAGCTGTAAGAAATACCAGACCTGATATAGTTATGACTAGATTGCTTTAACAAAAAGATGAGTCTTAGTATTATACAATTAAAGCATAAGATGTTTTTGTTCTGAATGTGCCTGGAGGCTAGCAATAAGAGCATCTAATAAATGGAAAATAAATCAATAAAAAAGTTATCTATGATCAAAATAATCCAACAAAAAAAAAAAGAGTAAAGACCATTAAGCATCCATTAACATTTGGAAATCAAATAATACCAAATTTTTTAGTGAAATAACTGCCTGTTTAGTATGTGTACCTGGACATATGCACTGTAAATAATTGGGTTACATTAGTGTCTATACCAGCAGGAAGATACTGTTCTATGAACATGTTCTTGTTGTATGTGTTGTGATATAATTGAACAAACACTTTTCTGCAAGACTGACTGGGACTGGGCAGTCTATTTGGTTTTAGCTGTTTTTTTTTTAAGCAGAATAACTTATTTTTCTGAAAATGCAGTTTCGGGACAGTGAAAAGCATTTGTCAAATGGGTCCTAGATCAGGTGGATTAAAAAGGCCATGAAGAGTTAGAGCAGTTTTTAAAATATCACTTTTCAAACTTGAAAGCAATAATTTTTTTTTTTCATCAAATACAAAAGTCCTATTTTTTTCAAATTTTTTGTCAGGCCAGGCAAGCAAAATACTAGCTTACACCTCTAAATGGAAACTGGTATTCTCTAACTAAAGCTTCTTGAGACAGTTAAAGGAGAATTGTAAACAAGAACGTTGACATTCGTATCACTGAACTTCCAATGTAAGTGGACTGTAATGCTGGAGACACCTGTAATGTAGATGTCTACACCTAAGGTTGTTGCCTTACACTGTCAGTAGAATAACTGTCATTGTGTGTAAATCTCATTGTAAATTGGGTTTAAAGTTTGATTAAATTGCTCCTTAGAACTGCTTTATCTCTCCCTTGATTATAAAGAGAAGAGAGGGTAGACAGCTAGAAAGACATGAGATGGGTCCCACCTGCACTGCTTACAGTGGCAGCACCAGTCTTCTAGCAGATCATTCACAGCACAAATTTATCCCAGACCAGAAAGGCACATTTCTGCCATATTAGCTAGACAAAATGATTAGAAATGTTAGTTGTTTCTGTGTTTTCATACCAGCTGCAGAAGAGCAAGTGATACCCGAACACACAGGTGGTCTGACAATAAGAAGTTAACTTGTCAAAATTTTTTTAAATTAATTCATACCAGATTGGCCCACTGTATTTATATGGATACAGCATTTCAGTTGGTACTAGCATCCCTAAAACTGGACTGACTGAGTTGTCAAACCAGAGTCTGAGGCATCCAGTACTTTCCAGACTGGGTCCTCTGAACTGGAAATGCAAGAACTACTGGGAAATAATGGACTTCTTTATAGATGCAGTGGCAGTCCTTTACCTAGTAATCCTGTACTGTTGCTTCTTTACTCATTCATAGTTTTAGGCAGATGAGCTAAATTTGATCTGTGCTTTGCACCACATGGCCATACCACATCTGATTTGAATTAGCAACATGAAAGAAAGGCTATAGTCTCACAATACATTTTCCTTGGTGGAGAAGCCTACTTTGGTTCTCATTCTGTCCATAGTCTTCATTTTACACACTCTGAGCTGGTGAAGGGTATCCTTTACTAAGGTAAAGGGTAAAAATAAGATCTGGGTGGAACTACAGTGAGAGAGAGAAACTTCTTGAGCCAGCTTCTCTACTAAAGAAAACATAACATGTAACAACATCCTTAGAAAGTGATTCAGATGGCAAACTCTCAAATATTGCCTTTTCCCCAAAGGCACTGAAAATCAATTGCTGCCTTCATTTTGTATAATTTTTTTCTATAAGCCTAAAATCTTGGTTTTCTGCCAATTCCTGCAAGCATGCTATTCTGACAATTACATTGCAACTGCTGTGGCAAATCAGAGCTGGGTGGGAAGGCATATTAACCTTCTAGATCCTTAGTTTAATTCATAAAGGATACAGAGAAACAGCAAACATCTCAACACATAGCACAGAAGTGAGTCACTTCTATTGCAAGATAGGGAGGAAGAGGTAGGTAATTCTCATGGAGGAAGAAAGTATTGGTTACATTTTACACAATAACTTATCCTGTGATTAGTGCACTCATCCAAGAACTGGGAGACATTTTTCTTCAGCTACCTGATAGTATTTGAATCCCCATCTCCCAGGAGAAAGATCTTTGCAGCAGTAAAGAGTATAGGTACATTAACAAGTCATTGCACTAACGCATAAAATGTCAGGATCAGATCCCATGGTACCTTTCTGCCAGGAAGCCTGTTTCCGGGCTGATGAGTCAGGCTCGCTCTTCTCTTTTTTCTTCTCCACTAGTTTTTAGCATTCCTGTCTCAGCCATTGACCAGTTTCTATACATGAATCATCTTTTGCTTTTTGAAGTTCTAGGCCATGGTTGGTTTGTTGGGAAGTAAGACATGATAGTTCAAATCTGCTCTGGAAAAATCTCCTGTTTTCCAAGTACCTTTAAGCTATCGTACAAGAAGATGCTGCTGTTTCTTCCTTTAGATGCCTTACCTCAAAAGAGTGATCTGATTGTAAATAGGCAACTAATTTTAGGCAGTAGGTAGGCAGGTAGGCAGACATAGCCCTGTGCCTACCATTTCTTTTTAGATAGTTCCAGGTGACTGCACAAGTACTGAACACCACATTGCTCTGCAAAGCTGAATGTGTTCCCAATAGGCAATGAATGAAATAGGGAGCCTATGTAGGCATCTCACATTTGCTTTTCTTACTCCATAGGTAATCTAGTCTCCTACCTGCTCTGAGTCGTCCTGCTGGTGATTCACCCAAGTCTGCTGCCTAAAGCAATGTGAAGCTAGCTCATCAGTTTGAAACTTAACATGTAGCATGTGGTGCCCTCTAAATTAGGGTCAGTATTTTAATTCAGCAGGCTGAAAACAAGAATCAAAATGATAAGCTGTTGTCAGCTCTTGTTGTCTAATTGGAAGATCACTGTTGAAAGAGCTGAAGTCCCTGCATAGCATCCATACTTAAACCTATGCAGTCTTAGAGTAGTTTAACCTAATGGTTATCCCTGACCTTAGTAGTGTTAAAGAGTGTTGGAATCCACACTGGCATGGAAAGGAAACTATGTACTTCATCAGTCATTTGTTTGGATGGCAGTATTTATAATAAAGACATTACCTTTATGATAATATGCTTAGGATGGAGGCCTATTTTTCCTCCTGAGACTATTATTATACAAAATTGATACCAAGCAAATGTGATTTTCGGAGACTAAGCAGAGGAAGCAATTACCATTTTCCATTTAGCCCAAAATTTTAGGAACAGAAATTTTAATAAGGAAGATATTTAATAAGGAAGGTGATATTCACTAATCTCAACACAGCTGCTACTACTTCATGATGCGTGTTACATCTGAAATGAAAGAGGAATCAACTTCTGTTTTTCATTTTGATGAGACTTGCTTTCTTTGATAAGTCTGTCAAAGCCTGATTTTTCAAAAGCTAGAAGTCAAAGTATTAGCACTTTTTTTCTGAATCTTTGAAAGGCAGACAGATGAACCAAGACAAACAAAGAGCYTTGTTCTGTAGGTCTCTGCATCAAAGATTCAACAGAAGCTTTGGTCAGCAAAAGTTTTAAATAGGAAACAAACAAGAAATCATGAGTAAAAGCTATTAGGCTTTGTACAAAGAAAGTGTAAGAAAATACAAATTTCAGAATACTCCCAATTAGTTAAATACTCTGATTGTTAGGATATCTATGTTCCAAATGGTTTTATACTTTGCTTATTCACCTTAAATATCATTCATGATTTAAGAAATTTTATTATGACAAGAAGAAATTTCTAGTGATGAGAGGAATTTGTAGGAAAAAAAAAAAGTACTTCGAACCTGTTTTTCATTTTGTCTTCTTGCAACTGCTTTGCTCCTCATCCTTTCTTTCCTCTCCTCTCTTCCCCACTAAACAGTGCAAAACAAAATGCAAATCACAGGAACCAAGTCTTAAATACCCCCACAGAAGTGATAACAAACTCCTGTTCTGAAATTTTTTTTCCTGTCAAATTTTGTCTGGCCAATGAAAATTTGCTCATTGTGAGCATGCTGAATACATAGGAATTAAGGAGTGTTAGGACATGGACTTAAATGCTCTCAGATCAGATCCATAAGTAGGAAACCCCAGTAGCAGAGGAGAAAATAACTGGTAGTAGCACAAAGTAGCATTTTCAAGTTCTAGTTAAAAATAAAGAGAGAGATCCCACACCTCCTGACACGCATCTCTGATAAATGGTGCTTGAGAAAGAGGCATCAGCTACAGCAACTAGGAAGGAGGCTCATGCTAAGAAATATAGTGTAATTCAGTACTGTCAAAATAATATGGGGACTTTTGCCCTGTTTGAGTCAAAACAGACTAGGTTAATTTCAAGCAGTTTAAACAGTAGGTCTTTGCCATGCAGCAGATTCTAACTGAAATGACTGGCAGGTTGGAGGAGATAACTCTGACTAGGAAGCAGGGGAGAGGAGTGGGTGGGGAAGAGAGCCCCTCACTTGGGGCAACTGCAGTCAGAAGAAGATGTATAATAGTATCCTCATTTGAACTGTTTTTTATCAGAATGTATTTACTCTTTGTAATAAGTTTCAAAAGAAAGGGGTTTTTTTCCTTGTGAGTTACCTGCTTCCTCTCAGTGAAGCCATTTCCTTAATGTGGGAGGGAGGGGGAAAGGCTTGCCCCTTCCCAACTGTTCCCCTCCATGGCTGATGGAGGCCAGGCCTCCTGGTCCTGTGGAAAGCGTGCTGGAGGAGGGAGCGGGAAGAGCTGGGGGGCGGCTTACCCAAGCTGCACCATTTACATGTCCTGCCATGTCCCTGTAGTTTCCACCGCAGTGTCCCTGCAGGACCATGCTCTGGAGGGCTCCTCAGGGGCTGTTGAGATGCTCAAGAGAATTGTCATCCAAGATCCATTGCAAGATTGTAGAAACACCGTATGAGCACTGGTTATGAAGAATTATTCTGTGTGGGTGTTTCTGACCTGAAAGCAAGATGTGTGTATTTTTTTCAGCAGTATTTTTTGAATTCAACACTGCTGCAGCTTGAATAGTTTTCAGTAACACTCATTTCTTTTTCTTTATTCAGAGTACTGTATGGATTGGGAGAAAGTCACAGGATTTCCATTTTTTTAGCCTGTGTTTGTGCCTATGTATGTAGGTTTATGTAGAAATGCACTCTCTAGTTAACACAACAATAATACAGCAAAGGATCATAGCACAGATGCTATCAAAAAAGCTCTACTCAGTATTACACAGGAAGAAACTTTTCCTTGAAAGTGATACTTCAACCGTATAGTGAAATACATGAACATAGGATTCTTTGATAAGATCAGATATCAAACACTGTCTTCAGAGCACGACTGGTGACATGACTATTACAAACATTATTTCAAATATGCATTTAAGTTTTACTATTGTCTCTCTAATATCTACAGATATTAGAAATAGTGATGAATACAGATAAAATTAAAACTCCTACTGACTTTATACACAGGACAATGTCAAACAAAAGCAACTAGTGCATTCAGTTGTCCTTCAGAACACCACATTGAATCAAAAACAGGCTAATGCAGTAAAGAGCACAAATGGCAGTTCATCTCTGTCTCCCACACATTGTTCACGGATAGCAGCATGCTGTCACTTCTGGTTGCTGATGGCCATGAGCTATAGTCCAGTACCCATAAACAAAAAAAAAGGTATTAATTCTTCATGTTAGATCAGCTGATTTATACATCCCATTTTTAAAGAGCATGACACAGCATAGTTTTTAACTTTTGCAATATTTTAAAATTATTTTTTAGGATATAGAAAAGTAAATACAAAAAGAGAATGAGAATAGCACAATCTGCTTGGCAGGCAATATTCTTCTCCAGCAATTCTCTCAGACTGGGCTGCAGCTCAGCTTGATTTCCAGGGTTATCAAACAGATTTAGGATAGAAGATTGGCAGCAACAATATGCCAGTTTAACATGTTCTGAGCATTTCTAGAGAGTAAGAACACAGCAACCCTCTGCATCTCTTTGACCACAGCAGTACGTGTGTATTCATCCAAACATGGGAGGAAACACTAATATAATTAATGCCTTAGTAATTAGAGATATAGTTTGTATAGTATTTTAACACAACTTATGGTAGTAACCAGTCCATTTTCACTCCTCTCTTGTTGATGCTGTTCTTTCTCATATCTAACATGTTAGAAAAAGATACATTGTCATTATGTCATTTTTTTGTGTTTGACTAAGTAACTCAAAAGGAAAGTTTATTGAGAATTTAGTTTCAGAAGCACTTATAGTAGTCAAAGCTGAGAAAACACAACCAGATGCCTATGATACAAATGTGAAAACTTTCCTGTGCTTAACTAAACCCCAATATAACACAGTTATTTCACTTTTGGTTTTTGTGCAAAATAATCTTCCTAGTACAGTTGAAAAAGCAGAAAGAAAATGTGGTTATGTTGTGCTCTGTTCCAGCGATTCTGCATAAATGGGGAAAACGCATTCAGTTACTGCTATTCATCATTATCGTTGTAGTGACTGTGCTTGCCAGAGAGAATTGCATAGCACCACTTTGTATTGATTCACCTCTTTCCGATCTCTGTGGGCAAATACATCACCCTGTGGCAGATTGCAGTATTGCTGCAAACTGCCCCCTGCAGGAGGGGACCTTTAAGATGCACTCATGGTTAACACAAAAATAGCTTGCTGCATTTGGGGCAATACAACTGAGTTAGTATAAAGTGGAGATGTTTATTTTTGCAGAACATGTAAATTTGAAAAATAATTAACAGTCTACATGATTATTTCTCTTCATTATTCCTTTGCTGCCAAACATAACTTACCACTTGTTCTCACCCGTCACGGGCGTGAGATCTTTATAAGTTAAAAGGAAATTCTTCAAGTCTGAAGTAAGATCATAATATTTCCCAAACTGTGTTTCATATTCATAACTTTCATTGACAGTTTTTGTCTTGTGTTTACAGGAAAGCCTGTCAGGGCTCAGAGTTTCAGTTTGGATGTGCAAAGATTTCTTTATAAGTAGAATAAGTTGATTTGTAACCACAACCAAATTAGGAAGATTTAGAACTGCTTTCAGCACATGTTCATTTGTTCTACCTATAGTGGAAGCATCTCAGAAAGTTATGAAGATTGTTATTCAGCTTCAATATACTTGTGTAATTTGGCAGAGTAAAGGGCACATCTGCTGGATCTACATTAGGAAGCAATTGCTGATCCACAGACCAAAGAGTAAGGACTTCCTCAAGTTTATGTTCTTTGTAAGGAGCAGACCCTTCAGAAAATACTCCTTGTTTTGCAGCCAGATCTCATTGTTAAGGTGAACTACTTCTTAGCTCCTTGGATGTGATCTCAAATGAACATACACAGCGCAAACGATTGCAGAACCACAGGGAAAAAACAGATTAAATCAAATTAGCAATGTAGTTGCATCTTTCCAGATCTTAAGCCTTTTCTCTCCTTTTACAGAGAGGGTCTCTAACACAGAGAATTGCATAACTTTTTACTTTATTGTGTATAAAGACATTCTGGGCACTCCTTTGCCCAAATTAAATTTAATTGTGGTTGTAGACAGAGGCAGAAGTTCATTTGTGGGGAATCTGTTGCAAGATCATAATTTCCTCATTATCATTAAATCTTAGCATTCACAAAAATTCAGATAGAACCTTCACTTTTCTTTTAAAAAATGGTGTCAGAGGAAAAGGAGGATAAAGTTTCTAGCTCTTGTAAATTTAGGTTTGCCTAGATTGATAGGTCAAGGGAAACATGGGCAATGTGAATGAAGCAGAGCAAAATCCTGCATAGTCCATTCTTGTGGTTCATCTCTGAGATTATGAGGTAATGTAAGGATGACTCAAGAGTAATTTTTATTAAATACAAAATAAGAATTAAATGTCATTTTATTTTGGCCAGAAGCAGACGTATAGAAAAAAATCTTTTTTAAGCTTCAAGATTTATCTTTTTGATTTGTGGCACCTATTGATTCTTTTTTTTATCCAGACTATCATTTCTCCATCCTTAATAAGAGTAGATACATCTATAGGAAACAAAAGTGAGGACATTTTTGTTTGTTTGTTTGTTATTTTCCCTAGATCTTTAACTATATGGAGAGTTTGTCTTATTTATTGTTACAAAGYGTTCACTCTTTCTAAACCTAAATTTTTATTTTGACATATACTATGCATAAATTGTCAGTAAGTGGACTTCAAAAAGAACTATGTCTTAATCAATGACTTTAAATTTATGCTAAAATCCTTATAGCACTTTAAGTTTATTCACAACATTTCTCTTCCTGGAATTACGGAATAGCCTCCAAGCCCTTTTCGAAAACTGACAGTAAATTTTTTGTGCTTTGCAAGTCAGTACCTTTGAAGCAATCAAGAGTGGGCCTTGCTCCATTGTCATTGATTATTGCTAGTGTGTTGATGCCATCAAGATATACCAGAGTGTTATATACCATTCTATCGTTAATATATTTTTTGTACATCGAGTCCTTGAAATTTTATTATGGTTTTGTCCAGAGTTACTGGAAGGCAGAAAATTGACTCAGGAGGAATTGCATTATTCTGAAAGTTCCATAGCTAAGGTAGCATTTTACCCCTAGCATTAAAATGTTTTCCCAATCTGTCAAAAGAATGATAAAAAATAGACTGGCAGACATTACTTTATTTCTGCCTGATCACGTGCTATAGCAGAAAGACATTCCAGGGCTTGCATTGCTGTTCTTTGTGTGCACTCTTGGGTAGATTGGGAGGTCAGAGACTGAAGGCCAAGTGCTTTCATGCATGCAGGAAGTGCAAATTAGACAATACTGCACACACAAATTGGAGTTCAGCTTTTGCAGTGCTAGAATATATATCTTCCCTCTATATAGCAAGTAGATGATATGCTGGCAAAAGCCTTTAAAAAATCCCATGCCAGTATTCTCCCGGCAAGAGCTGTGGTAGGATCGTAATGGTGGGAGAGTGTACTGTATTCCTATGACTGTAATTCACTAAAAGCCAAGCAAACTACTATGCTGACTTCCTAGTTCCATTCAACAGAGAGCTTTAATGGCACAGTTTTCAAAGGCCTATCTTGGATACATTGCAGGCAATTCTGTTCCTTCAGACACCAGAGGTGTGCCTCAGTGGATAAACAGGATGTTCTGGAGATCGTTATCTCCCCATGCTTTACTGATTCTTAACAAAAAACTTTAAATAAATAATGACTTAGAGCTGAGTTATTTTGTTTCCCCCTTCAAATGATATTTAACAGTTCAGTAGTGGGCCAAATGTAGTTCTCATTTATTTTGAAATAATAAAGCACTACTGAGGAAATTTAACAAACTCTGCCGAAGTGCTCTCTCCTTTTCTAAGTTTGTGACAGTGACACGCGCACAGATATATAGTGGTGCATGGGAGTGCCTGCAAGGCATCAAATTACTTTTCACAACCACAGTTCCACAAATTTCAGTCCAACATAAATAATGAAAAGTTTATTATGGTCTGTTTTCATGGTTAGTTTCAGACAAACTAGTTTGCTCTTCTCATGATCTGAACTGACTGGATGTGAGCAAGCACTGCTCCAGACACTGTTTAAATCTGCTAATACAGAATGGTGATTCATCTAAGGAAGCCTACTTTCTCAGTAGACATTTTTAGTTCAGCACAATGTCATGCAAAAACAGATAAATGGCATCAGCTTCAGAGCTGATATGCATCAAGCCATGCTAAAGCACAGGCAAAGTCACCTTTTGTGGCCTGTCACTGAGTACCTGCAAATATTCCTGGCTTTGAAAATATTTTAAACACTGTTTCAATAGCCTTGCCTGCCTCCAAGAGTTTATCTTTAAATACAGTCACACTTCTACATGCATATCTCTAATGATTTCAAAAACAGGTTTGGCCCAACCCATGTCAGACAAAATGGATTTTCCCTAGATGTCATAGCTAAGCCTTTAACTGAACAACACTACAAAAATTGTTCTTTAGGCAGCGACTGCATTCACGATGACCTGTTCTGGAAGGCACTTGGGAATGCTTACAGACAGTTTGCTCTAATATATATAAATAATTATAAATTCCTAAAATCATTTGAATCCCTGACTTTCCTTCTCTAAGAAATCATGGCTATGATAAAATGGGGGGGGAAAAATGTGCAGGTTTTCAAAAGCAGTCATGGTTTGCTTTTCATCAAGCAATAACACTTTTGCTCTAGCTTTATCATAGGTAGTAAGGAAATTATTATGAGATTATGAAAGAACTTGCCAGCACCATCAATACCAACTTTAATTTTCTATTTTTATTATTATTATTTTATGCGTTATTTGGAGGTTGAGATTCCACAAAACGAATTACCAGTTGTCACAGCAGTTTCCAGGCTTGGACATCACAGAACATCTGGAAGCTGCATCTTCTTCTGGGATCTTCTGGTGAGCTAGTGCTACTGGTGAGGGATAGCTTCTAGAGGCTTTTGCTTCTCTCAGCTCTAACAGATAACTTCTGTTGGCTATTTCCTCATTTGGTGTTTGGGGAGCAGCTGAACAGCTGGTTGGCAGGAACATGGAAAACATAGACCCAGTAGCTGTTGCAACCAACACGGTAGCCAAGGGGTGCAGAGAACCTGGAAATGTTGTTCAGGGCACTGTGGGACTGCCTGAGACAGTGCAGTGGTGGTGCTGATGTGTCGCAGTGGGGGGACGGACCCGGAGTAACGACGGAGTCTCAATGTGAGTATGATCGTTCTCCCTTTATTCAAGCTTTTACAGAGTATATATAGACAGGCAATAAGCATGTGCTAGCGATAGCTATATGATTGGTTTACAGTCTCTGTTCACGCACCTAAAGCGGATATATGATTGGTGCAAGGTTGCTGTTCATGTGGAGGGGCTTGTTGGCCCCCTCCCTTACTTGTTTACCACTACTTGTCTTCCCCCTTTGTAATGGTCTAGGAATGCTCAAGGACAGTTCGCATAGACGTGAGGCCCTCCCTCCATCATGAAGGCAGGATTGCTCACCTCTAAGAGATCATGCCCCTTTTCGCTTAACCATTCTTCCACAATTCCCCCTTCTTGTTTTTGAGCAATCCAGGCTTGGTTCGCTACTTTCAGCAGAGCTTTCTTAATACAGCTTAATACTACACATAAGCACAAGCATATAACTACAAGGATTATTAAGATGCGTAAGCCTTCAGTAAGCAACCCTATTAGCC
>NW_020450892.1:418165-510873 GCF_003343035.1 Apteryx rowi | reverse complement strand
TACATTATAGCTGGGGACTCCTATTAGGCAGGTTCTAAAGGGTTGAGTAGCGGAAGCTAGGGACAAACAGAAAGCTTGTTGCCCTGTCTTATTTGCCCAGGTAACCCACATATTGTGTCTGGGTTCAATCTTGTGGAGAGTCATTACCACTGGGAACAGTATCCCCAGAATCAGGATCTCTGTCTTCTTGTTCGCTAGATGAGTCATGGCGAGTCAAGACAGGCTTCACGTTCTTGCTGGGTACCCACACTGGACCACGATCCATTGGATATCTCCAAGTAGGGTCTGAACATCATGCAGGATGCACAATTGAGTTGCGAGCTCTGTTTTCTGGGGTCGAATTTTAGACTCTGCAATGGACCATCCAAGATACTTCCATGGAGCCGTGCGTTGGATCTTTTCTGGTGCAATGATAAGTCCCTTTGTCGATAGAATGTCACTTAATTGTGTTAATGACTCATCCGTAAAAGACTTTTCCTGGCAACAAAGAATGTCATCCATATAGTGATAGATTATGGTGTCTGGCCATCGGTTTCGGAGTGGCTGCCATGCCCAGGCAACATAAAGTTGGCACAATGTCGGTGAGTTTTTCATTCCTTGCGGTAAAACAACCCACTCATAACGCTCCGCGGGTGCAGCCTTGTTTATTGCTGGCACAGAAAAGGCAAAGCGTTGTGTATCTTGAGGATGTAAAGGGATGGTAAAAAAGCAGTCCCTTAAGTCGACTATCAGTATGTGCCATCCGTCAGGTAACATGCTCGGCGACGGCATTCCGGGCTGCAGCGCTCCCATGGATTGCATCTGCTCATTGACCTTGCGGAGGTCGTGCAAGAGTTGCCACTTTCCATTCTTCTTTGGGATGACAAAAATAGGCGTATTCCATGGACTAACAGAAGGCTTGATGTGTCCGGAGGCAAGCTGTTCGGCGACCAGTTGCTTGGTGATTTGCAATCACTCTTCAGTCATGGGCCACTGGTCAACCCACATGGGTTCATTGGTATTCCAAGTCAGTGGCGGGTTGGGTGACTGCTCCCCAGTGCCCAGGACTAAAAAGGCTTCGTAGTTAACACTGCTCCAATTTGACTTAAMACATCTCGGCCAATTAAGGCCTCCAATGTCCCAGGTAGAGGTAACACATACACCTTAAGACTGGCTTGTTGACCCTCTGGAAATTGCAAATGTACTGGTTGTTTGCTAATATGAGGGGTAGACTGTCCTCCAACGCCCGCAATGGACGATGTTGGAAGTTCTACCGGCCAGCCTACAGGCCATATGGTTCGGCTGATGATCATAACATCAACTCCGGTATCCAGCATTGCCTCAACTCGCTTTGATATGCCATGTTGTGAGATGACAACACTCATTGTAGGACGTCGGTCCATTTTCGTGGTAAAGCAGATGGCAGGACCAGTAGACCCGAAGCCACGGTTACCTCGATGGAGCTGGGGTTGTGGTGAATGGCTCAATGAATTACTAAGAGTGATTATTTGCGCGATCCTGCTACCTTTAGGGATGAAAACTGGCGGGCAAACAGTGTAGACCATGATGTAGACGCGACCCGTGTAATCAGCATCGATCACTCCAGGCAACACAATAAGTCCTCGGATACCGGCAGAGGACCGGCCTAACAACAATCCTCCGATGGAACTATCTCGATGAAAGAGCGGCCCCATAGCATTGCTGGGAATTTTCTGGACAGTGGAGTCAACGAGAGTAACGTCTACTGTGGTCTCCACGTCGACTCCCAGGCTCCCTCGGGTGGCGGGTTGGTGTCGCTGAAGAAAACCTGCGTCTCGCTTCGGGGATTCACTTGTGTCTGCGCGCGGCCTCCTTCCGCGCTCGGTTTCCAGTTTCCCGTACAGGCCTTTGTGGCATGTGTGTTTCTTTGGCAGCGGTCACACCAGACGGCGGAGCGGCAAGCGGATCTTGCATGGCCGGGATCACCACAGCAGTAGCGCCTCCCTTGGAACTGCCCACCGGGAGGGCGTTTCGAAGGCTCTTTGTTCGCCCGCGGTCGACCCCTTTGAACTACGGCGGCCACCGCCCCCTGGACCGCAGCAGCAACCGTGGATCCCTGCCTCTGGGCCTCAGCTTGCTCCACTCTCAGCAGCATCTCTTCCACTCCAGCCCCTTTGGGCAGGCTGGCCAATAGCTGTTTGGTTATTTTGTTGGCATTGTCGAAAGCCAGCACCTTGAACATTTGATTTTTGCTCTCTTCAGACAAGTCAGGGTGCTGCATGATTGCTTCCCATAGTCGGCCTATGAAGTTGCTATATTTCTCTGTAGCCCCTTGAAGCAGATTGCTGAAAGCCGGGTTGCTCCCTCCTGGCAGCCCAAGGAATGCATCCAGCGCTAGGCGCGCGGACAATTGCAGCATATTTGGCGGAAAACCAGATTGAGTCATATAGCTCGCATACTGTCCCTCGCCTGTCAGTATATCAGGGGTTACTCCCTTCAGCGGGTTGTTGTCCCCTTGTCGGCGCATCGCTTCCTCGGTGCACCACTGTTGCCAAGAGGCGACCCACAAAAGGTATTGTGCAGGAGTAAGCAGGAGTCTCATCAGGTTTTTACAATCATACGGACACATGAGATCAGCCGAAAAAATCCAACTAACTATTTGTCGAGTGGCTTCCGACTTGACCCCATATGTAGAGACGGTGTTACGGGCCTGTTGTAGGATCTTCCAATCATGCGGTTCCCATTTTYCCTGCCCGTGCTGGTATAATATCGGAAATGCCAGCGGGGCGGAACCGCCCACCCCTCCGGTGGCTTGCCACTGGCCTTCCACTATAGCGTTCTTGATAATAGCACCCCAGCGAGACTCCTTTGGAAGCTCGGCGAGGGGATTTACTAAGCAGGGAGGGACTTGTGTCTGCAGCTCTACCTTTTTCAGACGTTCCGATAATTCCTGCAGCACGGTTTCTCCTGGTGACGGCGGCGCTTTATTTCTGGTGTCAGGCGTGTTGTCCCCCGAAGACTCACTGGACGAAGGCAGTGGGGGGTACTCTGATGGAGTCTGGCGTGAGCGGGTGGTCTCGTTGAAGGAGGGTAGAGGCAGCGGCCGCTGAGGTGGCGTAGGCAGCGGCAACGGCAGATACAGGGGACTGTTGCTAGGCAGCGGCGGGGGGGGGGCACTAGGAGGGGGTCGGCATTCCTTTCCGCCCAAGTCTGTGAGGTCAGCAAGGGGCGCGGCCACCGCCCCTCTTTGAGCCTCCTCCGGCTCTGGGGAAACTTCCGCTTTCTGGAACGCAGCGGGTGACGGCGCTGACGATGCCTCCCCCTCAGAGTTCTCCCGCACCCTTTGCAGTGCCTCCTCGACAGTTCGGTACACTGGGCCCGTGGGCCCCTTGATTGGATGCGGTCCGAAAAACCACGAGACCAGGCCCGGCCTGCTCGGAGGGGGCTTGGTCCTGGAAGCTCCGGGGCCCAACATTTGGACAGCCGCGGACGCTGCTTCCCTTTCCGCCTTCATTGCCATTAAAGTCTCTAACACGGTGTTCCAAAGTGCGCGAACAGCCTTTATTTCCTTTTCCTCCTTCTCGCCTCCCTCAATCGTCTTCTGCCACATTGTTCCCCCAAAGTCTCGCCACTCAGACACCGAAAACAACAGGTGGGTGTCAGAAAAGTGACCCCAACACCGTCCCAACTTGATCAAATCGTGTACCTGCTTCGCCGTGGCATCTATCCCTCTCTTAGAGAGGATTCCGGCGAGCAACGTGGCCGCAGCGTCAGTTTCCATTGCTGCGCCTGAGAGACGGGGCGCGACCCCACACCAGTGTCTAGCCTGCTGCAGTTTGGGCTAGCACCTCTCTCAGCCGAGGTTTCCCACTCCCCTCCTCTAGCTGCTTACCGCAGTCTCGGAGATCTTAGTCGAGCTGAACCATCCTCTGCTACCAGATGCCGGAGTGGGAGGTGGACCCGGAGTAACGACGGAGTCTCAATGTGAGTATGATCGTTCTCCCTTTATTCAAGCTTTTACAGAGTATATATAGACAGGCAATAAGCATGTGCTAGCGATAGCTATATGATTGGTTTACAGTCTCTGTTCACGCACCTAAAGCGGATATATGATTGGTGCAAGGTTGCTGTTCATGTGGAGGGGCTTGTTGGCCCCCTCCCTTACTTGTTTACCACTACTTGTCTTCCCCCGTTGTAATGGTCTAGGAATGCTCAAGGACAGTTCGCATAGACGTGAGGCCCTCCCTCCATCATGAAGGCAGGATTGCTCACCTCTAAGAGATCATGCCCCTTTTCGCTTAACCATTCTTCCACACTGATGCACCTCAGAGCATGGCTGCCAGCACCAGCTGGAAGTACTGCCCTTGGTGTTCCAGGTGCCCAGCCCAGAGGGAGTCCCCAAGGTGAGCTGCACAGAGCGCCTGGCATTGCTGCCTGACACCAGGGCTGGGGGTGACAACTGTCTCACCTAAAGAGGAGTGCTCTAGTTGAGCCACTGAGTCACCAGGAGCTGCAGAAGAGGTGAGCAGACTGTGCACCACAAGGTAGAAGGACAAGAAGAGAGATGGTGTCTGTGAAAACTCTGCAGAGGCCAGACCCCAAACCCTGTGAGGCAAAGAAGGAAGGACAACTAGGAATCTTGCTCAAAGGAGCAGTGAATGAAGACTCCCAAGAGGGAGGATGCTGTCAAATTGTGATTTATAGCAACAGAAAGAAGGTTCTTTCTCTGCCTGCAGATCTGCAGTTACAAAATAAGTATAGTGGCTTGGGAACAAGTGATGAGGAACTGTTAGAGGAGGCAACAGAGCTAGCTGAGCCTGAACCAAGTATATGCACCAAGAGGAAAAGGTGGGTGATAATCACTGGAGACTTCCTCCTGTAAAAGAAGTTGATGTTTTAGGTGGTTTGCAGCTTGCTGGGGCTCAGATCTATGGTGTTTCAGGAGTTGTCCAGCCTGTGGGCTATTACTGCTTGCTGCTCATCAATGTGGGTATCAAAGATGCTGCCAGGAGTGGCCATAAGAGTGGCTACAGAGCTCTGGAGGCGAGAGTGCAGGGCAAGAGGACCCAGGTTTTATTCTCCTTGATTTTGCTGGCAAAGGGGAAAGGCTTGCATAAAGTAGGCCCTTTCTCTGGGTCAATATCTTGCTGCATAGCTGGCTTTGCAGACAAGGCTTTGGCTTGGATGGCCGTAATACCCTCTGAGTAATGAGACTACTGTCAAATGGATCCCATCCCCCCCAAAGTGGGGCAAGAGTATCTTTGCCAACATATTTGCAAACCTAGTGAGGAGGGCTTTAAACTAGGTTGGCTGGAGAATGGTTACAATAACCCGAAAGAAAAGTGAAGACATGGAGGGCAGTGAGGAAGCGTCTGGGGATTAGCATTAGCATTAGGGAGGCTCTTTCACTTCCCCTGTGAAAGGTGCATATCCGGGGGGTCTTTCTCAAATGCCTGTACACAAACATATGCAGCATGGGAAACAAACAGGAGGAACTACAAGTCTGTGCACAGTTGCAGAACATCATCTCTTTGGGATTATAGGGACATGGTGGGATAGGTCTCATGACTACTATGCTCCAGTGGATGAATATAGACTCTTCAGGAAAGATAGGCTGGGAAGATGAGTAGGAGAGGTTGCACCCTATGCAAAGGAGTGGTTTGAATGCATGGAGCTTTCCCATGAGTGGGTGGTGAGCCAGCTGTGATCTCATGGGTAAAGGCTGGAGGACAAACCAACATGTGTGAAGTCATGATACATGTCTGCTGCAGAACACCTGATCAAGAAGAGGAAGCAAATGAAGTTCTCTTTGGATAGCTGGAGGACACCTCACGATTGCAGAACTGAAGGACCATGGGAGATTTTAGACACCCTGACATCTACTGGAAAAGCAATAAGGCTGGGCACAAGCAATCCAGGAGGTTTCTGGAGCATGTTGAGGAGAACTTCTTGATGCAGGTGACTGAAAAGGTGACAAGGGGAGCTGCTCTGCTGGACCTGTTACTCACAAACAAAGTAGAACTGGTCAAACTTGTGAAGGTCAATGCAACCCTTGCTGCAGCAACCATGAGATGGTGGAGTTTAAAATCTTGAGAGAAGTGAGAAGTGACAAATAGGAGAATCACAAATCCGGACTTCAGAAGAGTAAATTTAGCTTGTTAAGGGTTCTGCTTGGCAAGATCCCATGGGACACTGCCCTGAAGGGCAAAAAGGACCAGGAAAACTGCTTGATCTTCAAGGACAATCTCAGGTGTCAAGACTGAGATCAGTATGTTCTCATGCTCAGGAAGTCAAGCAGGTGTGGCAGAAGGCCAGCATGGATGAACAGGGAACTTCTGACTGAGCTCAAATGCTAAAAGAAAGTACACAGAAGGTGGAAGCAGGGATGAGAATATAGAGGCATTTCCCAAGCATTCAGTGAGGTAGTTAGGAAAGCCAAAGCTCATCTGGAGCTGAATTAGTGAGGGATGAGAAGGACAACATGAAGTGCTTTTAAGTATATCCATAACAAAATGAAGACTAAGGAAAATGTGGACCCACTGCTCAGTGGGTGAAGGCAAAAGTCATGAAAAGTTTCTCAGTACCTTTTTTGCCTTATTCTTTTCTGGCAAGATCTTCTCTCAGGTGCCTGAGCCTAGTAGCAGAGTCTCAGGAAATGAAGCAGTACCCACAGCAGAGGAAGATTCAGTCAGGGAGCATTTAAGCAAATTGGAAAACCCAAGTCTATGGGACCAGATAGGAGGCCTCCCAGGGTGCTGAGGGAGCTGGCCAATGTCATTGTTAGACTGCTCTCTATCACCTTTAAAAGGTCAGGGTTTCTGGTGACTGGAAAAAGGCAAACATCACATTCATCTTGAAAAAGGGCAAGAAGGAGGATCTGGGGAAATACAGGCTGGTCAGCCTAAACTCAGGGAAGTTAAGGGAGCAAATTCTCCTGGAAGCCATTTCCAAGCACATGAAGAACAAGAAGGTGAATGGTAAATCCATGCTGGCTATTCTGAAGAATGCCTTATTAATGACCCAAATGATGGGATGGCATACACTCTCAGCAAATTTGTGGCTGACACCAAACTGGGGAGAAGAGTCAGTGCATGTGAGGGTAGAGCTGCTATTCAGAGGGACCTCAGCAGGCTGGAGAAACGGGCAGAGAGGAACCTCATGAAGTTCAACAAAGGCAAGTGCCAAGTCCTGCCCCTGAGGAGGAATAACCCCATGTATCAGTACAGGTTGGGGGCCAACTGCCTGAAGAGCAGCTTTGCAGAGTAGGACCTGGGGGTTCCTGGTGAACAAGAAGTTGAACATGCGCCAGTAATGTGCCCTTGTGGCAAAGAAAGCCAACAGCATCCTGCACTGCATTAGGCAGAGGGTTGCCAGCAGGTCAAGGGATGCGATCCTTCTCCTCTACTCAGCCCTAGTGAGACCTCAACTGGAGTGCTGCGTCCAGTTTGGGGCTCCCCAGTGCAAGGGAGACATGGACATGCTGGAGCAAGTTCACACGAGGGCCATCAGGATGATTGGGGATCTGGAGAACGTGATGTACAAGCAAATTCTGAAAGAACTGCATTTCTTCAGCCTGAAGAAGAGAAGGCTGAGGGGAGACCTTGTTGTTGTCTACAGCTCCCTAACGGGAAGGGAATAGAGAAGATGGACCCAGACTCCTTTCAGAGGTGCACAGTGATAGTACAAGAGGTAATGGAAGCAAGCAGCCATACAGAAAATTTTGATTTGACACTTGGAAAGTCTTTTTATCATGAGAGTAATTCTGGAACACGTTGTCCAGAAATGTTGTGAACTCCCCATTCTTGGAAACATTCAGAATTTTACTGGACAGTACTTCGGGGAACCTGGACCTGCTCTGAGTGGGGATTTGATTAGGTGACTTCCAGAGGACCCTTTCAACCTATGTTAATCTATGAATTCACATCATTTTATTCAAGAGAGTGTCAAATGTTTTGTGTGAAGGTACAGCTCTTCATATCTAAAATCCACAGAAATGGAAATGAAGTCAATGGAAAGCTCCCACTGAATTTTCAGTGCCTAAAACATCATCACCATAGTCAGTAACGTTGATGCTCTGTGGCTGAACACAATCCACTACAATTTTAACTGAAAATTGTGCTAATGCTGCTCTTCATGGTTACTAGCTGCAGTTCAGTTAGATTGCTGCACTGTCATTTCAGAGGATGATTTAAGTTCCCTATCTCCAGAATCAACACAAAAAGCAAACAACAGTTTGTTAACATTATCTTTCACAGTTATAAATTTTTTTGATTCAGTGTGGAAAACTGCTAGAAATCTAAATCTCTGGTGTCTACTGTTGGCCTTTATTAGAAAGATTATGCCTAGCCTTTGTACAATTGCTCAGAATAACAGCATCCTCCAGCAGATATGGGGGTTATGACTCTGCCCTTTCTGCAGAACAGCAACACTCCAAACATTTCTCTGTGATTCCTCTTGAGTACTGAAGGAGAAATTATCCTCTCTCTCCTGTTCTTACCCTTGTATAAGGTGAGAAAGTATCTTCAACAACAAAGCTAGGTGCATGCAGGAGATATGTCGCTTTCAGAGGATGTCAGTCTTTCTTAATGCAACTCTGAGACACTCATTTGCCCATGTTTTTTGAAGACCATACCTTTACACCACATAGAGTGCAGAGAACATGACTTTTTTAATAAGAATTCAACTTTCTTTGTGCATTTACAAGAGAGTATAGACACCTACTCCCACAGGTTACATTAATTCAATATTCATTATTAATTTTCTTTGCATATGAGCTACACAAACAGGTATGAAATTATCTAAGCCTCACTGTAGTGTGGAATATTATTTCTGTAGATATATGGCTGAACTCTGATATGATTCAACATCCTCTTTGACTCCAAAATATGGTTGCTCTTATTTCTATCTAAACACCTTTTTAGCTTTTTTTCTCTCAGAGATCTTTAGTAAAAAGGGGAATAAAGCAAGAAACTTTAACTATTTTTGTGTTAATTAGTATTATTGTTAATTGCATTGTTAAGCAGTATTATTTTTATTTTATGCTGATGCTGCAGCTCTTCATTAACTTTTTTACAGTAGATGCAACATTATCACTCAGGGCACAATTATTTTTAATGCTGGACATACTATATTAATGGCTCTTTTCTGACGTTTCATTCCATAATGAGAAGACAGTAAAAATGTCTCTGCAGATAATTTCTATTATTTCCTCACTCTATAATCAGTCTTTTTAAATGTTTATCTCCCTCTCTGAGATCTAACTGGAAAAAAGAGGGATGTGAAGAGGTAAGCTGAGAGGCTCTGAAGGAATAAACTGTTATTACACCTTTATTTAAAATTTTTGAAAGAACTTGTTAACTTCTTTGAAGCCTCTGTGTCTGTTTCTGTCTTGAATACATGCTAAAATGTACTGTCCTCACCTAGCAGACCAGGATACACTAGCTGTCAAAACACAGTCTTAGTGGAACTTATTTTCCTCTTTATCTTGTCTGGTTTAATTCAAAAATGCAAATTCTAGCTTGCTAATTGGGATGCTGTTTTCATTAAGTATGTAAGAGATCTGCTTGCCATTCACAGTAAACAGCTGTGTAAAGAGCCAGAGAACCTGACTTGGGTTGAGGGAATTCTCCAAGTATGTGAGGCTTCAGTTTCATGAAATCTTTGTGAATCTAGCCATGAATGCCTTCAAGTTTGAAGAAATATATTCCATGCTTCAAATCCAGGGGCAAACAAAAGTTCAAAGCCGAGTCCAGCAGTTAATATTTCTGATGAGGAATTAGCAACAAATAATCAGTGGTATATTCTTGGGGCAAACGTGTTAACCCAGAACTCAGTAGGGACGAGAGAATGCTACAGACTTATACCAAACAACGAGTTATCGTGCAAAAGTAGGTTACCACCAAATCCTGTGGAATTTGTATTTGGAGAATACTTGCTTAATTATAGCCCAGATACAATATAGTAGAGAAACCTTTGGTTTGTGAATCCAGCAGAGCTGAAGCTTAAAGTAATGGCAACACCACTGAGCTGCTTCTAGAGCAAGCAGGTCTGTGTTGGGTGATGATAAATGGGACTTATGAATTTAAGTTTTTAGGCACAGAAATTTGTGTTCAGAATCCTACACCTGAGCCAGGTAGAGGACAAGGGATCTTTCAACAATATAGTACTGTGTCTTGACAAGGCATTAATCAAGATCATATTCAGCTAAAGATATTCAAGTCTGTGTTGGAGACCAAGTCTCAGATCCTTGTATAATAGCACAAAGTTCTGTCATTCAATTATCATCTTTCAGTTTCATCTGTGGTTATATATAGGCTTGTACTGTGATGAAGCAAGCCAATATTTCACCATGGTTAGGCTTCATTTGCCTTGAGTTGTTTTGACAAGTTAAGCAGCAATCCATAACTAACCGTGGTTTTCAAGAGCATAACTTACTCTAAAGTCATGATTTTGTAAAGGAAACAAAAAGGGACAAAATAAATCTTTTACTACAAGGTGGCAAATGGGTGAGAGGACACAATGCTCTGGCATGCTAATGTTCTGAACCACTGTCCAGCTGGGTTCTGCATTTGTAGTGTACCTGCTGTATTCAGGGTATAGATTATGTTATTGTAATGATAATTAGTTTATTACAACATGGGAAAAAAATAAAAAATATCATTGCTATCCTTATAAGGGTTTTGTGCTTTTGAAGGTAAGGGATTTGTGGACTTCATTGGCAGCTGCTGGAACTATTTGGTAGTTAGCAATTGTGTCCTAAATATTGCTTTTTTTCCTTTTTTAGTAGGACTTCCAAAAGACAAAAAAATCCTTCTTTGCTCTTATAAGAGCATGGTTTTGCATTAGGATGCACTTCCCTAAGAAAATGCTAAGCTATCTTCTCTTTTTGTATTAGCTCGTCTTCCAATTTCTACCTTATTAGTATTAGAGAAGTAACTTAAATGAGGCAAGTCTAGAGAGGTCAGAAAAAAGCAGTTCTACTGAGACAAACAAAGTTATTTCAGCAAAGTATTTGTCAGAAAAAGATAAAAATAAAGAGGAGTTAGAACAGAAAATAAAACTCTAGAGACATGAGTGCAAGTTTGGAAGGAAGAGGAGAAACTTGGGGAATAGCATTGCTAGTTAGTGAATAGACAATTGATTCTTTGCCTATAACAAGGAAGTGACAAAGGTGACAATGATTTGGAGCTACATATATAAAGATAAAGTTAAAAAAGAAAAGGTTATATTATTGGGTACATTTTAAGCAATACCATATTTAATGTACTGAGCTGAAGAAATTGTTTATTCAAGCTTCTGGGCTGCCACCATTCAAGCCATTCTTTTAAGTGATGAGTAAAACACTAAATAAATTAAGTAAATGTTAAGTAACCTCATAGAGAAATGTGTAGGCAGTATGAAATTAAATGTGACTACACACAAGACAGCAAAAAATTCTTCCTGAAGTTTGTATTAGGAAAATATATTAAGAAAGTTGCATTTTGTAACTACCAGGCTTATTTTATAAATATAACAATTATTCTAATTAAAAAAAAAAAACTTAAACAATGATAATCACTGGAATGGACAAATTAGAATATAAAGCACAGAATAGGCAGGAATATAGAAAGAGGCTAGCAATGTAATAAAACCAAAAAGAAAAAAAGAGAAAGAAAAAAAGAAAAGTGAGTGACATTTCAGCCTATATATTGAAGAGAGTAATCAGTTTAAGGCTTTTTTCAAAACCTATAGTTACATCTCTCTAAACTCTTCCCAAGCAAATTAAAGCTGCCTGTCAGCATGGAAATAAAACTCTCTTTTTCGTTTCGTTATGATGAAACCAGAGTTAGGCCTTCAGTTCAAACTGGAGTTCAGCCTTTGAAAGTTTACAACCTGAAAGAAGTTTGGAGAAAAGCAACAAAAATAGGCAGAGAACATAATAAATTAGCACATTTGTTATTGTCCTGCCTAGCTGCAATCCTGTGACATCTGAGGAAATCCTAAATCTTTAATTTAGCAAACACCTCAGTATATACTTGCTTTTAAATATTGTGTACGTAGAAACTGCTGATGTCACAGAACACAATGATAAAGACATGTGAAAGTCTTTGCTAGGTTAGGGCACAAAAATACATTTCTAAAACTATATTGGGGTGGGGATAGTGAGAGAATATACAATGAGGCCAATGTCATTTCAGTCATATTGATACCTACAAGAGAGGAAATAATTTAGGATAGTGTAAAGGGCCGACAGGTAGTAATATTGGAAAGGAACTTTAAAATGTGGCAGATTAGGTCTTCTCTTATACTACCAGTTACAATAATACTGGATGACACTTCCTAATATCGCAATTTACTCAGCTGTGCAAGCTTCCCAAAGAAAGCATAGAAAGCCCATCATCTGGGAGAGAAATCTAGACTGGGACAAGATTCATAGGTGCATATCTTGGGGACAACAATAGATATTGCATTGGTAGGGAAATGATCAGGTGTTGCTGGTTCTGCATTTCTCACCATTTCTCTCAGCCACTGTAGAAGTGCCTCAATATTAGGAGCAATGTTAAGAATTTCTCTTCTTACTTAAATGCACAAATCTATTTCTCATTCCTGTTGTTAACATTTTTATAGTTATTTCATTTAAAAATTAGATCATTATATAAATATAGAAGTATATATTATTAGCTCCTGCATTTTTTCTTCACTACCATTGAGTTTTCAAGTCCATAGGTAGAAAGCAATAAAATAATATCTAATGCATTAAAAATATCTTTTAAACATTTTTAATAAACTGCCTAAACACAGGTTTATCTACATGCTAACTGTCTGGAGACCAATGTTAGCTATCATGCTATCTATCTAGAGACTTGTCTGTAATGAACAAATTTATCTGGCTGATGATCTGAGGGATATATTTGATCAATCAAGGGATGTTGAGTGTTTCTCAATTTTTATTTCAAACATCAGCATTGTGCAATATTGAGTAACTATTTGAAACAATGATGTGGAAGGTAAATCAGCCCACAGAAAGGAACTAGGCTATTTGCATTGATCAGTCCTGCTAGACAGGATTTTTATAGGGCTGCTGGTTGGGTTTGAACAGTTTGGAGAGAACTCAAGGTAGGCACAGTAATCAGACTATAGAAAGAAGTTGGGTTAAGGTTGGTTGTGGAATGATTTGCTCTCTTACTGCTAAAAAGGACATGTGTAGCTCTTGGTGAGCTCAGTGCATAGGCACAGCTATAGTCTGAAATATTCTTTTCAAGGCATATTCATGTAGTCTAGCTTGTCAGCCTCAGACCTGAATGTATACGCTCCTTATATAATACAGAAATGCCTTGAATGGTATTTCCCAAAGAGAGTATTTTTACTGATTTAGAGGTTGCACTACAGCTAACATAGCCTTACCTTGCCAGTTGAATGCATGGAGCAAAAGTGTTTCAAATCCTGCTTTTTTCTAGGGCTTCAGAGCTTTACAAAATGTTCTGAGTAGGTAACTTTCTCTGCTCAGGATTTACAGGTCTTAATCCTCTCCTGTTCAAGGCCTTTCTTTCAAAACTTGTGGGTGACTTGAGGACTAAAATAGTGCCTGCATGACTCAAGGACTGTTTTTATATTTTTGCACTTTAATACAAGACATACAGTACTGGAATAGGCCATAAATCAAGAGCTAGAACTCAGGATTTTCTCTAAAGCCAGGTGATTGTCCTCACATGCAAGACTGTCTTTCTTTGTGGCCTCTTCTTAACCAAATTGTATTAACAGGTGGAAGGAACCCCCCAAAACCATGCAGTTGGAGGACTGTCCATGAAGAGTTCGATGTGCAAATCATGCCCCTTGACCACATGAAGTCCCTGCAACAGGGACTCCCAGCTCCAACTCCTCTTTCATTAGAAGGCTGAATAACTGAGGGCCAGAACAGCGCCACCCTCTTCTCTGACTACTTTAAGGGAAAGTAGCAGCCAGTGTTTTGTGCAGAGCACAGTCCCCTAGTAAATCCTGACAATATGTTGCTTAAATCTCTCATTCAATGCACACTGAGGAACTCAAGTTTTCCAGTTCTCTTGGAGTTTAGGCTTGAGATAGACTCTGAGCTACCCAACCCAGTCAAGCTGAGACACTTCTGGTCATGCCCACAAACAGGCAGTTTTAAGTGCCTGGGAAATATTAATGTCTCGATGGCAAAGCTACAGCAACATAATACCTAATTATAAAGTTGTAAAGACATCCCTTATTGAAAGCTTGTTCTCCCTTTTAGGTTACAAAAAGAGTCCTGACTTTGTGACAGTTTGAAGCTGGTAAGGATCAAAACCCTTGCTGCTCACTCCAACCTGTTTGAAATACACAGTTGATTGTCATCTAAAGCTCTTACTGAACGTCCCTGCTTCAGCAAATAATATCAGTATTTGCAAAACAAAACAAAACTTCATCAACTGGTGGAACTCACAGTTGGCAAACAGCTTTCAGATGACTATTTCCCGGCTTAAACCTGAGACCATTTCTTACTGTTGGCTTGTGGCTGTGGTTCATGAGCTTGATGTTCTCAGCCCAGTTACACTGGTGTCAATTCACCCACTATCACTCTTGGGGGTGGAAACCTAAAAGAAGCTACAAATAGGTGGGAAATAAAGGATAGACTACTATCTTTATAGAAATGTTCACTTCTGAGGAACACTGCATCATAGATAGGATTGAATCCTTTCATGAGCAAAATTTTCTGGTCCTGATCCTATAGAATACTTCATATGTTTAGCTGTAAACCCACAGAGAGACCCACCAACTTCAGTAGAAAGATATATGTTCCTGCATTAAGTTTCTGATCAAGTTTTTTAGTCAGAATGCTCCTTATCCTCTGTGATAGAGCAAAAAAAATCCAAGATCTAAAAGGCTACAATCTTACTATAAATTTGCACTGACCCGTCTAGACACTGAAAAATAAAATGAACAGGCCAAAGGATGTGTCTTGCAGTGTTGCATATTAATTTCGTGTGATGTCCCGTAAGGAGATATTCCTATGCTCTCACCTGTTATATCCAAAGATCTCAAAGTGGTAAACAAACCTTAATCCTTATGTTTCGCTCTGCATAGCTTACCAGGGGGAAAGCTGAGATATGGAAGCTAAACAACCTGCCTGGCATTATATAGCAAGTTAAATGTGGATATAAAACTCACCCCTTTCAGTCCTGCGGTTAATGCAAAGATGGCCTCTGCTCATGCTGTAGCATCCTTGTAAATTTAAATTTCCTGTTTCTCCCTCATTTTTCAGTTGTGTCTAAATGAAATTTGATGTGTCTAAACGAAATTTGATGTCAGCACCGGTGCTGTAGCTGCTGAGGGTGACTACTTTGGGTAGACATTTAAGCTAATTAAGTATTTCTTTCTCTGAAAATGAATGGAGGACCAGCAAATTTCAACAAGAAAAAATAAAGCTTTTTTTCTTCAGGCCATTTTCAAACTGGGTCTTTTTAAGAACCATCTCAGATCTTGAGCCAAAGAAATTCTTGGGAAGAAAGAGTGGCTCCTGTATACAGTAACACCCCTGTGGTGATTAATATCTGAAGTTTATGGAAGCATGATTTCAATTTTCCCTTTAAAATGTGGATTGAGCAATTTTGCCAACACCTATTCTCTGTCAAACATTTCACTTATTCTCAGCTTTGCAGACAGCCTGAGAGCCTTGTCTTTTGCTTGTGTTTCTGCAGCTGTATGTGCCTTTGATCTTCAAATGGAGTTTGAATTTGTTCCAATACAGTGCCTAGACATTGTTTACTTTACCCTAATTTGTAGTGTCTACAGCAAAGACATATCCCATAAAGCAAGTGGACAAGATCAGGAACCAAAAAAGACTGTTGGAATCTGTGACATTTTGCTTGTTTAAATACCCTTCTCATCTCCTATTTATATTATCTGCCCTGGTAGCAGGAGTGCAGCTAGGCATAAAGTCACAATGAAAAGACTTAAAAATGAGTCAAAACAATTAAATGAAAATAGAAGTGTTACCAGAGTCATAAGAGGAAGAAAGTGCAAAGAACTGACTGTTTTCTGCAACTTTATGAATGGTGCCAGCAGTGAAAACGGGTAGCCCTTCTTTCCTCTAACAAGTGAGAATTGCTCACCCTGCTAGGGAACCAAAAAGAGAGTTCAAAGTGAGGTTGTTGCATTACTGACAAGATTTGGAATATTACTTTGATGACAAGAGAGAGGGAAATCAAAAGACCTTGAAAACTAGCATGAAGGGGAGAAAGAATGAGAGAGAGTGAGAGAGAGAGAGAGAGAGAGAGAGAGGCAGGACAATTTATCCTACTGACAAGCAACCGGGAAATGGCACAAGCAGCATCACTGGGGAATTTTCTTTCTGTACAAGCAGGACAGAAGGAAAGCAATTTGCTGTTTGTGAGTGTGAATAGCTGGAAGGAGGGTATACAAAAGAACATCTGCTCTTAGAAGCCTCTTGACAAAATAACCTTGCACTTGTGTGGAGAAATATCTGTGTAGCCAACAGGTTGCAGGTGGCTTAGCATGGCAAAGCCATTGGAATAGGGGACTACTCAATTAATGAAGAGAGTAAGTTACCATGCTGGGTCCCATAACTAGTGCTCCTTTTCTATTAACAGCAGTTTTGTCATAGGCCGGCAAAATTCCTAAATGAGAATAACCCCATGTATTTGCATATAACCAGCTATTGAAAAAGCATTCAAAAGAGCAACATAAACAAGCTTGATTATTCCTGCATCTCTTGATCATGTGTGCCCTGAAAGTCATAACATAGATATAGCAGACAATCTTTCCTTCTGGAAGAAATGCGGTTTTCATGCCCTAGCTACAGATGGGAAGAAGTGAGTTCAGAGATGCATCTGGCAATAATATCCGAACTAGTGAATTCATGTGCTATAGACTGACACATCTATTTCATAATATATTCTGTACCTACTGACTATCAATTTGTGATATTTAGAAGGTATGTTTAATTCCTAGCTGGACAGTATCATGGAAAAGTGAAGTAGCAATACTGAAAATTTAAAACATCTTAGTAGCCACACACAATATATTCTGTAAAAATTTAATGTGTCAATTACTAAATCCTTTTTAAAGAGCCTGATTTTGGGGGGAGGATGGTGAAAGAGACGAGATAGAAGAGGAAGGGAGCACAGTGCCCTTCTCCACATTCACTCTCAGAGGAAGAGCCAGGATCACAGTAAGTCAGCCCCTGGCTGTGTGGACTTTGCAGTGTGGCAGCTCACCTCACTAGCCAGACACAAGTCTGGGTACATTAAAATCTTTCTTCTATGTTTATCTAAACAAAACAGAAACACACATCAACAAAATCATGTTAGACTTTTCCTTCAAAGGCCTATGATAGCTACTGAATGGCGCATAAAGGTGATGGTTTAGTATTGGGAACTATCTTTTCCTGAGGGCCCGCCAAGAGGCGACACTTACACAAGAGACTTTATTTGAGTCTCTTCAGGGACAGAGCAAAGACAGCCTGCTCCATGTCCTGGGCTGCCATTCACCACATTGTGCTTTTCCCAATGAGGTAATTTCCTTCAATTCTTAATTTTCTCACAGGCCATGAGGGTGGGACCAATTGCACCTCCTACCAGTCACTGTTGGTCAACTCTTGGGAAGCTTCTCTGTTCATCGTGAGAGGGAGGAAGTTAGACCATTTTGTTTCTGACACCAAGTCAAAAGTCTGACAGGTCATCAAAATGTGGTTAGCCTATTTGTTGCACTGCAGCTGCTTACTTTTTAACTCTTCTTTCTTGGGAAAATACCCAAATTTCAAAAAAATGCAAAAGATAAAATGTTATTCAATAAGCTCCATTTTTTTCTAATTATAAAAACATGAGCTATACAACAGCAGAAACTAAAAAAGCATCAAGTTAAATCATTCAATTACAGAATATTTGCTCTTATTTCAGTTTTTGCTGAACACTGAAAAAGATTATTTTGAGTTAGCAAAATTACACGCATATATGCTTATATAGTATAAATATCAGTTGATGTCATTTTAATTCCAGTAAACTTCTTCTATGGGACCTAAGCTTTCTGGATCTCAACCCAGATATTTTGTGGAGTTTTGATTCTTTTTATAATTTACAAAATTCCATCAGCTGTCTGCCTAATAGAAAAATATTTTCTCCAACAAAACCCCTTGCTTCTGCTATAGAACAATAAAAAAGCTTGCTGAGCCAGACCCTACCCTTTGAAAACATAAGTCCTACCAATAAGTAACCTTTGTTAGTTTGTAGGCATTGGTGGGAAGAAAATTAAAATCAGAAGACATCATTGATTGAAAAATCACTCTCCCACATTATTAGTTGCATGCATAATGAAGCCCTTCCTCTTTTCTGATATCCTATTGTTCTGCATCCTAGGGCAGCCAAAGCAGGCTGAAGAACAGCAATTGTTCATGTCTCATTGAAGTAGTCCTTCCAATTTTCCAAGAAACTGCAAATAAGAGTAGTTAATTTTCTCTGTTCTTTCCTTCATCTGTTGATTTTTCAGCTATGCTGTATCTGAGGCATGTTCAGATGAGTCTTATGAGACCTTTTGAACAGTGTGCAGAATATGAGAGAACACTGACCTTAGTTAGCTTGTGCTTCTAATTTTCTGGCTTTGTTGAAAGTTCAGTTCAGTAACCTGTTTAGCTTGGTGGAGCTATGTCATCTCAGGAACTTGCTTAGATTTAAAATAAAAAACATTTCCTGAGCTGTACTGGAAAGTGAGATGTTACGCTAGGGGAAAAAAGATAGTGCTTGAAAGAGCGTTTTGATGTGACTTATAATGATATTGAAGTGCTTTAGGTAGCTGCATGTGGTATGTGTGAGTCAGTATCCATATGGACTACTCATCTTTTGCAGTGCTTTAAACTGTACTAAGTATTTCATATCTAGTGTGTGTGATTTTACAAATACACACTGCAGCAGTTATTTGTTCATAAAAAGATTTTAATGTCTCTAATAAGCTTGACTGGAGGTTTGTATGGTCTTTAAATCAGAGGCTTGGTTACAAGATAGCCCAATACATAGCTTTAAGTTATCTGATATAAGTCAAAGCTGAATACAGAATGTGTCCACCATTGTTTTCATGTGCAAATTTCTTACAGAGAGGAAAATCTCTTTGTTATTCTCTGTGTGGCTTATCTGATGAATAGTATTAATTATCAGAAAGTGTATTAGCAACTACTGCAAATAGGGTCGCATATAGGTTTCCATTCTAATCTTTATTCTAGTCACAGTTGTTGAAACTCTTGAGCTTTAATTTCTCTACTTGAACATGACTTTTTATTAATGTTTATACATTTTAGTCATTTTTCATTTAAGCATATTAAAAACACTTAACCTTATTGGGGGGGAAGACTAAAAAGAATCTAGACTTTTCTGAACCTTCCTAACATTGACATTTTGGGGGTAAAAGAGTCTCACCACATCATCAGAGAAGTCAGTCATATAAGGTCTAGCCAACTTGATGTGTAACTAAACACAGTATTTTTTATATTTGGTGAATGTTTTTAATGTAGACAGACAACTTGTACATGTACTGCTCCATACTGAATTCTGTACTCCCTATAGGGTAATGTGCCACATTCTAGGTGCAGTTTATGGCTGGGCTTTGTCACAAATCTGATCTTTAGCCAAGACTGGCAAGCATACATGCACAAATGCTCTTAGTAACAGGGACTAGGACACAGGTCTGTCACCTTCTCCCTGAATGCCTTCCTCAATGGGCAACAAAAGACTCTTCTTGGTTGTCTCCTTCTGGCTCGTCCTGGCTGTATTAATAAGTAAGGTTCCCTCCATCTTCCAAGTACTCCACTGGAGGAGCCAAAGGCTGATGGTTTCTGGATTTTTAAAGGGGCCTGTGGGACTATGCAAAATTTACTAAGGAATGCTTGGGGGAAGGAGATCGGGGAGGAACAAAGGGGAGAATAGAGAAGGGGGGATATAAAAGGGCCTGGTCATGTGTAAGCCGTTGCCAGTCAGTACACTTATCTGAGCAAGCCCTAAGCCTGATTACCACAGTCTATGCTGTCTTCTTATTAAATCCTTTCTTAACTGTCTTTCCATGTAATCTCACTCTCTACCACGTACCTCTTCTCTGATATGTGGAAGTGCTGTAAGGGCTAGTTGCCAGCAACTGGAGACACTACAGCGAGGAGATTCAGGCCAGCAAATAGAGTCAGACCTCCCTCGGGTGAAGGGACCGTTGTGTCGGTGGTGCCAGCAGCTGGGGCGAGAGAGGATCCCGGCGCCAGCCCCTGGAACAGGGACCATGGGTCGTAGCACCCATGTACCTGGGCACCAGCTGCTGGAGAACAGTGTATTTTCCGCTAACCTGGTGTGTGTGTGTGTGTGTGTGTGTGTGTGTGTGTGTGTGTAATTTGCTAGCAAACTTCAAGCTGTACCAGCCAGTGAGTAGGAGAGTGAGAAAAGCCCCGCTGGCTGCATCCAGACTGTATGAACTGCACCTAACTCAGCCAACACAAGCTCTCAGAAGGGTGGTTATTAGATATGTCCTGTGCTTAGCAGTTTCTACTCTCTCAATCTAGGTTGCTCCCTTTTCATGACAAAGATTTTCTGGATTTCCATTTGGAAACATGTAACTCTGCCCAGTGGATGAATAAGGAGCCTTGGAATCTAATTCAGGTTTTCTGAGTAGTTTTCTGACCTTACTCAGTAGGTATGCTCTATTTATCTTCTGTCCTGGAAAGTCATGTTAGTCTTTGAGTGCCAGTATTTGGGCCACCGGGTCACTGAAACTGCATATATCTTATTGTCATGATGGCAACAAGACTGCTTGTTACATTTTACAGGGTTAGCTGTTACATTATACAGGCTGGCAAACCTCCAACTGAATGTATATTACAGTGTCAAATATATGGAAATGGTATCATTTCATAAAACGCTTATTCTGCCTTTGTCTGACCCAGGAGATAGTCTCTCACTGTTCATGCTCTGCTATATGCAGTAAAGAGTTGGTCAAGGAGATTGGTAAATCTGGCTGGGAGAACTTGGTTTGCCAAAAATTTCCTGTAAAGTGGATAGTGTTCCCTACACTGTGCTGTTACCACTTTTGCAGCAGTGTCAAGGGCAATAGTAATGTGGGCTAATAGTTCTGCTTTGTGGGCCATTTAGTGATCTCAGAGACTCTATGGACCTTCAGCTTTTTTTTTTTTTTTTTTTTGGCTTGTAGAATGGTGAAGGTATTAAATAGGTACATCATCTGCATACTCTATGCTTTGATTGATATCCTATCTCAGGAAAAAAACAAACAAAACACTATTCCTATTTATTATTCTCTAGCTAGAACTTGTCCTTGTAAAGAAATTCTTGATCGTTTTTAATTCTTCTCCTATTTCTGACTTGCAAAAATCTTTCCTTGCTAAGTAATATCTAGACCATTCTCTCTAAAATGTAACAAATATATATATTATATATGACTCCTCTTCAAAAAGGCTAACTAAATCTGACTGCAGAGACTGAGCCATGATCCCCAAAGGATTAGCGCAAGACCCAGGGCTACATCTCTGCTAGTAAATAAAACAGGCCAGGCCACTTCGATCACTCTGAGGATAAACATCCATACGGTGAAATGTTTGCTTCTCTGCTTCTCTCCCAAAGCAGCCTCATCCACATGGCCTGCTGGGACTGGTTCCTGGGCTGTGCTGAACACACGGGCACAATCTAGGGGAGTGCAGTCCAGCACCGGCCAAGCCCTCCTAGGGAGAAGGGCAGCATTTGAGCAGTGAGGGTGATTGTGTGCCAGGGTTCAAGCCTCAGCCCTGGTCTGCTGAGTTTACTGGCTTTGATGTAGCCTAAGTGCCTATGGAAGGTGTAACTTCAGGCTACTTTTCCATCCTTTTCTCTCCCTATGGACAAGAAAATCTTCTGACCATTTCCTCTCACCCTGTCCTCTGTCTTCACATTGTTTCTTGCACTGAGTGTTAGCAGAATATGGTAAATAACCAGAGACTGTGATGAAGGCAGGGAAAGCTATGACTCTCCTAATACTGCAGGACTACATTTCTTTGAGTTAAAGGTGCTAAATCTTCTGTGGACTGTAGTAGCTATATAAAGAAATCTTATGAGCTGATGAAAATGTAGCCCATTCTCAACACTCTCTTATCAAAATCACTAGCACTGCTCTTCATATATCTAGAAATGGCTGATACAGATATTAACACTTGGTCTACCATGTGGTGTTTCTTATACTTCCTATGCATTAATGCCTTATAAGTTGAATGAATACCCAGCCCCTGTGAAAACTGTGGGTTTGTCTCCAGCTCTCTCTCAGGAACAGGTCTGTACTTTTGTAAAATCTGTTCCCCTGCTTTTGACACAAACATATCATAAATTGCAGAGCAGTCTATGATACTAAAACAAACAAACAAACAAAAGCTCTCTTTACATAGTAATGGTTCTTATGAAGAAATTTCAGAAGTTAGTATAGTGTAGAAACAGACTAATAAAACACTACTGTAAGTTTATACATTCTTATTTCAAGGGAGATTTATTTACCAATTTGTTTGCTAATCCTATCAGCAAAGCACCATAGCCCATAAGCAACAAACTATTGGCTTTGGAATATGATTCATTCAACCAATATCAATGACAACTCTTGCTGTACAATTTTATAGTCTGTGTTCATTTACTTTTAATACTAAACTTTGAAGGTAATCTTGTGATATCTAATTTGGAAATAACAGGCCATGAGTTACAATAACTCAGCAAAATATGTGCTAGCTGGATTCTAAGTTAGCCCAGCAAAACTATTTGTTTCTATGAAACAGCATAAAAGGTGTTTATATAATCCTATAGTAAACATCTAAAATGGAATATATGGAAAAAGAAATCCTATTTGAGTTACTTGTCAGCTCTCACAATACATAGTTGAGCAACTATTTCTAAGGCTGTAAATCTCTTTGGTGAGCATATGATAGTCTTGTGAAGGATAGTTAAAGACTAAGTACATCTCTAAGAAAGGAGTTAAGTTACAAGCATTGGCTGTTTCTCACTTCAGGCTTCTTTCAGCTAAGTCAGCTCAGACAACTAGGTCAGGCAGTAAACAGAAATTGATTAACGGATGAACAGATTATTCTCTGTAAATATTTTTCAAAACTGCACATGCAGATTTTCTTTCTTAGCCATCTTTCATAGATCCCTAAGAGACAGTCCAAGAGTCTTCAACCACACATTGAAAAACACAGTGCTAGATACTCTTTGGGGATGAGCAGGAGAGACAGGATTACTGATTTTCCCTTTATTTTCTTCCTTTTTTTAAGAAAAACATCTTGCTTCCATTTTTCCGCTTATTTTCTTTGCAAGTATATAACCAGAAAGGATGCTGGTGAACGGTTGCGGTAAGACCAGAGATAGAGAAACAGCTGGAAAGACTGCTTCTGAATTACACATAGTAGTTAATCCTTAACTCTTCAAAGGGAACAAAATAAAGGTGTGGAAGACTACCTTCTCTCCATCAATCCTTTATATAATAAAAAGTCATGCTGATGTTATGCTTCTATTTGCATTCTGTACCTATGTGTATATGAATGAATATGCATATTATGAATGAATACATAATGAATTAGTACATTTTTTGATTTAAGCCACAAAGTTCCATAACATTAAAGGCTATTACCAAGAAAAATATGAAGTTTTCTGGAAGCCAGCTCACTTTGGTGTATTAAACATTCACTATTTCTTCTGAATTCTTTCTTGGTGTAGGCAACCAGACACTGGGAGATGAGATGAAAAGGGTATCAAATAGGGTGAGTTTTGTACAGGATCCTGAAATTGCCTTCTCATAGTTCGATTTATGTTACTCAGCTGTGTAGTGTCAAATCTTGAAATATTCACTGATATCTCATTACTAAAGTGCCTGCCTATACAAATATTTTCATATTTGACAAATCCAGAAATTCTCATTCCTATCAACTCCCTTTGACTTCAGTAAGAGTGTATCTGAGCAGAGCTTTAGGATGTAATTCTGTTAATTACAGAAAAAATTCTGTAGATCAGATCCTTGTCTCTCATTTTTTGCCTTATAGTGTTGTCAATTACCTCAAATGGTTACTAGCGGTGTCATTAGTAACTTTGTTGTGAGATAAAGAAGTACAAAAAGTGGGGGGAAAAGCCCTGTGCTTGACATGAAAATTAAATGTAGGAGCTGTCAGATACTGTTTTTATGTTGACCTCCACCAATTCCACTGTTAGGTTTAACTTCGCTCTCATTGAATTTAAGAGCAAAACCTCTATTAACCTCAGTAGAGGCAGGATAGTTACCACTCATTCCAACCATTGCCTTAATTTGTAACTCACATATCCAGTTTCTGTCCTGTGTTGATCTAACACTGGACTACGAAGCATATACAATCATTTTTATGTAAAAGGAAATACTCGACCTGTGAGCAGTTATTACTAATCTTCTTTAAATAACCCCATTTAAACTAATGGGAACAATCACAGAAACTGGTCACTCTGCTCAGTATTACTAATTTGCAAACTCTGTCTATATTTAGTCTATTATGCCTAGGAGAGTATTTTCAGCAATCTGTCTAGATTAGAGAGAGTTTCCAACAATGACAGCCATGATAATGCACTATGATTCACATATACACTGTTGTATCTGTACAGATACAGGAAAATATTTTTCAGAGAGTGTCTTTTAAGGAACTTGAATGTTGAACAAAAATCAATAATTAAAATACTGACATCCACAGTAACAGTAAACCCACAAGGATTTGGATGGGTTGTAACCTTCATTCTGAAGCATATAATTTCAGTGTGATTATTGTCATCAGTGAGTGAGAGAGAGAAAGAATATCACAAAAACAGGGACAGTATTGCCAGCACTGCATTACCTGAAGATTGTGGCTCACAGTAAAAAATACCAGAGTATCACACCAAACATGCTGGCCTGGCATCCCCTTGACAGGTAAGATGTAGGAATATAGCTAGTGCTGAAGGTACCTGCTTGCAGCTAGCAGCAAATCACCATAGCAACTACAGTATTAAAGAAATTTGCAGTAAACCAGTAGCAGTTCAAATTAACTAGCAAGGCTTTTCTTTTTTTCCTTTTTTCTTTTTTCTTTTTTTCTTTTTTCCTTTTTCTTTTTTCTTTTTTTTTCTTTTTTTGTTTTCTCTTTCCTCTTTCTTCTTTTTTCAGAGAAATGCATCTTATAAACATCTATTGTTCTTGAGGACAGGTAGTATTACATCTCACTATATATTTTCTTGTCAAGCTGTTTAAAGAAACTGGTCACAAACTCGGCAATGTGATTCCATAGTGCTCTGTATTCCACGCATTAGACATACACTGTGTTAGTTGATAGCAGTCTATACATTAGTTTGACATGGCGATCAGCATAAGCAATTGCTCTATCTATTACTTTTTGCTGCAATGAAATAATTCAGTTTCATTATTTTAACTGGAATACATGGTCTGTATCCCATAAATACGTTCATTCTATACTCATGGATATTCAATATTTGGTAAAAACCAATAGTCAAAGTTGAATGAAGTCATTGACCAAACTTTAAGAAACTATACAATACCAGGGGCATGAGAAGAATCTTTTACTTCTAATGGTTTTAAATATTCAAAGATGTTATATTATTGGCATTAGAACTGATTTTTTTTTCATTATAGCAATGACTTCTCTAAATCCCCATTTCTCTTTTCTGAACAAATAGCTGCCCTACGTGAATGCATTAGCAATGCATAACATTGAAATGAGTGATAATTTTGCAATCACCTGTCTGATTATGTAACTGAGGAAAAGTTCTTGGTTGTAAATGAAGAAAAGCATGTTGAACTTTGACAGCTTTTATTTCACGGAAGCCACGTACTTAACCAAAGGCTGCCTCTAGGATGAAGAAATGGTCATCAGCTTTGATATTCTGGCGCACTGGAATTCTGTGTAATGGGGACAAACCTCCTGAGGGCAGGAGAGAAGACCTTTCTGCAGGCTCACTCCAGAACATGGAAGGAACTCACAGAGGAACCAGTGATGGTGGAAATGGACTAAAGAGTATGTGAATAGACCTTTCCTCTGTTATTTGTAATGTCCACAATGAGTTACACTCATTCATAAATGTTGATAATTATTTAATAAACTTTATAGAAAATTCAGATTTGCATATTTCTCCCCAGACCATACTAATTTTATGATAAAATTTATGAGCTCATGCTGTGAAGAATGTTACCACCAGATTTTAAGATACTAGCTCACATGAGATGCAAAAAATAGTTGTAATGGTTAAGCTTTTTACATTTTTATATTATATATCAGCTGATGTTTCTTATGTACTGATTTGGGAATTAGCCTTCGTTGGTGGAAAAACAATTCTGATCTGGGATCATCTCTGACAGGATCCATGCCACACAAATCACAAGCCTGGATAATTTTGTGCTCTGCCTCTTGCATGTGTGTGCAACCAGAGTGAGACAAACTGTTGCTGTTTCTCCTCCCTCTCTGTCCTCTTTGTTGTACTTTCATGCCTTCGCGCAGCAGCACAACAAAGAGGAGGTGCTTTGGGAGGGCCAAGGCCAGCATCACAGAAATGGGATTTACAGGCTGTTTTGGTGTTGTTTTGTGCCGTCAACCTGTCCAAAATCTGTTTTCAAATATAGCAACCGCATCAAAATGGTTAATTAAGGTGATAGCTCACAATTGCAAGTGTCTGAGTCTACTGCTTGTAAAGTTTACAGAAAAAAGCAAAGTACAGCATGGAGCAACATAATATATGTAATGTTGATAAAGCTTAAGGGTCCTTAAGGGTCAAGTATAGTATAAGTTAAATTATTCCCACAGAACTAGTAAATTATATTTAAGTTATACTCTTTACTCTTTTTTTTTTCAGTTTCAAAATAAAACTGTTCTTTTGGAGACCACATTAGGATATCTGCTTGCTGTGTGTGACTGGCTGAAATAAAGAGCTCTTTTTAGCAGTAGAATAATTTATTCATTGGCATTTAAAATGCAGCGGTTTCTTTAAAAAATATGAAAGCTGAAAGTAAGAGAGAAATGGAAGGCTTTTAAAAAGACTTATAGTAATTAGTGGTGTGTGTTATTTAGTGAACAGCATCTCAGTGGAATGACAGTGACTTACGTATTTCTGATAAGGATTATTTATTGGTTCAGGCAACTTCTGCGTATTCGAAAGGAAATACAGGGCAGCTAATGATCTTAGGTTTTGGATTCTTGGCCATTTATCGCTAAAGGTAATAAATCACATTTTTAATTTTCACTAAAGGAAAGATTTTGCAACAAACTTGACCTGTTGTATTGCTATACTTACATTATACTTTGATTTTGGTTTTAATTCCTTTAAGAACACTTTAAAGTGCGTATTTAAGTAAACATATTTCATATTATTGCATTTGTCAGTTACAACTTCATTGGTATACATAAGATAATTATATTTCGTGTCACAATGGATATTGTGCACATCCCCTATGATTTCTAGCAAGAATCCTGTCAATTAGACTTGGCAGATTTCCAGAAGAAGTTTTCAGATGTATGTCTTGTTTAATAGGCATGAATTTCTATTCAGTCATAATTTTGATATGAAAATGAGTATAGAATTCACACAATGTTCTTGCATTAGAAAGTGAAAACATAGCAGTATTGGAAGGGTTTCATTTTTTTTTCATATATTATGGAGCTCCCTTAACCTTTTCTCTCTTTTGCACTGCACTAAAAATTAAGTGCAGGTAGGGAAGGGTAAATGTACTTTATAAGTCTTTTAGCATGTTTTTCATCCAACTAAAATTGTGCAACCATTGTTACTTTCAAGGTAATAAATAACTCTGAAATTCTTGCCATACTTCAGGCTAAATTGATACTGAGCTATCAGATACATTCTAGTAGTTTCCATTAGTTTAGTTGACACTGTGGGCCTGAAAAGTAAGCCACACGCTTGTTTTGAGACACTATGTTTTATTAAAACGGCTGTGTTAACTGATGGATGCGAAAACCACAGCTATCTCTGACAGCGTATTATGTTTTGGAGCTTTGGTCTCATTGAGACAGTTATTCTGGAAAACAGTATGAGCAGTTTGTGCCAGGAATGACTCTGGGGCACAGGAGGTTATTGTGGCACATATGCCATCTCTTTTCCTCTCTGACTATTTCTGCACTAAATAACAGGATCATTACTTTACACTTCAAGTGCTAAGTGAAAAATATTTTTCTAATTGGCACATAAGCACTAAACCCATGACACTCTCCTATCAAGGAACTATGAGAAGGAAAGGAGACTGATTTTTCCTCTTTCACAGAAATTATTTTGAAAGGCAAAATGTGTTTATAGAGCATCACTCATGTATTGTCGCACTGTCATGCTATGAAGGTTCAATAGCAACGACTGAGACAGTAATATGATAATAATAAAAAAGATGTTTATTTCCTCACACAAATTCTTGGATTAGCAACATCCATTAAAATAATGCAATTACTAATTTAGAAAGGATAACACAAAACCATCAGTTACTAATTTAGAAAGGATAACCTGAAACCGTCGATTACTGCGTTATTAATTGGAAGGACTGCTTATCCCTACTTGAAAGCTTTCTTGTTCACTCTCCTAGTGAGAGGGCTCTCAACCTCGAGGAGTTACCTTAACCCAGCGTCCCAGGAAAAGGGGAGGGGGGGGATACTCACGGTCCAGCCGGAGAGGATGGTCAGGTCACGTTCCCGTCCCTGCTCAAACTCTCCTAGCTCCCAAGTCTCTTTTTATACGGCTGGGGCTCTGGGCAAACACTGCTTTTGCTGACTTTTAGCAAGTTTCGCAATCACAGGACTGTCTGTTTGTCTGCTTGGGAGGACCCTGCTAGCGAGGCAAGACCACAACACCTCCGTATCGTTTCTTCCCTCCCCGGGGGTCCGTGCAGATTCCAGGTGGCAGACCTCTTCAGTCTTGTTAATGCTGCCATTCCGCAGCCTTGCGCACGTCAATCCTTGCACATATCGGTTGGTAGACTTCTTTAGTCCTGTTAAGTCCTCTGTTCAACAGCTTTGTGCACGTCAGCTCTTGTGCCATCAGTTCTTCTGCATATCAATTGACAAACTTCAGTCCTGTTAACTCTTCACTCGCCTGTCATGTATTAACTATGAGAGAGGGATCATGACAAGCGATATACTGGATAAACTGTCTGCACTGTGTAAATGTGAGAGTTCCTGCCTCCATATTCACCTATTTTTCAAATTTTAGCAGAGTGTGGGAGGATCTTGTTTCTTTGGCAGGGGAAACTTCTTTATGTCAACCTTATGCTCATCATTTCAACAGCAGTTTTGCAGTACTCGTCACTGCCTGACTTCTGGCACATCCTAAACAGAATGTCAGGAATTCCTTTATCTTATAAATATCACACCTCTGTAATAAACAGCCAAATATAAACACAAAAGCAGTTCAGACAAACTGCTGTGAAATTTAAAACCCCCAAGCCAAACTTTCCTCTGTACTTCACGCTGTATCTGCACACTGGTATGATCTAGATATGACTTTATAATTTAGAAAAACTCTAAGACATATATTGCACATAAGTATGCTAATTTAATATGTGGAGCAAGCTTTGTAAGAACTAGAGAATTTAGGAATTTATATCTGACAACCTTTACAAGTGTTGTAGCTTCTTTTCGGGTTATTTTTGTTTCTGTATCTTCAAAAAAGCAGCAAACAAAAACCAAACCAGAACAGCGCTAGGAGTAGAGACTTGAACTAGTGTCGCTGACCTCTCAAGTGAATATCCTGACTTGCAAGCTAGAGAGGTGTCTTTAGGCCAATTCATTTCTGTTTCTTACAGGCAAGGTGAAACAACTTCTACACAAGGGATTAAGATTTTGTAGCTTCTCACTGAACAGGGAGAAGTGTGGGGATGGAAAGGAAAAGGTGTTGGAAAGGAAAGGTTTTAAAACACTCCTACCAGAGGCTTGTATTTGTTGTTGTTGTTGTTGTTGTTATTGTTATTTCTGACTGCAGTCAGTATTACAGTTGAATACTTTAATTCCTATTATTACTGCTTATGGTCTTCTTCTGAAGCTTCAGCAGCAAGTATTAGCATAAAGAACATTGAGGCAGGAGCAGAGCTGCAAGGAGGTTTTGCTCCTTCACTCGTGGCTGCCCGGCTTGTTCCCTGTCGAAGGGAGGCATCCCCTCTCCTCTCTCACAGCGTGCAGTTTGCACAGAAACAGGTTTTCCCTAAATGGCCACTAGCCAGCTGGCTCCTCCTGACAACAGCTCCTCGTCCTCACCATCCTTTTTCACTAAATGAATGGCAGGAAATGTTAATAATTGATTGAGTGGGGAATATGTGAAATCTCCAAAAGTGGAATTAGTTCTTCAATATATCCATGGGCTGTATGTTTATCACAGAAATAATGCATTCTGTGATTTTAAGGAGCAAAAATATGATTCTTAACCCCTTTTGAACATTAAGCAGCTTTAAAGTTTCCAGTGAAATTGCTACTAGTTTAATTCCAGAGGAACTTTGAGACATGTCCCATTATGTCTAGGCACAGTCTGAAGCAAATAACAGGACCCTCTGTAGGGATAACAGTGTCTCCTGAAAAATGGTGTTATCTCATATGTTTTAGGAAGGAGTAAAGAAAGATGGAGTCAGAAAGTTTATGTTTTCATAACATAAGGAAGGGGTGAGGTATCTTGGACAATGGTTCTGATCATGCTGGTTTTCCTGATCATACTGGCTGTAAAGAAACCAACTTCCAGGACTACTGTTGATAGGACACTGAAAAGGCAGAAAGGTACTGAAAAGAGATCCAAAATAAAACCCATGAAAGCAAACTAGAAGACATCCATGCGTTTTGGCTCTGGCCTGCAGTTAGTAAAAGCAGTCAACTGCCTTGTTAAGGTGTTTGTAAAACACTTAGGACGTCTTTATTGCAAATAGTTAAATGTTGACAGTGTGAACTTTGATTTTTGACTTTCTATTGTTACAAACTTTGCCTCTGTTTTCATCATCGCCACTGACTGGACAATACTGGGCAGTGTGTTTCCAAAGATATGCCAGAAAAAAATTGGTATCATGCAAAACATTACAAAGTAGGATGGTGAATGGAAATGCCTGATGCAATTCAAGGGAAATGTCTGTTTTGGTCTGATCTCTTAAGCCCCGGCACTTTCTAGCAGGTGGCAGTATAAGCATATATTTAGCAGTGATCTTTGTTCTTGCATTAATGTTGTCACTACTGTATTTTGTTCCATAATAAGCCTATGGAACACTTCGCATGTGAACAACAATGGCAAGAAAATGGAGTGCATTATTTGACTACTGTAATGATAGAAATATACAGTAATTTCAAAATATTGTTCTGTAATGGAAAATCTTGAGCTGACTGGTAGAAGCGGGCAGTACTTGCAATAGTATGGTGAAGTGTATACACACTGCCTCATTTAGGGAACAAAACGATCATGGACAATAGAATAATTGCTTCTTTGCTAATATATTAGGATCTAATTTCAAAGTGCTTGAGAATCTCATATACCTACAGCTGCACTGGAAGCCATATTCTAAAAATCTATAAAGTCAGAATTTCCTGGTCTTAAAGTGGCAAATTAATAAAAATATTAATTTTAGATAAATTTCCAAGTTAGTAATGTGTTCATTCCTCTCAAATTTTTTCTTGTCTTATACATTTTTCTATACAAATTAGTTGAAACAAAGTAGTTTACCCTTTTTGAGGATTTCTTCTAAAACACTTACACAGAAATGTTTACAAAAATGCGTAGACCCAAAGATTTTGGAGGGATCTCTCTGTTGTAGAATTCTAAATTACCTTGTTAGCTGTGTCTTGTATTTAATTATCTTTAATCATTTGAAAAGAACTGAATGAAATTCAGGAGAAATAAATTCAGGGGACTATGTATAAACAGGATTATGCATATTCATGATGGGAAACAACAGATTAACACCTGTTCTTAAGAAAAAGCTCTGTCAGTTTTATATTGTGATGCTGCAAAGGAGGCATTCCTTATCCCGGCTTGTATATAGCCCACAGGAGGTGCAAAGCAAGCTTTCTCTTTTCACCACTGATAAGGTCTCAGCTGCATTGCAACTGAATATATGTATATATATGTATCAGTTGAGGAATTTGAGGTTGCTATGATGGGAGTGTTTAGAAGTCTGCTAGATCATGCCAGTTTTAAAACAAAACTTTACAAGACCTAGATTGATTAACAGTATACTCTGTGCTAACACTTGGTTTTTACACATTATTAGTACTTACCATTACCTTTCCAAAACTCTTAGTCCTTAACACTTGTACCCTACATTAGCTATGAGTATATAATACCACAGAGCTGGTGCCATATAGTTAGCACTGATGGCTACAGTCCTGGGTGCTTCTTGGACTCAGAGGTTAAGGTGATTGGGCTGGAGAGCTCTTTGACAAGGGAATTGGAAAGTGAAGCACACTGGCTTTTTTTTCTGCAGTTTTCTGCACTCATGACTGATATTTTTATGCTGCTCATCCTACTCCCAAAAAAAGGGTGGGGGAGGGGATATCATCTGCTCCTGATGCTGCTTATCTTGATTTTGATTTTGCCAGTAACCTTTCTTGTATATTCCTCAGGATATCGTGCCTATTTGCAGGCCCTCGTTCTCTTATTGTTTGCTATTTTGCAAATTCTTTTACTTGGGTAGTTGTTTGCATGTTTTCCAATGCCTTCTTCATGCAACTGCACATCTCTGTTTGATCCTTTAGCAGTCACTTTGCTCACATTCTTAAGTAAAATACCTGCAAGTTGTGTTTGGCTGTGCCAGTATGGTGTTATAAGATATTTATAAAGTGTTTTTGGTTACACTATTTTAGTAATTTGAGTTAAAGGTAAGCTAATTTTAATTATATCTGAATGAAGGCACTTGTAATTTATAGGTGTCACAAGCCCCTGTGTTGACTACAGCTAGAAATCCCTGTCCATTTTTTGCTCAGGATTTAGACAGATGCGTGCTCACTATAGAGAATCAGGAAAAGAGCAATGGGAATGATCAGAGGTTTAGGAAACATGACTCATCAGGAAATTCTGGCAGAACTGGGAGTGTTTGGCCTTGGATTTTTACCTTTTTACCCTTGGTAAAATCTCTCAGTCTTATTTGCCTCATGTGCTAAGCATGGACAGTGCTAACGCTAGCACCACACCTGGCACTGCAGCACAACGGAGCAGTAAGTACATCCTGGGGCCAGAAGCACATCACCCCTGGCGAGTAGCCCTCAGTGGAGATTTCACAGGTTTCCCTGCCTGTCTCCAGTCAGAGAGATGAGTGCATAGCAAGTTGTCTGCAGGAGAAAACATGGAGCATAGGCGAAAGCTGGAAGATCCAGGCATCCTGGCTGTTTGGAGATTTTGCTTCTAATGTGACTGATGAGAATTTATAACTGTGTGCTTCAGCTCTCCTTTCCATGGTGAAGCTGAACAAAACAGACTTTTTGTGAAAAATAAAAATCCAGTAAATGAGTTAAGGAACTGTCATGCATTCATGCACCTGCACAGTAGCCCTCAGCTGGCATTTTGCTGACTATCCTCTTGCTGGCAGGGATCGATATGTGGCAACACAGCCTTAGCACAGAGGGGCATGGAGGAGGTACTTACAAAGTCTTTACAAGCTAACGACTATTTTTTGCTTCTATTTTCTAATGTATAACAACTAAATATTCTTATCTTGTTAATATTATCTTGAAAATGAATAATCTAGTCTGTTTTGCATGATACCGTACTTAGAAACCCCTGTTTTGTTCCATGCCTGCATTCATACACATCCACTATGACATTTTATGCTGAGATACCCACCAACTAAAAAAGCATTAGAGCTGATAATATTTCTAACAATTGGGAACATGAGTTGGTTGTCTAAGTAGGCTGAGGAACCTCTATCAGTGTTGTGTAAGAATTTGTACCTATATGCCTTAGAAGCGTATAAGACCAAGGAAACAAACCTTTTTTCCAGCATAAAAATCAGTATGGCTGATCATGAACAGCAATACTAGCTGACTCTTGAAGTGCTTCCATTCCTGTCTTTCTGTGATTCAATGTTTATATTCCATGATCTTCAGTGAGATTTCTGGGTACTTACTTGAGGGTCAAACATGACTTAAAAGCTTTTAAGTTATCATATAAACTAGATATGTTTGGGAATAGCTTTGCAGTCCTTTTTTTCTGGGAACTGGCCGAGTTTTTCTTGAAAGAAGAGAATTTGAGGATATTGTCTTTTGGCACTCACCTGGATACCTCTTGCTCTCTTTTGGAAAATTAAAAATTGTCTTTTACAGCTACATGCCACTCAGTTGCACAAAGCTGCACTATTCAGTAATCTCTCTTCCCCAAAAGACACTGTGGAGTTGACAGAATATAGTCCTATACAGATCTAAATCTAACATTTTTCAGCATTTTTGAGAGAAAAAATGGCTCGTATAGGCAAAAGTTGATCCTCATATAGGGGCAGACAATTTCTGTATATGTTAGAAGTGCAAGAACAGAGTTTAGCCTATAAACTTTATGTCTGCTATAAACTTTTACAGATTTTTGCTGGGTGCCTGTGCATGTAGGCATGATTTTATCATTACCAGCAATGACAACTGTTGGACTGATCAGTGCAAGTGCACTCTAGTTCTACCAGAGCTATATCTGGAGCATTGAGAATTTGTTCAGTTTAAGTTATATAAAGCTTTTCATCTGCATGGTTTGCAGTTTGTAAGGTTTTCCTCTTGGAAATCACTGAAGTAAATGGAAATGTAACTGCCCCAGTAATGAAGCCTGTGTAACTAATACATATATCCCTACCCAACAGAAGTTGTTTTTAGAAGCCTTTGTAATAGAAGGAAATGTATTAGAAGTATTTTTTTTCTCTTCCTCCTCTCTATGCTAGAAAAGCTGAGTGGACGAGGTGGAATGGTGTATATATAGTAACTGTACTGCATTCATTTTTAATGAAAAATTTTCTTCAGACTTCTGTTCCTCTAGTCATTGCATGTCTCCTTCTCTGCCAATTACCTGTTGCTGTTTTCCCCCTTTTTTTCTCAGTGGATTCCATCTTAGCAATATTGCAACTCTTTCTGCATTTCCTTCTCAGTTCAATTGTTTTTACCATTTTGCCTATTGAATATTCTTTGTTTCTTAAAAATAATTAAAGGAAGACTCATGTTTGAAAGCAAAGTCTAAACGAAGTGTAGTAAGTACATTTTTATATACTATCTTATGCCCTCTCTTGGCAGTAAAAGTCAATCCTAGATTGCTTTAGAAAGAACCATAAAAATGTAAATTACTAAGATCCGATTTGGTCTTATTGCCTTAGCTGAGTTCTAACAGTTAAACCTAGAATATATAGCTGCTGAAGCTTATTAATATAGGGTAATTTACATATTCAGAAGGATCCCGTTATACTCTTTTTCTCTTAGTTAATATAAGATGAATGAGAAAAAGCTCATGAGGACATTTAAATAGGGTTCTGAATTTGAAATTTTTGCCTTCATTTAAATTTTAGAATTCCTTAGAATCAGCTCATGGTGCCTACTTCCCCTGTATTTTCCTGTAGGAGAATACCAAGAATAAGACATACAATTTTATTTGACCTGAGTTGTAATTTTAGGAAAAAATCATTACATAAAGGAATTTGGAGTTATTGTTTTTTCTTTTGATCTTAAAAAATCTGATAAAAATGTAATAAAATTTGCAAATTATATCTCTGTTATGCCACAAGGGAAAGATATATGTATATGAAAAATAACATTCTGCATTTTTGCAGGGCATTTGCAGAATGATTAAGGCAAGTTTTATGCTGAAAAAAAACCAAGTAGAGAAAATCAGTGTTTGCTATTTTAACTGTATGATATTAGATCCTGATCCAGCCAATCACTTAAGTATATACTCTGTGCACATGAGCAACCATTAGTAAAAGGAATGTGTTTATTTCTGTACATACATGAAGCAAATACTTAGGACTTCTAGACTTTTTTGCTTTGAAGTCTTATGATTACCTTTCTGTAGTGTTTTTCCATGGATCCTGCAGAGCAGAATATATTGCTTAAGAAAATAGTGAATTTGGGCGTGTCGAGATATCATTAAAACTGACCTCAAGTGCAGAGAGGATACGATTGCTTATATATCTCAGATACTGTATATAGTAGCAGTCAGTAGTATTGTTGGTATTTTCTTCATAAGTGGGCCTTCTTTTAATTTAAATGAGCCAGGTAAAGCCTGTCTACTTTTTAATAGAAATGGTTTGTCTTATTAGTAACTAATCGGATTGATTTCAATGTAAAGAAAAGAGTCTCTGCAAAAAACTAAATATGTAAGACAAATTACATGGCCCAATGAACATTAATTTGACAGATGGAACTTACTGGCATGGGATCTTTTTGATTTTATGATCCAAAACAGACGAGACATTTGTGTAGATGGTATCTTCAGACAGACTGTCTGGAATGGAATTGATAAATACAGTGAAGTCTCATAAACTGTTCACCAGCTGTGATCAATGATATGGTTTTGGTATTTTTGGATATTCATAGATGGTTCAGCCAGAAGATAGAATTATTTACAGCCAATCTAATACTATCTGGGTCACAGATCACATTGAATGATTCCAGTATAGAGCTCACAGCTTCAGCAGAGCTGCCCCATGTTTTTCAGAGATGTAAATTTTAAAAGACTTTGGTGATATTCACTTTTGATTTTCACTTTTGTGAATCCATCAGACCTCTAGGATACTGAATAGTAGAGGAAACAGATTGGTAGTAGATGGAATGTACTTTCATTTAAACCATTTGGTGTTGGATAATCTTTCTGGTGTCTTCTTTAGATAAATCTAAGTTTGACAGTTATAATTGCCCAGCAAGCTTCTAATTAATTGAAGGACTACAGCTCTAACAAGTATGATTAGATTACAATCCAAATTGTGTGATTACTTCTTCCTGGTTATTAGAATTTTTGTGCACAGAAAGACTGTATGACTGGACTCCATCCTGGTGTAATGAGTTGCCAGTACACAAACATGAACAAAATCCAAGGTAAGCAACCTGTACATACATTATTTAAAAAAAAAAAAGTGAGATAAATATGAAGTCAGGAAAAGCCATGGATACTTAGATTCACCTAAATACTCAACAGTACTTGCAAAACACTCTAGAATGAGTTAGTCTAAGCTCATTAACATTATTTATCATTCCTCTTAATATTTACATTGAATGGAATTCTGATTAATATATCTTGAAAATATTCTAGAAAACAAAGATAATCTCTTTCAGTTTGTCATTTAAACTGCACATACATTCACACTTTGAAAAGAAAGGACATACATTAAAATATTTGGCACATTTACATAAAAACTTAATTATTTAAGAGGGGATATTATTATATTTTGTCATTTTAAAAACAATTTGAAATAACAAATTCTTCTTCTTCTTTGCTCACATTTATACCATTCAATCATTTTATGGTCTCTCTACTATGCCATAAAGCTGATGGCTATTTGGAAAATTAATACAGAGGGAGCAAAAGAAATAGTGATGACATAAAGCATTTCTATTATATATTGTGTTCCCACTCTGTAGATATGACATATTTCTACAGGTCCATTAGCCAATATCAGGGAACATATATTTTGGTACTGAAGTAACACCAAGGGGATCTTTTGTAATGCCCTCAAATTTTTGTTTGGAAGGAAAGAAGTAATCATGGACTCTGTCAGAAAAGTTCAGGATCCCACAAGCCACACAGAAAACTGCATATCATCAACAACAAAATGGCTGCAGGTGGTTTAACCTGATCATTTTTATTACAAAAAGCCAGCATCTGTTTCTCATACGAAAAAATCACTTGGTACAAGAGAATTTGGTAGGAGGAGCATTCCTTGCTACTAGACTTTAGTATGGTATCTGGGTTATATCTCATTTTGACAGTTTAATTAGAAGCTTAGACTTAATGCTTTTGCCTTGTTTATTTTGCCACAAATGCATGTAGTAGTTTAGTCAAGGTTTTTAAAGGTATTTAGACACTTCAAGATACAGATAGTAGTCTAGGAGGATTTGCAAAAGCACATAGAAAGTAATCAATAATTTAATAGCCAGGTGCTTTTGAAAATCTCACTGTGTAGATATTTGCATTTTTAGCAGCCCCCCAAAAAACAAAATCTGAGCTTTATAGGCTCTAGAAGAAAAATAAGGACATTTATTTAATGTTTTAAATTCAATAAAATTCAATACCCCTTGAAACTTTATTCATTTTGTTGTTTACACCACTGATTCAGTTTGCTTTGCTTTTTATGTAGCAGTGCACTGAAGATCTTCAAATGTATTAATGCAATTCAGTGCAATTTATTTTTCATAGTGGCTTTTATACCATATGACATTGAACAATGCACAGTATAAGAAAACATGTTTTATTTGGGGAATAGATAATTTGTGACATTTTGGGAGGAAAAGGTAGTATACTATATTTCAAATGTAATAGAACAATCTTTTAAAGTTCCCAACACAGGATGAAAAAAGCAATAAAGAAGTATGTAGACAGATTAAAATATACAAACCCTGTAATAGATGTGGCTATATAGCTACATATAACCATACAGCAAACAAAATCAAGGGAGACTTTGTTGACCATTAAAAAGCTTGACAAAATAAAATTTACATGCAATAAAAAAGTAGTTTAAAAGTAGAAAAGTAAGTTTGGTGCATTGGTGGAGGAATTGCTTGTTTTGGGGGGGGGAGTTAAGTAAAATTTCCTGACAATATTGAGAGTAGATCTGCTGGATATTTTTTAACAAAATGTCTTTGATTAGAAAATAATTTGTTGAGATCAGGTTATTCATAGGAATATATATTTCTGGCAAGACGTTCCTATGCATAAGGGTCAACATGAAAGAGAAAAATGCCTCAACATTTAAGATAATGTCCTGGCAAGCAGTGACGGAGCTTCAAATTCCCGAGTATAGTCAGCAGAGTGTCTTCTACATTGATTACCTGATCACCAAGCTACTGAATGTCGTAGGAAGATTTTTCTCTCAATCTCTTCTTTTGACTTGTCCCATTCTATATGGGACTTTCACTATTCCTTGGATCAGATTATTATAATCAATAGAGGTTTGAAAGAATCAAGCAGAGAAAGGTCTTGAATTAGAAAATTTCACATACACTAATACTCTAATACTGCTCTTAACCATTTAGTAGTGGGAGGTTCTGTTTTAGGATTGTAAGGTTTTTAGTGAAAAATAACAAACCTTTTTCTTCTTCTTTTTTCTTTTTTTGTAGCTTCAATCAGAATGGAGACAGATTTTTTAAGAAATATTGTTTTCTGGAAGCTCAGATCAGCAGCTCATTAATTCCCAAAGGAAGTTCAGCTGTCTCAGAGAAAATGCCTCTGAGGAGGCATTTTATTTATTATTAAGCCTGGGTAGTCTGTAGTCTCTGACATTTCTGTAATTTGAAATTTTCTTTTTCCTGGTTTCATGAGCTGGAACATCTAGTGTCCAATGAGGAATAATATCATGTCTCTACAGTACTTTGTTTCTATCCTAGATACAGAATTTCTGTGTGTCTTCTCTTTCAAAAGTAAGAGGGAGGGAAGGAAAGAAATGAAAGCATAATTTTCTTCAGGCAAATTGGAAAATTAGGTACAAGTATTCAAAAGTAAAAACTTTCCTGTCTGCATCCATTACTAGAGAAGCTTTGCTTAAATTTCAGGTATTTTAGAAATGGAAAGGAATGGTATCTTTATTTCTCATGGGCAGATTTATCTATTCTTAAAATAAAAAGAAAACCTGCTTTTATAAACCTGTTAAAATGCTGTCTTTCCCTTAGGAGAATTTAGACCACTTAGTTTCCAAGGCTCAGAGATACCAAATTGTATTTGTTTCCTTATGCACTTTCCAAAACTGTTAGAGAAGATCATTGCTCTAGATTGATTGTATTGGAATCTTTTGCGTAGGATAATGCTCACTGCCTTAAAATAGTCCATTTTCTTGTCTGTGTAGAGACTAGCTTTTTACTTGACCTAAGTGCACTTGGTATGCACAGAGGCACAAGCCTTTATAACCCAGCTATAACCCAGCTGTAACTATACAAAATAATCGAATTTTATCCTTATATCACAATTATAAATTCCACATTATTTGCAGAGTATTGTATCTTTATCTTCAAGTAGTTAGGACATGCATTTTAGTAATATGCCTTACAAATTGAAAACATATATGCTTTCAGGAGGGATCACTGAAATGCAATGCATTTACATTTGAAACTATCAAGCTTTGAAAAGCAAAATGAATTGTGGCAGAATGCAACAATTTGCTGCCCATGTAACATAGGGACAAAGAGTACTTTGGGCTTTTGCTGTGCCTCCTCCTCCACTCTTTCCATATGACAAGCTGCATCAATCAAGCAGTTTTCATCTGGGATATCCTTTTCATTCCACCACTGGGAATAAAGCTCTCTGTAGATATTTTGATATTTTTATTCATAAATAACAAATTCAACTTGTATATTATATATTCAAGATGCGTTAATGATATTTAGCAAAAAAAAAAAAAGACTATTGAGATGGTAGGTATTATATTTTCACCAGAAAGATAAGGCTGTCAACCTTGTTCAGCAGATTGCAGTTCTGTCTCTCTCTGTGTTCACTATTACATACTAGAGAACTGTAAGAACTGGAATAGGACAGAGCAGATTATATTTGACCTGACTGGCAAGAAGAGAGCTGCAATTAGCAGAATGCAGTTTAACCCCTTTTTTAGATCATCACATATTTTTATACAAGGGAGATTCAAGCATCACTTTCTTGCTGATTACTAAATTAGATGAACATAATACAAACTTTTATATAAGCTGTTGGATATGTATAGTCTTTGGGACTATGGACTCTCGAGCTAAAAGAAAACTTTCAGATATAGTTAAAGACAGACTAATCAAATGTACCGTTTTAAGTTTAGTTTATCCTTTTAAATAGCTGCATGGAGGGCATGCACATTAATGTAAATTATATTGTATGCTTGCATAGTAATGACAACTGTTTAATACTTTCATTCCTAATGTCACATCAAAAACAAATCCTAACAGTTATCATATCCCTAGCTTTTTGAATTATTAAAATAAGACAAATAATAGATTTTGGAAATCTTTCGTAGCTAAACATGTAAACATTTTGTTATTTTAAATTCTTAAGCCATCTAATTTATACTATTATTTCTGAACTATTTCTACTGGTATGTATCTTATACCTTATCTAATAAAGCACCCTCTATTAGTTAACATTGCACTTACATCACTCTTGTGTTATAATACCACTCTCACACAGGATGGATTTATTCCTCAAGCTTTATATATATACATGTCTGAGCCATTCACCCTTGACTCTTATTATAGCAGCAGAGAGAAGTCAGCACTTTTTGGGTGCTAGTCATCTTGATCTGTTTTCAGTTATTGCTTTAGTATGAGATGAATTACACCTGAAAAGTACTTATTTGTCCAGTTGATTTTTAAGGATGCAAAAGGTGACTGGCTCAGATGTAGATGTTCTAACTGTAAATGTCGATATTTGGTTAGACATATCACCCCCCATTCCCAAGTGTACATATAAATCACTTCCAGCACTCAGAACTTACAATCCAGGTATATCTGCTTGCTCTTCAAAGGAAAAAGATAATAAATTGCTCACAAATAAATAACACAATGAAATAAATAAAACTCCTTATAATTATCAAATAACATGCAATCAAATATTTTTGCATATGTGTATTTATAGCATGCAAGAACTTAACTGTAGTATTTAACTGTGAAACAAATTTCATGCTAAAGTACTTATGTCCTTCCAGTAGAGGGAGCTTGGTAATGTATAGGACATCTACACTTTCCAGCTTTACATTTAATTAAATTAATCCCAACCACAATATTGCAAGTATCTTGAAAAACACTGCATGATATTTGATTCTAAAACACTTTTACTTCATTATTAACAAACATTTCAAATCTCATTAATGCAGTACAAAAGTAATTCTTTTGTATTATTTTCATTAAAAATACTAAACCCTCTGTTCTTACATGTAAACAACCCATTATATATCTGTTTCACTTTTATGACCAAGACTCATACTTAATACAGAGAGGTCTATGTCAACTTTAGAAACTAACAGAACATCTAAGCAAGCCTCTCAAAAGCCTAATTAATTTCTGCTTGAATACCTCCATTRCCACTATTGCTAAAATCTTTGATGAAACAATAAACAATTTAATGCAGGTGCCAGACTCAGTGACCAAGCTGTTAAGATGATGGATGCAATAGATATTATTCCAGTCTTTTTTTTTTCTTTTTGACAAGAGCTAGTTAGCATTTCTGTCATCTAGGGATTAGGAGCTTTGAGGACCACTGTCCATCAGCTCAAATTGTTAATCTTGCCAAGACTATAGTTAAACTCCTGAAGTCACCTGAGTTATAAAAAACGTAGGTCAGATCTGCAGCAAATGTCAATCTCCAACTGGAGATAGACTGTAAGGAGAGGGATTAATCTCACCAAACTTTATATCTGAACTCATCACCTTAATACCTAGAATGGTAGGTATTTTGCTCACTTGAATTCTATCAATTAAAGAAAAAGAAAAAACCCTTAAGCACTGCACCTCAAGTTGAATTTTACTTTTTATATACCAGTTTTGCTAAAGCAGCAGACTTAGCCAGCACGCTGTAGTCTTTGGGTTTTGTGGTAACAGTGGAAACTAAAGGTAAGGCCAAAGCCTGCTGTGAAATGGCTGATGTGAATTTATTGTGGTCTGATACTTCTGCTGGATAAAGACTTGCCCATCAGAAGAAAATTGCTCTCTTACATTCAGATCTAAATTAGAGCTGAAGAGATAGATCTGAATAGATAGATTACAACCTGAGATAAAAATTTTCATATGACCATTGTGAATCCTTTCTTCTAACCCACACAGGAATCCAACAATCTGAGATGTTATTCTCAAAACCAGTATTATGATCAGAGAATCCCTCACGGATGTTGTCTCTAAGCTCCCATTGCAAACCAAGGCCATTGCTCACTTGCCTTCAGTCATTCCACCCATCTCTGAGGCTGTGGACAACCCCCTGGAGGGCTGATGGGGTGGTCTGAGGTGGACAATAGCTTAGTCCATCATCCACCACATTTGTTAGCACCTTCTGCAGCACTGCGGAAACCTGTATGGAAATTGTAGAGCTGTCCAGAGAACTGAGATACAATTTTGGTCTGATAATACACGAAGCAATGTGACTTGTGTCACATGACAGATTTATGGATAGGCATGGAAAGTTAAAGCTTTCCAGGCACCCTGTGGATAAGTTCATAAAGGAAACCCTTGTAATATGGAGAAAAAAACCTTTCTGACAGAAAGACTGTAGTTGGGCGTGATTATCTGAGGCTGGCATAGGAAAATGCTGTGGTAGGAGATTTGCACTGGTATATTAGATTAGATTGAATTCCAGTACAGGGTGAATAATATAGCTTCTTCTCCTTTTTATAGAAATTACAGCCCAAAAGATTACTTCTCCCTGAGTGAACACAACCAAAATACATGAGACAAGATATAAGCCAAGAGACAAAAAACTTTTCAGGAACATGCCTTCCTGCTAGAGAGGGATGAAATATTGGTATGGATATAGCTGGTATTGCACTTCCTGCCATTATAAAGGTTATACTACGGGGATTTTTGAAAGACAAATAACAAGAACATGCAAGTAAAATATAACACATTTACTTGTGTGCTGGATTTGCCTTGGTAGCTGCTGTCTTTTGCTTCAACAAAATAACAGGCCATCACATGACAAATTTATATTTTTCAGAGCTTCATTTGCCCCTTCTTTCACACATGATTTGTCATTTTAAATGGTGGAATGCTTTTCTTTTTTGGGGGTGGAGTCATTGATCTCAAAGATTTTTTTGGAAGGAAAAGGATTTGTAACAAAAATATACTGGAAGGGCCTATGCAGCTGTGGTCTTCTCTGCACTCTTCTCTTGCTGAGGAAAGAGAGGATAGTGAGGAAATGGATCCCTGCAAAACATCCGTGTTGTGGCTGATTTCAGAAATTTGACTTCTGCAAGTTCCTACCAGCCTAGAATTCTCTCCCTGCAAGTAGGTACCACCAGCCACTTTATCTCTACCTGCTAAAAAATGCAAGTATTCCCTCTGTGTTCTTCCCTCTTGTCCCAGCTGCTGCCAGAGCAGTGCCTGGGCTCTTCAGGGCTGCGCTTGCCTGGCAGGCGGCTTGCTTTGTGTGCTGCTCCTGGAGGACAGGTTTCGCTGCCTGCATGTGCAATGCTCAGAGCCTCCCAGGCAGCAGCAGAGGGGAAATGACCCTATCCATCTCCGTTTCAGGGCTGACCAGAGGGTCTGCAGGAACAGCAGCAAAAACTGGCACAACCAGGCAGCAGCAGAGGCTGGGAAGCGGTCTGTCTGTGCTCTTAGGAAGGCAGGTTTTTCCACTTAATTCACATGTAGACAATTATTCTTACAACTGGAAGGGGTGAAAAGTATATTTTGAAATGAGAGCTTGGTCTTTACAGAGGCGATGACATTTGCCCAAGGGAAGATTCCTTTTTCTTAATGTGTGAGTATTTTTCAACCCTGATTACAGTATATTTGATATTGTCCATAGTTTGTAGGAGAGAGAGAGAGAGAAGGAAAAGGAAGGGGGAAGCAAGTATGCTTTTAAATGTGCACACAAATCTGAAGGTTAGCACTGCATCTATAGCTGTATTTAGGAATTAAAATTGTAGAGGATCTCTGGAGTCATTAAGACATCCCCTTCTGTCACAGACATTTTACTTTGCATTAGCACACTAGCATCTTGCTTATAAATAAGCAGTAGCACATTCACATGCAGTAACTCTCTCTCGATCAGAGATGTATCTTATACATTCTTCTCCTCATGTATCTATTGACTAATGGAGATGCAGTGTTGTTGAACTTTATTAAAGGTTTATCTTTCAAATAAAATTATTATTCATTAGACGGCCAAATTGACAGAAAAGTATGGAATGAATAAAGACTTTCCTTTGAAAATCCCATTTCTTCAGATGTATAAACAGATATAAGTCCATCAAAGCAAAAGGGGCTATGCTGATATTCACCAATGTAGATCGTAAATTCCAATTTTAAAATTTTAGAAATTGCGTTAAATCCTGACTCTTGTTAAGTTCTTTCATTTTCAGTTCTGCTCAGCCCTCAACAGTCTTTATAATCATGTATAATATCACCTTGTATAATGTAATGATGGACAGAAATAAATTTTTCTCCATATCTTATAAAATAGAAAGACTGTACTTAAAACTGGTCTCCTTCTTATGCCTGCTATCTATTCTTCTTGTCCTCTCCATTTATACCTTTTTGGCCAGCTGCAAAATTTTTGCTAGTATCTTGGCCTCAGACTGTGCTGCTAAGGTTTTCTGTAGCTACAGTTGGTTATAGACCCTGTGGTGTTGATATAGTTTTACAGAAGCAGCAGTGAGAATCAGATGCGTTTGTCAGGTGAAGTATTAAGCATGCATTTACTTTGTCTGAAACAGCTAATAGATCCACTTTTAAATCTCTCAAATGAGGAATTAATCTTTATTACTCTTACTCATCAAGGTACAATTGTGTGGATGAGTTTTGGCAAAAAAAAAAAGGTAGCAGCACTAGTAGAAGAGATTAGCCACTATTGTTTAGTTATATGTATGAGCAGACAGAAGCCATCTCTGACAATATTTGGGCTCCACCAGTTTTCTGGATGTACTTATTTTAGACTTCAGCCAAAGAACAGGAATTCATTGCTCTAGTGTTAGATTTGCTCAGCTGTATGTCATGGACAGACAGCTGTGATTAGTCTTTTTGATGCCCAGTGCTTTCAGCATACTTCCCTGTGATGGGCCTCCTGGCCTGTCACTGGAATTAAAATAAAATTAGTTTTCTATTTGTTTTGGATAATCCCTAGTAGGTCACGATGAGCAACTGCTACTTTGGTCTGATAACCTTGTGCAAAAAACTGACAGCTTCGGTACTGCCTTCTTTTGTATCCAGCATACTGGTTAGCAACCACGGAAAATTGGGAAATGTTATTGGTCTGACCTTCTTCTATTTGGTCTTTCTTTCACACACTAAAGATTCCTAATGTTGGTTTGTGGCAGTGTCCTGACCATCTAACTTATCCAAATTTCAGTGCCTGTTTGACCGTACTGCTAAAAGCTACAGTTTGATAGTCTGTCCTTGTTGACAAAGGTATTCTCATCTTCTGCCCCAGCAACTGTTAGTGCAGCTGAGCTGTGGACCCATCTATCCCAGCCATTTTCCATGACCTAGCTTACAAGTCAGTCTCAAATGACTGCTACAGCTTCAGTGGTGGTTCTGTGGTGGGAATAAGGGGTCAATGACTAAGCTAGTATGCCACTGAATTAAGGGTATATGGTACCACAAACTTTCTTCCCCAAATAGGTAATGAAGAGAAGGAGGAAGGTTTGAGTGTCTCCAGAATGAATGCTTTCATTTTATTTAGGAGTTAAAGCATGTCGGTCAGGCAAACAGGATCTTTGGGACTTCAAGGCAGTGTGTCTCATCCTTGACTATATGTAAGTACTGTAGATGCTTACTTGAGCTGGACAGCTTTTCTAGGTGTTCAAAATTTCAGTGCAGGTGGATGGATCCTATTTTTTTTTCTTTTATTAAAGTGCTGTTATCTGTGCAGCCTTTTAAATTGTCTGAAAAGAATCATGGTTGAACGAAAGCAGCAAGTCAGGTTAAAGCTGGAAAGTCTAAGCAAAGCTTGTATATGGAGCAAAGCACAGATCCCTCCAATTAGTGTCTTGAATTCTGAAAGTGGTAGAAAAAAACAGAATTCTGATCTGTTCCTTTTCTGCCAGAAGTTCAGAGAGCAGTGGTAGCCAGATTTTCCTGAAGTCTTCTGGTAAAGAAATTGTGCTTACTTCTCTGGAAGGCAAGCAAATGTATCCTAGTAGTTCTTCATTTTGTTACATGTTGTCATTGCAGTTATTCAAACTGGATATTCTGGGAAATGTTAATGTTATAACATCCATCAGCTCTTCACTTGTTGTAGAACAACATGTCATAGCACTAATATATGACCTATTTTCTTGTGCTCAAAATCTGGCTCTGGTTCACCTCTGGTTCTCATCTGAGTCACTGGTTCTCAGCTTTAGAGTCCCTGAGAGGTCAGCAGTTTCTTCCATACCACAGCTAAATCCTATACTTAATATGGACTTTGAATTTAGTAGGGTAGAGCTCAGATACCATTTTCATTATCCTCTATTTCAGAATTCCTTAACATTTGTATCTTGCCTTCTCATTCTGATTGGTTTTGGTTCTTCTCTTCATGCCTAGCATTTCGATATTTGAATGTCTCTTCTAGCACAAAATTAGTGACACACTTACTTTATTTATAACCTTCCTGGAGAAATAATCACAAGAATAAAATATCCGTATGTGCTTTTCCTTATCCTGGACATGTTCCAACTGGTAATACACATAGATATATGATGAAAGTTGAACTAATAAGCAAATAACATTAATTCTTGTACTTGACACCTAGATGTTCTCATGAAAAGAAGCCTATGAATATGCATATAGGGAGATAATTTACTATTTATTGTCACTTTTACAGTCACAGTTCCTTATATAGAAGCACTTTCATGCTTCTATTTTTGCAGTTTCTGGATGCTAACTAAACAAATGGAATGAATAATGAAGCAAAACAAGCTGAATGTTCAAATAAAACAAGTAAAAATACTTATCCTCATAGAGAGATGTATTAATTTTTGTATTACTCTTCCAAAAGAAGAGAAAATTTATTACTTCAGGCATTGAAAACAGACATCCCAAAATGATAGAAAATACATTGCGGGAAAGAATATCTTTCTTTTTTTGAAAGGACTGGGTAAGATTATCTAGTGCCCTTTTCCCATTCATATTGCCTATTATTCACCTCCTACAGTCAGCACGATGAAGGAAATGTGAGTTATGTAAAGCTCCCAGTAATTAAGCTGTCTTCAACTGGCAAGCTAGTACATCAAAAGATAAAATGACCACAAAATATAATGCATTCCGCTCCAAACTACTTTCATTGTATTTGTAATGCAGAGCAAGAATGCTGTTAAATTAAAACAGGTTTGTTTTAATAAATTTAATCAGTGTGCACACAGTATGTTATTGCTCATTTTCAGAACTTTCACATCTAACTCTGTGGCCATTTAATTTTTGCTGTTGTTTTTTTCCTTTAAAAAACTACTGCCCAATCTAATTCCTGACTTGTGATGTTGCATTTATGAAGAATGGCCACTAGAGTGCTGCGGGTATCCATTGAAGCTGAGGCTCTGTACACTTATTATCAGTATATGAGTTTCAGATATATTTATATACATATATATATGTATTTACATATTAGCTGTATGTTTTTAAAGAAGTAGATTTTTGTGCTAACTACACACTTTAAATATTTTAGGATGGCTGTATGTATAAGCAAGCTCATATCTGAAATGTTTGTATAGAAAAGACGCATCACTTTACTAGGTGGACTAGAACTGCATAATGGTTTAGGGACTGGATAGTTACATCATGATGCCAACATCTTTCAAAGGCCTACCAAGTTAAATGCCCATTTGCTTTTTCATGCTATCTATAGCTCTATTGATAGAACTATAAATAATGTGTACACTTGTATAATTAATTAGTTATCATCAGGTCTGGTGTCCATTTCTGAATAAACACAAACAAAAGATACAAGTAAAATTGTTTCCAGAACTTGCTTGAATCCAAATATGAAAATCACCAAAAAGATCTCAGTCTGTGCCCAAGTTTTGGTTTATTCCACCAAAGCAGGTTTTGGCACATAATTTAGGGATAACAGAGTGGCAGTTTTCTGTGGCTAAAGAGAAGATATTCACATTCCCAGAGAGAAGTCCTGCATCCAGTAACAGTTGCTAACCCCTAAATTAGCACCTCACTTGTTCTTCCCTGCCAGTAATTAAACCCTTTTAAAGCAGCAGTTGTAAGAGTAATAGCCTGACCGGGAGAGATTATATGAGACCCTCTGTTAGAGCCTATAAATCATTGAGGAGAAGCCAAGTGCCATATCATGCTTCTGTGTTTTCGGGGTTGACCTTGGCTCTGTCTAGTGCAGCAAAGACCTCTTGGTCAGACTCTTCATAGCCACAAGTCACAGGATGGGACTGAAGTAAAAGTGGACTAATAGCAAAAGCAGTTTGAGATATTCCAGTTCTGAGGCTGTCTGGACTAACTCAGTGTAAAAGAGCTATAAAAATATCACTTTAAAACTACATGAAGACAAGGCCAAAATAGTACTTAAAGGTTAGGAAAGGAAAAATTAAAGTCAGGAAGTCTTGTCAGAAAGAAACTGATACTGGGATGAAGAGGAGAACTGAGCACTTCCAGCTGAAGAGTCTGTCAAGACACAGGACAGTAAAGGGAGAGGCTGCTGGGACAAATAGATTAAGAAAGGCAATAACAGCTAAAGAATCAGACAAGCTGGCATTGCAAAACACTGTTACAAGAGAAAGCTTAAAAAAATCCTTTTAAGACCCTGAAAGATGAGGAGGACTGAGGTCACTGTAACTATGACGACCAGCAGAATGGACGGAGAAAAAGAACAGCCGAAGAAAACCGAAACCAGAATGATTTGACACACACACATGCTCTTTCTGATCACTCAGGAGAAAAGGAGAGTGGAAGGAAGGAGAAAAAGCATTTCAATGATAAGCAGAGAAGGGCAGTCTTTTGCCGTCCTCCTTTGACTTGTATTAAATTCCTTGCCATTTCACACACTCTGTCCTAAATTGGCAGTGTCAAACTCTGCTGTGAAGTTAATGAAGGATGTGGTTTTAAAGTGTTTGATGTTTAATATATCGTTTAAATGCCATTATGTGACAGGAATTTCTGATCATATTGCTAAGTCTTTTATCAGCCTTACAACCTTTTTTCCCCCCCACTTTTGTACTGATATTCCATGGCAAACTCAGAGACCAAGTATGTAAATATCTGAAACTCCACAAATGTCAGGCTATCTCAAATACATGGATTAATAAGGATTTACCTAATCAGCAGTGTGGAATTAATCCATGGAAACCTCTGAGAACAAGTTGGCTCAGAAAGTGTAACTGGTATGCCAAATTCTTCTTTCATTCAAGTGCATGCCAGCTCATTGACTGATGTCATTTATCCATTCAAGAGATTTGGATTTTAAGTGGTTTCATATTTAATGCAGAATATAATCATCAGTGATTATGGTGAGGGAGGGAAAAGTGAAAGAGAAATACTCTATATCCTAAGGAGAGAGCAGGGAAAATGTAAGACCCTAATCTTGTCACAGAGACAGATAGCAGGTTATGGCCACATGAACCCCCATGCAGTCAAAGGCATCTCATCAGGGCAAGGGAGCCTGGGTCCGTGGAGCACTTTGCAGGGACAGAGCCCAGATGGGCCCAGCACCCTTGTTGCCACACTAACTAGTGTTCTGAGCAGTGTCACAGACTGAAATATCTGGTGTTAAATGTTTCTCCCAGCTCTGCTAGGAAACTTCTTACCAGAAGGCACTGTCAGGAAATCACAGAATGAGAGTACTTCACACTTTTGAGGGAGAAAGGTATCAAGAACAACACACTACAGTTTTTAACTTTCTAAAAATCTTCTTTGATGACTATAGGTACTCAATGACTTAGTTTCACAGAAGTTTTCTTCTGGGAGTTGATAAAATCCAATCCTCAGTGACTCATGAAAAAAATACTTTTCTACTGTGAAATGCCATAATACAAAAATACATGACTTTTCACAGCCATAACTTTAAATGCCAATTTGATCTCCTGCAAGATGACCAGTGTTCAGAGAAACCTATTTCTCATCAATCAAACTTTTCAACTGTTTGTGCTAAGCTTCTGCTCAGTGGAAACTGGTGTGTTTATCTTACTGGGCTGTATCTGTTGCTAGAATTGGGATTAACTTTGATCCCTACTCTACCTTTTATATAGATGATGGAGTCCAGAGCATGAAAGGGGAGTGAGATAGAAAACTAGAACTAGGCCTACAGAGGTCTTGTGAAAGGTTATTATATGTGTGGAATCAGTTGTGTTGATAAGATCATTGTTTAAAACTTTAGTGTTGCCTAAGTCTTTCAATTTTATGAGATTTTGACTTCCATGACAAAAAGTGCAAAGGAACCCAGGTTTGATACTTTTAAGATGCTATATACATGGACAAGCTTTTGTCTATATGCTTTTACCATGCTATATATAACCTTCAGAATAACATATTATGCAGTGTGTCTGTCACATTTCACAAAATAGAAGAAGGAACATTTTGTTCAGAATAAAAAAGCTCTCTTTTTCCCTTTTAATCTAGGGCTAGGTGAAAGTCTAGCACTCCATAAACTCCCCTTTAACTCCTCCACTTGGCTTAAATTTTCTGATATCTTACACACAGTTTAATTTCACTGTAGGTGCACTAGTAGGTATTTGCAGACCAAGCTCTATGTAAACTGCATTGCCATACTTGAAGGAGTATTTTGTGGAGACAGAGAAGGAACAAGAACCAAGGATCAGCAACAATGTGTTTTGAATTTCTTTGTGACATTCTGCAATTAAGTGTTGAAAACTCCTTAGGGCCACAGCTGTATTTGTTAGCACTCAAATTCAGCTGGCTGAATATGTTGATAACTCTTAAAAATTGCTTCTGTTCTAAATATCTCCCTATGAAAGTAAAATCTTGGCATCTTTCTTTAGCATGATATTTACTCAGAGGGCACTAGATCAGAATGGCTAGAGCAGATTTTGCTCCAACTTGTCTCTGTTATCTTCTTTTTTAATCTAAATGGACAACAGCTTTTTTTTTCTTTTTTTTTTTTTTGTCACCTGCCTGGGACTGTAATATGGGGATCATCACTCAAAAATTTCCTTAGCTTCCCTAGTGTAAGTTACATAAAACAAACCTGCAAGGTTTAGACATTAAGCAAGATCTCTAGGAAATCTTAAGTCTTTCTGATTTGCCACAAAACCAACAAATCTTTTTCATATCTATTCAGAACAGTGCTGCAAAGATCATTGTTACGTTTCCTTTTTGACCATATCACACTTCCTGTGTATTCCTCCACTCATTCCTTCTGGCTTATAATGTAAAACATAATAAGCTTTTTCATTTTCAAGGTCTTCCATGTTCTCTTCTATCCTATCTATCATTTCAAATTCACCATGAAGATGTCAATCCTGTCCCTGAGTCTCTCACTTATCTCGTTTTTCAAATAATTTTCTTCCAAAATACCCTCCTTCCTCCTTCCCTCATGTCTAAAATGAGTTGCCTGAAAATGCCTACAAAAAAACTGTTCTGGTCTCCTTCAGATGTCCTTTAACTTCTTTTTTTGGCATAATGCCTGCAGAATTTTCACCATGGCTAGGTATTGTTACTACTGTGTAAGGTTCTGATGTTCGTAAATCCATTCTCTGTCTGTCTCTATCCATCATTTCTTATGTTCAGATTAATAATTCCTGGCCTTTGGGGCAAGAATCATCTCTTTGTTTGGTGTCTGTACAGGACTCAGACTGATGGAGTCTTGATTGCAGTCCTGGTCTGTTGCTAGTAAAACAAAACCAAACAATTATAAGAATGTCTGTGAAGAAAAGACATGGTTATGTCCTCTGGCAAAAAAGGACATTTTCTGAGACCCAAACTGCACAATAAAGTGTCAAGTGAATACAAGGATATACATACTGGAAAACATGTCATCATGTCCCAGATTCACTGCCTTCAGCTTCTCCTTCAGTAGTGAATGCACATACATGTTGAACAGTCATCCTGGAATGCAGAAATAAATAAGTACTTAAAGGAAAATAATGCCTTTGAGAGAATTATATTTTTAAAATTTTTGTATTAACAGGCTTCAGAATTGTATGGTCTGGAAATTGCACTGGAGGTATGACAAGCATCAAGTTTAATGGAGCTCTGGAGAAAGCAAGGGCCTGTAGTGCAGTTAATTAAATATCTCCAATTATGACACAGTAATCATGGAGAAGACTTGTTGGGACTGTTGATCTCTGCCTAGTCAGTTATTGTCTTGGAACCTTTCACAATAATTCCAGTTTAGTATGGGAAGGATTTCAACTTTTACTGGTATTTGCTGGATCAGTGTGTTATTTTTCCAAGAAGTACAAATAAAATGAGTTACATTCTATTTTTGTTGCACAGATGCCTTAATCTAGCAGGAAAGATGAATTTTGTAAGAAGAAAAATATATGTACATAAGACATTAAGTCACTAATCAGGCCATACTGAACAAAAACTAAGGATATATAGTAAAGAAAAGACTAAATGGGAAGTCAGCTAGAAGGATTCAGTAATCATTGAACATTTGCAGATGTTAGTATAAGTGACCACAAAAGGTAACCATCTAATTATTTTTTTATTCAAAAAGGGTAAAGACATATTAAAGTGTATTTGTTTCACAGATCCAGGCAAAAAAAAAAGAAGTAAAATCATATTGTTTTATAGACAAAAGTAAATACTTCTGTCTGAATGTGAAACAGAATTATTTTACAATTACTATAATCTATTCTTGCAACCAAAACTATGAAAATTAGTCCTTATTGTGGGCTAAATCCTTAATGAAGATTTAGCTTTATTTCTATTTTCATTAAAAACAGAGCAAACTTTTTACAAAACAGATGCTTGATCCTATGAACACTTTCTTCAGGCATAGGTTCCACTGACTTCCACTGAAGTATTACGGTCCAGTTTATTTCCAGGACTAGCCTCCAAGACAATTGTCTATACATGCAGACACACATAATAAAACTTTAAGCCTAGTGAAAAGGTAGCTAAAACCACGAACTTTGTTGTGAAGTGATAGCAATTAATATAGAATTACAGTTGAAGCCAGCTTCCCATTATAGGACTAATTTTAGCAGCTCATACACCCAAAATTTCATTAAAATCCTTCTTGTTAATGTCACATAATATTTTAGAGTTGTGTTTTCCTGAGAAGCTTGGTAAAATCACTGGAGGAATTTATTTCACAATTTTAATGTTGAATTTAAACTAAATTAAATATGTGTTTGAAGACACAGTTGTAACCTGCCCAACAAATTAATTGCCATCTTGGTCCTAGAGTTCATATTTAGGATTTACAGCAATGACGCCGAATTAGATTTTCTTGAATGAATGTAATCTAGTCTTGGTCTTTCCTGTGGCCTTTCCATCTTTCAACATGAGTCTAAATGTGAAGGAATGACTGTGGTAGGGTACACAGAAATATGTGGTGGCTTTTCACTAGTTGTTTTGAGTACTCACAAGAATCTGGCCATGACAGCACACAGGTAAGACCCACCAGAGAAACTGCATCTAGAGCCAGTGGTACTACAACCCTCCATGTCCCAAATCTGAGACATGGCTAATACACATCGTTGTTTCCTTCACTATTTTTATTTACCATTTCTTTTTTCCATTTGGAAATATGTTAAGCAGTCCTTTTTTCCAGAGTGGAACATTTTTGATAAAGTCTGTCAAACTGAGCAAACAGAAACAAGAGGTTTCAGCTACTGTATGTAGAAGGGAATACATTGCATCATCTCTCTGAAGGTAACCACTGAGTTACCTTCACAGAGGATTCAACTCTTCGCAAAGAAATCCTCTGCCTTTTTTTTATTCTGTACATTTGAGGACTTCTCTGGTGTCACCAGACTATTCCTTTTCATGGGCTCTTCCCACGAGCAGTGGAGTCGGGAAAGCAGCTTGATGCCCCCGCTGCCTGCTCAGCAGGTGCAGCTATAAAGGAATGCCTGGGGAATGAAGAGGGGCAGAGAGGTGCCAGAAGAGAGGAGCCACAAATGTCAGCAAGGCATCTCAAAGCCTCTAAAGTGGGATGTGAAGAGGAGGACCCCACAGAGGATGAGAAAAAGATCTGTGTGATGTCCCTGAAGCCATACCAGAGCAGGGATGATTATGGCGCTCAGTCTCATAATTCCATTGCCATGCACTTCCCTAATGTGCAAATGCAGCAAAGGGTGGCCAAACATGCTCACAGAAAATACCAGCGAGGAGATAAAATCAAGGCTGAATTAGCTGCCAGCCCCAGAGAAATTGTTTTCCTGTGTCTATTAGCTGGAAAATATTTAGACGCTTGAAAGGCTGTTACTGACTTGGGAATAATTAATTAACTTAATTTCATGGTGCTGCCTTCCTGAATTTTTGTCAAAATAAATATTGATTTATAAGGTTTTAAATGCCTAAAAATGCCTAGTCTGTTTCATATCTTAAACTTCATAGTTAGTTTAGTTTGCATACTTTAAACACCCTCATCATAGGCAATAACAAGTGGTTGAGCAATTTTTCTTGAAATGTATGTACCTATGTCTCTTGCACCCCTGCTGCAATACTGTTTCCCTTGAGTACCTGACAAGAAATCTGAGCCTGCAGCTGGTTGCTTGAATTCACAGTAGTTTTGCTGATTTTTCACAAATACGTAGAATTAAGTATATATGCAAATCTTTCCATGTTTAGAACTTTAATACAAAAACGATCAGTGGAACAAGGATAAGAAGAAAGTAAGAAACAGTAGGAAGCTGGGGAAGGTGGAAGACTACTTATTTAGTCTAAAACTGAAGAAGAGAAATGTCAGAAAATAAATGACTACCAATTTGAGAAGCAGTACTGTTGTAGGGCTTCAATTATTGACTGTATATTATAATGCATTGCAGAGATCCCAACCAAATTCTCAACCCCATTCCAACAGGTGATTTTATGAAATACAGAAAAGGAACGAGTTCTTGCTCCTAACAGTGCAAGCTGAGGAGACAGATGAGAAGGTAAAGATTATTATTATCATCTTTACTTAAGAGCTGAAGAACAGAGGCACAGTCGGTTCTCGTAACTTGCTTGGATACAAGCCAGACTTTTTTAACGGAGCAATGATTTGCAGTCACAACATTGCTATTCTCCTTTTGATTTGTTCCTGGTGAACCGTACCTCACATACAGCTGTGTGCCCAGGCCTGGAGAGCTCACAGTGCAAAAGAAAGAAAAAACTCAGAAAAAGAAATCCACCCAAAACTGCAGTAGTGGTAGGTGACGTGAAGGTTTTGTTGATTTCTACCTCTAATCACCACAGTTTTTAACTGGTTAGTTACTGGAAAGCATTAACTAGAAATGGGTCTTCAGAGATGATTTGTGTGGAAAAGGGAATCAAAAGAGTTGCTGATGTGCACTGCAGGCTTTTGCTTATATATGTAGGAAGAATCTTAAAAAGAACTTTATGCAATAAATCACAAGATTTTGTAGCCCTGACCAGAGTAACAGAACATCTACTACAGCAATATCCTGGAGGTGATAAAACATTGATTTGCTGAGCAAAAGAGAGACAGAAAGCAGCAAGATTCCTTACAGATGTGTCTGACTCAAAATATTTTCCTGCTGACCTGCAGACTTTGGGCAGTCTTGTTATTCAAGCTATTCTGTAGGCTGACTTGAGGTAGTACATGTTTGTCCAGTTTTGCAGAACTGACTACTGCATTTAAGGAAGCAGACACAGTTTGCAAGCTCTATGCCACAATATTCCTGGATAATGATAAGACCTGGTTTTCCTAATAATCTGACAATGTGAGAGGTTATATATTAAGTAATTCTAACTGTATTATTCATTTTGAATAGTTCTGAGTGCCCTCATCGTTACAGTGTGTGTAGGTCTGAACAGTGCTTTAAAATCCTAAGGCTGAAGTTTACATGTTAGGGGAAAATCCCATAATTATTTGCACTGCTACCAGTTTTATCTTAATGATCAAAGCTTTTTGGAAACTTTCTGAGTTATTAGAAATTAAATATTAAATCTTCTGTCCAAGACATTTATGTTATCTGTGCTCCTTTTACTCACACATACTATCTCTGATAGTAACTCTAATTAAGCATTCCCATTTAAAAATACAGAGATACCTCACTATCATTACGAATCAAGTTTTTGCCTCTGCGATTTTTTTTTCCTTTTAAGTTCTCTCATAGAAGTTCCACAAGTTTTCCCTTGAATTTTCTCTCTTCCTTGTGAGCACTGCTCCTCTGTATTGTCTGGACTCAGAGGTCTTGAGTAGTACCTTACAGTCCTAATTCCTTCAACTGAAAAGATCATAAAATAAATTACAGAATGTTCAAAGAGCTGGATTCAGAAACATACAGTGTTTTTCAAGAAACATAGCTAGGTTGTATTACTTGCTGTAAGAAGCCAATTTTTAACAAAATAGAATTGATAAAAACCAACTCTGAAGAAATAGCACCTTCTTACAATTTAATCTAGAGTATTGGTAGTGCTGGTTTGTGACAATGTTAGGACCAATGCATTGAACTCAGCCCTCTTCGCTTTTCACATTTTTGAATGAAAAAATGAAACAAGGCTCTATGATGTGTCTGAATTTAGTAAAGCTGGTGGTATTAACTCTGAAAGCTGGTGTTATGTCTCCCATGAACATTTTTCTGTAAGAGTGAATTTAGTTATTGCCTTTTTGATAGCTATAACTGTGATACCATTTTGACATGACAGTGCCCCATCTTTACAATTTCAGCCTTACAGTATAGAGTTATAAAGTACTGCTCTGGTAGTATCAACTGTCAGGAAACCTGTCTATGGAAATGTCTCTGGGAAGAGGCATGCAAATGGGGTATTGATCATAAATTACATTAGTCCAGTACCTACTGTATGAATACAGTAGGCTATAAGCTTAAAGCTTAAAGCTATTTTAACTCCCTCATTCATTTCTACGCCAAATACAAAAATGACAGATTTGAGAAGAAGCCAGCATAGCCATGTATTGTGATACTGTGGGAAAAATTCAAAACGGTATGTTTAAGTTTTTTACCAATGATATCAAACTTTAAGTACTTTCACTATCTAAAATAAGCAACTTTATTTGCTTAAATGCTCACTCAGTCTGCTGACTTTAGTGGTGGTTATAAGCGGCCATTATCTTTGATGACCACTTGTCTTGATAACTGTCTGTTGAAAACGTTTGTTGTTTAGATTTAAGTGCAGTTGTAATATCTGCATTTTCAACAGATTAAAAAATGCCTAAAGTATTTAAAAACAAGGCACGTTTTCAGGAACTGCTAAAGCTGTTTTTTTTTTTTTATATATATATAGCTAACCAAAACATTTTTTCTTGCTGGGGTGTTTTCCTCAGATTTTTGCTTAAAAATCAAAATGTCCGATGGAGGCTTCTAAATTTTTGAACAGTAACAGTGTCCCCAGAAAATCTGCAAGATGTCACTAAGTTACCCAGTATTTGTTTTAAAAAATTGGAAAATTTTTTTGTCGGTTTGCTTTCAATAATGGAAAAGACTGGGTTTTTTTGTTGTTTTTTAACATTTATTTCTTCTGTTGATAATTTTGTCAGTGTTAGAAAAAATCCAGTGGGCTTCATGATCTGGGGATTTCTCCTTCCCAGCCAGCTAGAGCTGAAGCTGATGCCTTCCAAGGTGCAGGCATTCTCCACATCCTATCCTATAGCTGTGACTGCTGTGGTTTCCTGTTTGCAGGTCCATCCTGTAGGCAGGCTGACCCTGCATCCCTAATGCACACACACGCACTCTGCACAGACCCCCGCTGGCCACCAACAGATCAACACAGATAGTCCAACTTGGAGTTTGCTAGTGGATCACACACACACACACACACACGCACACACACACACACAGAGAATAGGGAGTAAACGCACACAGGAAAATAGGCAGAGCAGAGGTTTATAAGATAGCACAGACAGCAGTGATCAGGTGCAAGGACTGGCCAGACAAGCATACCTACAAGCTAGGGCCCCCTTCTCCATTTTCCCAAGCTTGTACCTTCTCAATCCACTTTGATCCATACCTTTCCCCACCTTTAGCCCTTCACCTAAACCTCCCATAATTTTTGTACATCCCCACAATCCCCTTAGAACATCCCATAGTAAGTTTTACACAACCCCACAAGCTTCCTCAATTATCCTGTGTAGGAAGCTTGCTTTTTCCCATCGTACCCATGGTAATCTTGCTTCTGTTTTTGCTAGTCACAAGGTTCTGGTGGAACCTCTCCACTGTTATGCTTGACTGGTTCCTTCAATGTCCCATCACTTGGTTACCTCATAGCTCTGGTCTTTGTTATCATCTCAGTTATCTATTGCTCCTTAGGGTTTGTTTATCTCTGTTTAGTTTATTACTTTTCCTGTCTCTTGTGTTTTTCCTGTAGGTGGAATAGCCATTAACACATATCCTTACAAACCAGGTATCTTTACATTCCACATATCCTTAAAAAAACAAAACAGATTTCTAAGGTTTCTCAGGCTTGATTAGTTAGAGATCTTTCTGTAGTACACATTTTTGTTTGATTAATTTTTTGATTTTTTTTTGGGGGGGGGGGGTTCCTCTCCTGCTGAATGACTAATAACCAAGCAGAAAGAAGTGGCTAGGGATTGTTTGGTCCTTTTCTGAAAATGTGTACCTTTGCGATTTCAATGAAAGGCCTATCTCTAAGAGTCTGGCAATAGAGGAGATTCCTCTGTAGAATTACACTTTAAAAAGACCTTGTCACTCAAATGTTGACCAGAAATGAGAGATCATGACCTTATATGTCCCTTACCGCAAGGACAAAAATGCCAATATTCTGTGTTTTTTATGAAAAGTTAAGTTGGCTTATTTTTATTCCATAGCCTACAACAGCAGAATTGAAGTTTTCCTTGAACCTGCTAGGAAAGGAGTGCAGAAAAGAAACATCAGGAGGACTAAGTAGGTGCCTACTACAAGTATTTAACCACTTAGGCACTAGGGAAGACTTTTTCTTTATTGTGTAGACTGGGGCAGTTTATCTATGTGGCACAGTGTAGTGCTGAGGATACCAAAGGTCACCTGGGATACTGGTGAAGCACCATCCAAACGTAACTATGCTGCATCTACCACCTGTGCTAACTCACCACCAATTAGAATGGGTATCTTCACTGGGCAATCCCTTGTGCTCTGTGGATGTAACCTAAATAATCTGCTTGCCAGTTGGAAATCAGTGGGAAATGGAGCCAGGTTTCCCAGGGCCAGAGCTGGTAGTCTGACATCTAGACCATCTTTCCTTTTCCTTGCAAAACAAGAGTTAGAGAACACATGTAAAAGCACGTGTGTCTTTCAGCACACTGCTATCTACTGCTTTTGTTTCACAGTTAAATCTATTTTTGAGATGCTAATTGGGGTTTATATGACATGTGAACCTTAAGCCACTGTTCTAGGTAAAATTTCATTTATACTCCTTGGTCTTAAATGGGCTGCGCCATACCATAGCATCTCAGGGTCTACCACTTTATTTCACCTTCCATACCATGACAATAGTTCTCTCTGGAAATGCATGCTTACCAGCATCTGCTGCTGTTTTTTGAGCACAGAGGAATACGGATATGCAGCAGTCTGATAGATTGGCCTTTGAACATTACAGATTTTTCTAACCCTGAAAAGGACATAAGACAGAGTGTTTCTCAGCAGTACATTCAAACTTGTGTATTTTGTTTGTGGTTCAAACGTCTGAATCCCTGCTACAATACACTGTTCTTGTTTACAGCAGTTTCTGTATGATCCTAGCTAATTGGTATTATCAGCAGGGCATGTAACAATTATTTATGGTTTCTGTCTGTTGATTTCAATAAAAACAGAAGTTGTTCATGCTGAGGTTTTACTGTTTGGTTGTCAAAACATAACATAATATTATTAAAAGAGCTGAGGTTAATTATGCATCCTTTTGAACCAAGCACTTACAGCAGTTAGATTTTAGCTTCCAGATATACTCCAAGAGTGTAATATCAAAATAATAAATTTTCTTGTAAAATTCTAAAGCTCCATTAGTTTTGATTTTTAGATAACTGGCACCAGCCTAAGAAATACATGAGATCAAAGAAATGAAAAAAAAGACTCTGGACTTTTAAATTGTTTTCCACTTTCCAAAAAGTGTATTGAAATTTTTAGAAGGAAAAAAATCACTATGGCTTTACCTTATGTAGTATGGATTCAGAGGCATCCCAACATGGAACAAACAGATAGTTATTCTCTTTGCTTTTCTGGCAAAACTTTCTGAAGGATACTGCATTCAGTTGTAGATATTAAAGTATCACATAAATGTCCACAAAATATAGGGAATTCAAAGGCAAAAATAGAAAGAAAAATTCTCTCTTTTAATGAGAAAATATTTAAAATCCAGATTGATAAATTAATGCAGCAGCTCTTCTTTCCTTACTTTCTTCTCTGGCTTAATGGCTGTCAAGGTCAGCTACACAGATTCTTTTCTGGGTAAAAATATTTGGTTTTCTGCAAATCATAGGTGTAAAGTAGCATTTTGTAATATGGATGATGATAAGATCAGGATGTTTTGAGAAAAATAAGGCATGAGACAAACTGTCAGTGTAAAGTTATCCATAGGGAATGGGAAATTACAATATTGAGGAAATGTTGCTGAAAAGTTAGGGATTACTAAGAGACTTCCACTTCTTTGCGCTTATCTCCTTATAGGACTAAGATTAGTCCAGATACTTAAGTGTGAAGGATGAAATTGTGGCCAAGTTATAGTCAATCCATTAATTGATGCAAAACATCAGTCACCTGACATATCAATTTTCCTATTTGTCTAAAAAAACCCACTATTTTAATTTTGGACTTTTGTTATCGAGTGGTAGTGTGAAAATTGAATTCAGTCCAGTCTCATGTTTATTTTTAAAGAAAATTTTCAAAATCCAAAACTCTTTATATGCATCAGGTTCAGTACTAAAAATAAGATGTATTTTCTCTATGTATTATTGAAAGAATAGAATCTCTCTTCTTTCCTTTTCTGTTCGGTTAACAACTATTGCCAACTGTTTCATGCAATGAGGTTTCATATATAATATAAAAAGCTTGGGATAAGATGGTAAGTCTTTGATTCATATACTAATCAAAGCAGGCAGTTCACTGTGTGAAGTTAATCTTACAAGGAACAGATTAATCCTGATTTTGTGACCCACCTGGGAGTATAATATGACTACTATCTGTACTCCTACTTGAGTTGTAAGAGTATTTTCATATTGATTTGCAACAGTCAAAACCATGGTAACATATCAGTGTTCACTCTTTTGTATAAAACAATTACATTTAGAAATAATCTTTTGAAAAAACTAGAAGGCATTCAGTTGAATGCATCTGGATGTAATGTTCTGTGCTAATGTAAAAAGTAAGTGACCAGTACCTAGGAGCATCATAGAAATCTTGTATATAGTAAAATTATGAAAAAGTCCTTCCAGGCTCTGAGTTTTACTACTGATTACAAGAAAACATCACTTGCATTTCGTTAGCATTAATTAGGCACATCTGAAAGATTACTGTTTCTAGCTTTTCATAGCCAGTGAAGTGATGTATTCTTGTAAGACTTTATTTATCCAAAGACTGAAGGCTCATTTGAGGGATGCAAGGAAAGCAGCTGAAGTGGGCTCATTTTTGTGCAAAGTAAAACTATAAAGATGAGGAGTCAGGATTAAATATAACAAAAAGAACCTGGAAGTGAATAAACTGATTGGGAATTAAACACTGACGAGAACGATAACTCTACATAAAACAGTTTTCTCAGTATTGAATGTGAGTCTTAACTATTGAACTATTTCACTATTGAATGTGTGTCTTAACGCACTCTGAGGTTAAGAACTATTTTAAAGTCTTCCATTGGTAAGTATGAAATTTTTAGTCTATACCAGGTGTTATAGAAAGTAAACTTTATAATAGTATATATAATAACATAAGTTGACAGAATAATTGACAGCATATTCAGCAAGGCTCTGATTCAAGATAATTGCTCCTATCAATGTGTTCACTGAATCATAGGTGCCATTCTTTTATAAACAGGATAGGATCTAAACACTGTAGGCATCTAAATGTAAATGAATCCCAGCCAAAAAAAATGGTTAATGATTATATATTAATTTACACCTTCTAGATTTTGGGTTCTTTTTAGGTTGTTTGAAACAATTTGTTTTATATTCTGTAGAATCTGCCAGTCATAAAGCAGACGTAAGGCTAAATCCACTTTAGGACCTAGTCATCACTTAAGTGCCTGGGGTAAAACCCAAAATAACATTTAAATGTCCCAAATGCCTATATTTCTCATAAAAGTTCCTTAGACATCTAAAACTCTGTTATTGTGTATGCCAAGGGCATAAGTTTTTGTTTCTATCTCCCTTCTAAGGCCATCTGAGATTCATAAATTCTGGATCTTGGTGCCTCTAAGGAATTTGGTTGACATGCTGAGTATAGTTAGGAAACAGCTCTGAGTTCAGCACACAGCGAAGCATTTTTCAGTGAAAAGGCATTCAGTGATGCCTAAACTTTGGCATAATAATTTAGCTGTTAAAACACCTACCCTTACTTAGAAAATGACTGAATTTTGTTCTAGAAATGTTTCAACATAAGCCTACAATTTCCGTTTTCTATGGTTTGTCCCAGTATCCATGCTATTTGTGGGCTGCTAATTCTATGAAATGTGACTCTGTCAAAACTCCATGGAGTCAGCAGTGGAAGACCATTGGGCTGGAAGGATAAGAGGCAATCCAAAGCCTGTCTTTCTTGCCGAATCTCTCAAATTCTGTCTCTTCTGGGGTGAGAGTTTAAGATTATGAATTCCAGTTTTGAGGAGATATTTTTTCTCCAGAGAGCTTCCTGATGTATTTCCCAGCCTGCGGTATCTCTCTCTCTCCATTTCCTGGGTGAGTGATTTCATTTCCAAACTCAGGATTCAAATTCCGGTTCTGAATCTGGATGCTTGCCTGCTAGACATTTTGATGTAAAGAATTACAGTGCCTTACTGCCTTTTTCTGCCTGCCTCTGACCTGCAGTGTGGAAAACGGGAACAGAGAATATGGGGGTAGGTGTTTTACATGGAACACAGAAAGACCAGGTGCTTCCACGCAGTGTCACACTGGAAAATTTCTGATTCAGTGGCTAATGTGAGAACAGAAAAGGAAACATGAGTTTATAGTATAAAAGAGAACTTTGGAAATCTCTGATCTCTGTTCCTAGTACTACTTCTGTATTTTTCTTAAAACTTTCTCAGAAAAAGATGTGGGCTGGGATCTGATCTCTCAGGCAATGACTGTGGAAGAATGGTTAAGTGAAAAGGGGCATGATCTCTTAGAWGTGAGYAATCCTRTCTTCACGATGGAGGGAGGATCCCACGGCTATGTGAACTGTCCTTGAACATTCCTAGACCATTACAAAAGGGRAAGRCAAGTRGTGGTAAACAAGTCAAGGAGGGGGCCGACAAGCCCCTCCACGTGAACAGCAACCTAGCACCAATCATATATCCGCTTTATGCGCGTGGACAGAAACTGTAAGCCAATCATATAGCTATCGCTAGCGCATGCTTATTGCCTGTCTATATATACTCTGTAAAAGCTTGAATAAAGGGAGAACGACCATACTCATATTGAGACTCATCGTTACTCCAGGCCCGTCCCCCCACTCCGACAAATTACTTTTGCTAATAGACTTCAGTCCTGCTTCCTTTGTCTTTCTCTCCTTCTCCAGTAAGTCTTGAACTCCTTGCTGCATGGTAGCCAAATTTCAGTGGAAGAAGCAAACAATTTCCTTTCCAACAAAACAGCTTATAACCTGGTTTCAAGGCGCATCTCTAAGAAATAGCAGAAGTAGGTTGAACTCTCTCATAAGGCTGAGTCTACTTTAGACATGTGCTAACTACTAAATTCTCACATTTAAAAAGAATTCGGATGTTGTCACAGAGCAGAGAATGTGCTCCTGTGAGTTGTGCTAAGTATGTTCTAAGAAAACCTACTATGGAGAGCTCCTCAGGGGACATAGGAGGGTGAGATTTGTTTTCTGAATCCTGAATGGGTTTATGTGGAAGAATGGTTAAGCGAGAGAGGGCATGATCTGATTGGGATGAGCAATCCCGTTCTCAGGGTAAGGGAAGGAATGTAGGCCAAGGCAAGCGATCCTTGCAGCGGCCTTGAGCACTACAAAAGAAGGTATTCACAAAACTGGTAAACAAGTCTAGACGGAACTAGGTTCCATAAATGTCGACGGACCCCTCCACGTGGACAGCAACCTTGCACCAATCATATATCCGCTTTATGCGCGTGGACAGAAGCTGTAAGCCAATCATATAGCTATCGCTAGCACATGCTTATTGCCTGTCTATATATACTCTGTAAAAGCTTGAATAAAGGGAGAACGACCATACTCATATTGAGACTCATCGTTACTCCGGGTCCGTCCCCCCACTCCGACAGGTTTAGGTGCTGAGCTGTGCAGAAACAGAACTCACAGGCTTCTTTCAAACAGGTTTCTTTCAAACAGGTTTCTTTCAAACTTTCCATTTAAAACCTGAGGTGTATATGAAATTAATGCAGCAGGCATTCTGCCTTTTTGAAAAAACTTGTATTTCAAGTGCCTTTTAAAGTCCTTTTGGGGGGATTTAGTTAATAAAGATTAACCTTGAAGATTGTTGGGTAGGACTAGGATCCTTAAACTGTAAGTTAGAAGGGGTAAATCATACCAAGCACATCTGAAGACCTTAAAATAAATTATGTATTAGCAATTGTGCTAACCAGAAATCACATTTTCTTTCTATTGATTTTTCAATTTAATTACCAGAAATTATACTAAGAAAAATAGGGTACAAAAAAACCCACAAAAGTTTTTAAGGAATTGATTCAAATAAGAGATAGAAAGAAAAAGACTGGGAATGATGCCAGGTGGAGACTTCCCAAATTCACTTATGCATCTTGCCATGAAAAAGTCAAATTGTGGGAACAATAGGCCTTCCACTCCAGTTGAGCTGAGGAGACCTAGGGGACTCTTAATCAGAGTCTATCTTGGAAAGTTCTTTGAGGCTTCCAAGAAAGCATCCATATGTCTACAGTTTGGGGATACTGAAACACTGAAACACACAGCTGTTCTTCAGTGGCACAGATAGATCTTCTGAAGAGAAGAGCTGTTGACCTATGTGCCATGAAAACATAGAAATCTGTTGTAAATGACTATTTTCATCACTGCCATATAAAATATCTTACCATGTTATTCAGTTGTGAAATTGAGATGTGTATGTATGATCATCTTATACTTTTATAGTGTTTCTCAATACATGCAATAGATGCATTTAAGCATTTACAATTGCTTTAATTGTACAAGATGCCACTGAAGCTCACTTTCACTCTAAATAGCTGAAGTAGTCAATTTTTTATATCAGGAAATACCCATGAGGTTTACAAGTACTGCTGAATTTTGATGTATATGTCAAATACTTCATTTTACAGAATTAACGACAGAGCCACCTAGAGTCTAAGAAATATGAGCTTGGAGATTATAGAGAGATTTGATTTTACATTTCCAGATCTCCAATAGTTTCCAGTGTTTTTCCTGTGAATTCAACATAACCTACTCAGCCAGGAAAGTGACTTTAGTAAATAGCTTCTAAACCTTTACAAATATCATAACTGAATTTCAAAATCAGGAAATCCAATTTTTCAACATAATTAAGCTTTTGATTGCTGTATTTGAATGCTTTCAAGCTTTTCAAGAAGTTACAAGTTGGGAGATAAAAATTCTCTTTCTTTATAAACTATCTTCTTTCTGTGTGACTGCACTGTCCCTTTTTCTTACAATAAATTTGTCTTATTAAAGGCTAATAGTAATCCATGAATTTGTCATTAGATGTCAATTTAAGGGTGACCAGTCTCTAGCTCAGCTGCTACAGGTTTGTCTTGATGCTTGAATTCCTTTTATTCCCTCACTGATAGATATAGAAAAACCTAATTTCCACCTATATTCTCTGCTGACTTAATGTTCTCAGGTTAAATGGCATTTTTAAACAGATGTGTTAAATTTATTTGTGCATACCTAAGGATCTGCGGGATTTTCTGTACTAGGAGAGATCTGAATACAAGTTATTTATTCTCTGGCTTAGTATCACAGAAATGTCTTGGCCAGATTCAAACCAAAGGGAGGTAAAAGGCAAAGTATAAAGTAGCAGTCTCCTATGTCATTTGTTCCCCTCTTCCTACTTAGTTCCACTACCTCTTGCAAAATGAAACCCTATGTTACCATAATTTGGAATTAGAAATATGTAAGTAATGTATGAGTAGAAAGCTATTACCTTCCTTTGAATTACCTCAGGTGGAAATGTGCAATACACAAACATAAGCATTTAATTATCACCTAAAATAAAAAATGAAAGTGGTCACACTGATCCCTTCTAGCCTTAAAGTTCATTAATCAGTCTTTAATTTTCAAGTGCAGTAGCATTAGATATGCATTGTGGATCTTTGCCTTTATTTTTAAGACAATGCTGATCAGTGTTCTCCTTCCTAAGACCTTTTATTTCACACCAGTAATCAGTGAACCAAAAATAGGACATTTAAGTTAGTGCTACCACTTAAGGCAGCAAATTCTAACGATGCTTTTCTAAAAGCCATCTATGTAGATTTTGTTTATAAATGATAGCCTTTGCTAAATTGTAGTGGTAGCTTAGTAATAATAATGTTCTTAATGATGATACCTCTCATCTTTTGATAAATATGTTTTTGTGTTACAGCACTCAAGCTTTGCGTATCTATTGGTAAGGAGAGAACCTTAACACAAATTAGGAACCAAAATATATATTAATTGTTTAAGTGTACCATTAACAAATAACTCATTACCTCCCCTTGATTAAATCTTGTTAAATAGGGTCCTAAGATTTCTTTATAATCATTATAATCTTTATAATCAACTATGCAAGAAGAAGTAATTCATATAGATCTTATAGATGCATCTCTGGATAAGATTGTTTAAATGACGTTGATTCAGTCATCTACTGAATGTCCAAATTTTTATTGGCATTAGATACAAACCCATAATTCACTGGATACAGCACAGTTCACATTGCAGAGATTTATCTCCACACTCCTTGTTGAAACAAAGAGATGTTGCTGGGCAGAAGCTGCCTGAAGTTACTTTCACTTCATTTGGCCTGGAAGAGTTCACTGACTCATTCACTGATATCTGTTGACTTTTACAGACATACAGATGACATGTGGATTCCTGGAATTTCCTAAAAGAGCCAGCAAAAGCTTCCATGATTGCTGGCGCTTAAAAAACACCCATCAGAAACAGTGATCCCTCTTCATCAGTTTTCAGTCTTCAGATTTTTCTTGCTTATGACAGAATTAGCAGTATTAGATCCCCAAAGGAAACACACAAATTAGTCAGTGTAAGCCCCACCTCAGTGTCAAGGAAGTATGATATTTCATGAATACCATGAATCCATGGTCTATACCTGAACTTTCTTATATATCAGTTGCAATGTATCATTCATTGCTGAACCCAAAACAAACCACCAAGATATCTGTGTCTTCAGCTGTGATTATGACTGATTTGCATCCACTGTTTGCAATGTTTAGTCTATGTAACATAACATGAAAATCTACTTCCTCCTGAGATAATTTAAGTTAATTTTCTTCAAAACAATCTTTTCTTAGTTTAAAACAGAGGGTCTCCTGTTGTATAGAGAACTTTGTTTTGTAGTTTCTCTCTATGATCTGCCATTATTTTCTCTTTTTTCCTATTCCTTGACCAAGAATTTGATGCAGTTACACAACTGATGTGGCATGTTGATTGTTAATTCAGCCTCATTCCAGTAACAGACTTACAAGAGATCTGTCTGATAAGCACTCTTTTTACTTATCTTGTTTTGCAGATCTTCCAAGCAAGGTTTCATCATCTCTTCAGGCTTTCAATTATTCTGTAAAACTGTAGATCACAGGAATTAGGTTAAAGTTAACTAAATTATGTCATGTTTCCATACAATTTTTTCGGTCACACCAGTTACAGACTATTCCAGTACTAGAGTCCTAGATACTCTTCGTCTGTGTATCCTTATTTATTTATCTTCTCAAACTGTCTGATTAATAGGCATTTCCTAAGTGAGTTAGGCTTCTAATGTCAACCAAGAATCCCTCCATCTTTCAAGCAGATGTGGATGTTTGGACAGTTGACTGGTAAATACTTGTGTGAATAGTGTGCAGAGGCCAGTTTCTTCCACCAGCAAAGGTGGAATTCAGAAGTAGTACCCCCACCATAATGTCTACCTCATCCATGTAACAAATTCAGATATTCTGATAGGTCTGCATTATTACTATTTCTTTGGCACCACACTGTGAGATACACTTCAAGGATCACAGTTTGTAAAAATGAGCTGTTCCAAAGGACAGCATTGACATGTGCTTGGCAGACACCATCACAAGGTATTGCTGATATATTTAAGTGCCTCTTCTCAGTCAGTAATAACAGCAAAATAATTATTCCGAGGAAGATTTTTTTTCCTTGTAAATCTAAGAAGTGTCTTATATATAGACTTTCTGAAGCCTGACTATATGGTTATAATGACATTTATAACATTTTAATTTCAGCAACCATCTTGGAAAAGCTACTAATCTGGAAAGGTTATCTCTCTATTAAACCATACAAATAAATCTGTATGACTCAAATTTAGCAAATTTAGATTATATAGGACTCTTCACCCCCAGCTGATGAACTTATAGAGTCTCTCTGGAATCAGTCATTTATCAACCAACTTGCAACTACATACATGAGAAAGATAGTCAATTCAAGATCTTCTGAGATCTGCTTGTGTACCCTGGCAGATTTGTTGCTTACTCATTTTTGAAAAAAATGGATACTTTTCAGATTTATTTCAGCTACAGTTATTTCATTAATTTTTCTTTACTGTTCCACTTTACATCTTTTTGTGTTCAGTGATGAACAGTTGACAAAACACAAAATAAAGCAGTATGCTTTCAGAAAAGTATTGTCATCAAAAGTTTGGCCTAAAGTCCAACTTGCTTTATAAAAAACTTATCCTAAAGACATATTTTTCAGCTAATCTATGGCTGATGATTTACATCTAATACATGTAGGGGAATGTCCTGCTTTATAAATATTTAAATCAAAGTAATAATTGGAAGAAACACAGTAGGTACATTTCATCTTCTAAATGGACAATGGCTCTCTTTATACTAGAACATAACCTCTCAGTAGACAACAAAAGAGACATGGTATCTTTCTTCAGAATATATGAAATCAAACCTCTTCTGTTGCTATGTACAATGCATATCAAATTTCTAATTTTGCATACTTGCTTTCAAAATGTGATTGGCAACATTTCTGACTAGCACTGTTGAGATGGGTGTTTTGTAGCTACTGATGTTTTGATTTTATATTATTTTAGATATCTACCACATTTTCCCTTCATGAAAAACTCTGGTATCTCTATTTGTATTCCTTTTCAGAGCTCTTACAGAAATTCAGCCTATGCAACATGAGCTTATATTTTTGCTTTGTATGTTCCAGGCTCAGATGCCAGGAGGTGCAAGCAATGACAACAGAGAATTTCATAGAGGAGGCAAGACTATGAGGAAAAAGGTGAGCCACAGAATAAAATGGCCCTTCAAGAATGTCCTGTAGTCCTACTGCTAGAGATAACGTGGAAAGCAAGGAAAAAGAGGTCTGTTAGGGGACACCACACTACATTCATTCAAGGTTGAAATGACCTGAAGGCACTCTCTTTAGCTGTCAAATAGAGGAGACTGCAATTGCAAATCTATAGAAAGCAAGCTTGGGTGAAAAGTCTGGCAGAGGAGAAACCTAATAGAAGGGGGGGTTCTAAAAGAGAAAGGATGAAGTTTATCCTGAAGGTGTGACATCAGGAAATCAGGCGGAAAAACTCTGTAATTTATATGCTTGAGCCCAGCTCTTAAAATGGGAAGGCACTTGAGAAATGCTAACAATTAAACAGTTTCCTGAGGAAGTCAGGCTAATAGAAAGAGTCCCAGAGCCTGACACCAGGCCATAGATATCCCAATACTGTCTCCATGCTGAGATAGATCAGTGGTCCTCCTAATCACACAGAGTAATTGCCAGTTTTTATTGGTAGTTACAGCACAGGTATCATGAATTGAAGCACTGTTGTCTTTTCAGGAAAGATCTGGACTAAAACAGTGGTTAGTTTGTTCACTAGGGCCTTAATTTATTAGAGGATCAGCAGGAGCTGAAATCCCATAGAGTCACCTAAGGATCTAGGCCTGCTATCCTTGAATTTAAAATAATTAAAAAAGATTGATGCACAACAACTTTTCAGGTACTTATGGTGCCACAAGTATCTCTACATACACCAGGTATTGGAACAGTAACATTCTACCATTATTACGTTGCACCCTGTAAGCCCTTCGGATAATCTTTCCTTTAGGTTGTGTAAATGATACACAGACATCTGTTTTCCATGTATGACTGAGCGAGAGAAGGTTATTTCAAGCCTATGGCCATTCTGTAATACTTTCACAGAAAAATTTCACTCACAGTAACCAGTGCTAATTCAGAAGGGATTATGGGTGATTTATGCCAAGCAAAGTGAAATCAAATTAAGTCTTATGGACACAGGTCAAAGGATCTGTTCAGTTCTAGAATGATGTGTTTGGACAATGTCATTCCTCTGATGGTTAAAAATTTTCTTCTCACTTCCAGCCCAAATGTGTTTGTGTGTCATTAATAGACTTTTTCCTTGAGTTAGTGTTGTCTAGGTCCTAGATTAGAGTTGTATCTTACTTTTAATGACTCATTTTTCAACCTCATTTTTAACCACATATGGGACTTATTAAGAGTGATCAGCTTAATAAGCTCTTTCAGCTGTCATGTTGTTAAATTGAAAAAGCTAAGCTTTTTGGTCATTTTTCTGCAGGTGGATTCTCTATTTCTATCATTATTCCAGTAGACCTTCCATTTTTAAATTTAACTTTCTTAAACTAGATGGAAAGCATAAAATTGCAGTGTAGCAGGATATTTGCTAAAAAACATTAAGTTTTTAAGATTTTTTTTATTGGTCATCAACCTATTGGTATTTAAAGAAATAAATTGATACTTGAATGCAAAATGGTGGTGTTGCTGTTTATTTCTACACTGTACTTCAGTGTGACTGATTTCAGTTTCCCCTTCATTACGTTTGGTGGAATTGCTGCTGTTCACCTTAGCTGTTTTGATTAAAGTGGTCTATAGTATGCTCCATACAGAAAAATGATTATTTTGCTTGATCAAAACACATCTAGAAAGAGAATTTTGCATAGTTTTGGAATAATTGTTTCATTCCTATCAAATCCCAACAAAATAATGGATAGAATTGTGAGATATCATTTAGTTTGTCCTCCTATGAGATAGGATTAATTCTACATATTTCATTCTGACAGATATTTGCCTAACCTTTTAAAGATCTTCAGTGAGATTGCCCAAAACTCCCTGGGCATTCTCTTTCACCACTTTCACTTTTCCATGAGAAAAGGCTTGCTTGTTTGTTCTTTTCCATTTTCCATTTCAAACTAAAATCTCTTCTATCAAAGTTTTGAGTCCATTAGTTCTTGTCCTGCTCTCCATAAACAGGGTTAACAAGTTATTCCCACTCTCAGTCTTTTGTTTCCTAGACTTAGAAGAAATTCAGGTCATTTTGTTTTCCCCAGAAATCATGTCTTATAAATGACATTGCTATCCTCTAGGCTTTCTTTAATTAGCCCATCACTTTCTCAAACTACAGCACACTGTAGTCCATTTGAGGCCTGAGATAAACGGAAGAATTTTTACTGACATTCTTTCACAATTAGACTGCTGCTCTGCTCCCCCCTCCTGTTAACCTCCTGTTTACTTCTTGGAGAGCATGGCATCAACTTCAGCTTGGGAACCAATATGATTCCTAAAACTGCTCTGAAGAAAGCAGAATTGTTTCCTCAGCTTTAATCTGTGCAACTGATTATTCCTATATAATTAAGAAGTTTGGCTGAATCTGATACTTGGTGCTAATTTCATGAAATTTCATGAATTTCACAGCTCAAAAAGCATTGGGGCTGACATGAATCTATGCTCTCTAAACTCCAGAATTACCTCCATAAATCAGCATATTAAAACAGGTGGAATTCTACCTAATTTCATTATATCAAGTCTAAAAATAAAAAAATCTCCTTTTTAAATTCTAACATTCATGGAGATGTTTACTGATTTGCTGAATTTGAATATGCACAATGAATCTATTCAATGTTGGTATTACAAATACTGTCAAGGAATACTTTTCTAAAGAAAAGCACATATTTAGAAATAAATAATTCAACCATATAAGATCATAATAAAATTAAAAACATGCAATGTTTTGAATGAAATAGTACTGTGAAATTATACTGTGAAAAATTAACAGCATGCTAAAATAGCACATCAAAAACATGTATAACATTACCGAACTCAATAAAGAAATGTACTTGATTGACCCCACAAAGGAAAACATTCTGATATGTATCCTGTCACTGACTAAAGACAAGCTTTCCATTTGTCTTGTGTTGCCTAGACAGACTGTCACCGTGTTCTAATCCATCTTGGTTAGCAAAGGATACAACAGAACTATTGATTTGTATTCATTCGTATACAAATTGTGAAGAGATTTCAGCACTGATAGACAGTTCTGTTGTATTCCTTTGCATTGTAATTACTAAGAGAGGTAAAATTATTTATCAGACAACCACAGTATATTTTATTGTGTCTATTGTTAACCATTCAAATGAGAAAAGATCAAGTTAGGGTATACTGATTCCTTAATATGATTATTATATTTTATACACATTCGTAATTAGTGTTCACAGTACCTAATTTGAAAGCAACATGCATGGAGAAACTTCTAACACTATTATATGTCATTGCTAATTTAGCTCAAATGATTAACTGAGACTTTTCACACTATAAGTTAATAAAACCAGTTTAGTTATCTCTAAAGCACAGGTTTAAGCAAAAATACCTTTTTGATAGTTAAATAGATTTACAAATCTACAAATTTTACAAATTCTAATAATAAGCAGTGCACAGGGTGAGCCACTATTGAGTCTTAAATTTAGAAACTCATTGACCTTGTGTTTGCAGGTATATATTTTCTCAAAATAAAAATGAAATAGAAACTAATTCTTGTTGATTAGCAATAACCTTCATTTCTTGACTTACCGCAAAGAAAAGATATGTTCTTGGACACTGCTTAGCAGCACTTTAACACCTACATGGCAGTTTCAAAGACAGTCTACCTCCTGTGCTTCAAATAAGTAGAGAAAACACTACATATAATGCTGCTGAGCGTAACACACATTTTTAAACTTAATGTTGCTTAACCTCATTTACACTAGAAAATATTAAATGTTTGCTAAGTTGTAATTTATATGAAGGAAATAAATAAGAGGTCCTACCTGACAATGAGGACTATTAATATGGTGCATAGATGGTATAGCCTCATCCCTGTCAGTAACTTAAATGAGCCTAGGATGCTTGGCACCAAGGCCAGCCAGCATGGAACAACCTACAATGATGCTGTTAAACATCTACCATCCAAGTGTTGCCTCCTGCCAAGCAGCTGCTTGGGCTCGCCTCTGCCCTGTGCTGAGCACTGATCCGTGCTTGCTGCTCCGGCCCAAACCCTTCTAACGCTTGCCTTGTGCTATGGTGTGCCATAACCCATAGATTTCCAAATGTAATGTTTACCCTGTCCTAAAATAGTTATGATACTAACAGAGATTTTAAGAAGAGTGAGACGATATGCAGGACACCTAAGCAGTGACTCAGGACCTTTATACTGATCAGAAGTCATCAGTCTCTGCCGAGTCAAACAGATGAGGGAGCTTTCATTGCTCCTTCAGGTCAATATGTATCTCATTTCTGGAAACTGTTGGCTTACATCTGCTCAAGGCAAGTTATCTATGAGGCATGTATAATTCCAAATAGGAAGCCATATGAATTTTCAGGAATAAATCCTGTTCAGCTTTGAATTGTTTCCTCTTCTGCACCTGTATTGCCCCGAGGCCCCGCTGCCTGTCCTTGCCTCCACCAGGTCTCCCCCCTGCCCTCTCCCAGCCCCAGCCCCAACCTGGCCCAGCCTGGGGTCGTTGGTCACTGCCCCACAATGTGCAGCGGTGCTGGCTCCAGCCCTGCCATGCCACAGCCCGGCCCTTGCCTGGCCACAGCATCTTCTGTAATCCTAGATACAGGTGTAGAAAAAGTAAACTTTACCAACTTCCCTAAAATGAGATCATTTTTCAGATAATTGTTTTTTCTTGTTTCCTCAATAAATCTTGGTATTCTTGGGACTGTATCTTATCATTGTATTTGCATTGTTTCATGCTAGCTTTCCTGCTAGCAGCTTCCCCTAAATTAGCTCTTTAAAGGTAGACAAATAAAGTTACCTTTTTATTCTCAAAACAGTATGATATGCTGGTAAAATCTTGACCCCTTCTAGTCAATAGCAAAATGTATTCTGGGAAAGGGGTTTAGGTATGTTTATTGATATTCTGATTTAACACAGTACCATTAAAAAAAAAAAAAGTAAGAACATATGTGCAACATATACTACCATATTTCTGCTATTTTTATTAAAGAAAAGCCCATAATTTATGAAACACAAATCTTACATTTTAGCTCAGGACTTTGGTTTAAGCTATTAAGTAAAGAAAAACCCAACATTTAACGTACAAACATTAGTTCTAAACATTATATTCTGTGCTAGTTTCAAATAAAGTATTTGTCCATCTATTACTAGGGAGAAGTTAATTACAGGACTGGAGCAACTTAACTACAGCATAAAACTACCAAAGGACTCATTTTTTATTATATAGATATCTATCAATCTGATTACCAATACGCCTAAATAGAGAATACATTTTTAGAGTTTTGAAGTGAACTGATTTGGTCAATTTGAAATGAATTATATTTCAGTTTGCAGTAGTGATTTTATGTAGTTTCTCCTAACAAAAAAGAGAAAAGGTAAATAGTGGAAATACCTTTGCTTTCTTTAATAGATCCATTCCAAAATATAAATCAGTGAAATGCCACAATATTAGCACTACTAATTTCCCCCACTGTTCCAGAGGTGGACTTTGGTTTGCAAGAGATTAGGATGAAGTAACCTTATGTATCTTTCAATTAAAAATTATAGGGGACACAAGCTAAGATACAGAATTATTTCAGGTCACAACGTATTTGGAACAAATGTAATAAATGCAAATTGTTTGAATATTTGAAAGTTCCCAAATGCTGACCTTAGTGGGACTAAATCAATAGTAGTCAAGGAGAGGCCACTGTTCTTTACCCTGCTGGGCCCGATATTTCATTTCCTGCCAAGCCTGCTACTGCTAATCACTACTCGGTTTACCCTTATTATAGCTAGCTTGATGAAAAACTACAGAGAAAAATGGTGACATTACAAAAAATGTAAGGAACGTTCCTGTGCCCTTTCAATGCTAAATGTGCTTTATCCATAGATGTATTATAAAATTTTGAATGAATAAATGACTACATGGGATCTCAGCAGCACATGCTGATACAGATAAGTAAGAATTAGTAACCATGATAGGTTATGTCATGTGCAATTATAATAATTCCCCCTCTTTCCTATACATCATCAATTAAGATTTAATGCTTGCCACTAACCTTGATAGCTACTACTGAAGATAGAGGGTTAGCTATGCTGACAAGTAGGAGTAAGAGACTGGCATCTGGTATGAATCAGTCACTAGAAAAGGGTTTTGAAAAAGTAAGTATCTATCTCCTTTATAAAAGGCGGCACAAACAAAAATCATATTCTCTCTGAGAAATACTGTAAAATCATAAATACAGTTTGAATTTTGTCTTGGAAAAATTCATTGGCATATTAAATGCCTTTTGAAAACAAAGTTCAGAAAGTTCATTCATGTCAATTGTCCAATGAATTAGAGCTATAATTCACACTTTCTTGTCTGCTATGTTTGTCTATGTTTGAGCCATGTCCTTCCTGCTCCTTGGGACAGAAGAGGTTGCAAGTAGGTGATTAGAGATCACAGAATCACAGAATCACAGAATCGCTGAGGTTGGAAGGGACCTCTGGGGATCATCTAGTCCAACCCCCCTGCTCAAGCAGGGTCACCTAGAGCACATTGCACAGGATTGCATCCAGGCAGCTTTTGAATATCTCCAGAGAAGGAGACTCCACCACCTCTCTGGGCAACTTGTTCCAGTGCTCTGTCACCCTCACAGTGAAGAAGTATTTCCTCATGATCAGATGGAAGCGTCTGTGTTTCTGTTTGTGCCCACTGCCTCGCGTCCTATCGCTGGGCACCACTGAAAAGAGTCTGGTCCCATCCTCTTGACACCCTCCCTTCAGATACTTGTACACRYTRATAAGATCYCCTCTCAGHCTTCTCTTCTCCAAGCTAAACAGGCCAAGCTCTCTCAGCCTTTCCTCATAAGAGAGATGCTCCAGTCCCCTAATCATCTTAGTAGCCCTTCGCTGGACTTGCTCCAGTAGTGCCACATCCCTCTTGTACCGGGGAGCCCAGAACTGGACGCAGTACTCTAGATGTGGCCTAGATGTGGCCTAGATATTTGTCCCAGATCTCTTTAGTCATGCCCATATCTCTTTTTCTTATGACTACCTTTGCCCAGAGAAGCAGAGGGCTGAAATTTCGCTCCCAGTACTTCTCACTGCCATGGATGTCAATGCGGCTGCAGGAGGAGCAGGGTTCCATGCTTAGAGAGTTTGTGGCTTTGGTATGCTGCCAGTCGAAAAGCAATAACGGAAACCCCAACAGGAAACAGCAGTTCTCAGTAGTTTATTACCCAGTCAAATCTGAAGATAATTTCCTGGCATCAGCCATTGGTATTTTCCTGGCACCAGAAATTTTCCCTTGGCAGAGCTTGCTGCAAATAATGTAGGTGTATAGGCTACCTAAGGAAAAGGGTCAAATAATCTTTCATAAAGGAAAGTGTTTATTAGGTAACCCAAACATAAGATCATTATATATATGATAAAAATGAAATATTAGTACTATGCAATATACTGGGCCATCTTAGAGCTGTAACAGTAAACAATTTAAATTTCTTTCTGTTCCCTTTAGGATATAATTATTATCTACATAAAAAATTTGCAATGCTACATATGAAAGGTATTGTATAATCACATGTAAGTATAATGAGAAATCTTTCTGTTATTTCTCCAAGAACTTGAAAATAAATGAACTTAAAAATGCAGAAATGCACTAATATTTTTATAAAGAACTTTTTGATACATTAACTACTACATCGGGTATATTTTTAAAATAGTTATATATTTTTTATTTTCTCATTTGTTGTCATGAGCAAAAATATAGCTTAAATTGTGAAAACTAACAGCAAATAATTGCGTGTGTGKGGGGGAAGTGAATGCCTAAAACTGTGCTTTTCACTTTGAAGCAGAAGCCTGCTACTTGCTAGCTGCAACTGGTACAGGCTGGATGTAAATTTTTATAAGACCTGGACTAAACAAAAGCAGCATGTCCTGAATCTTCCAATTAATAAAAGGACAGAACCACCAATTAGGAGGCTGATCACGCATTGTGCTTCTGCACATAGGCTTTTCAGATCAGGTAAAATGGGGGCTTGGTGTTCCAGACAGAAGAGCTGGTGCTGAAAAATAAGGATTCCCCGAAAGAAGAAGTGGTCTCGGAGAAAAGGAGGCCGAGAAAGAAGAAGGTGAAGATCCTGGCTGGAGGAAAGGGAAGTGGGAGGATCCTGTTTTTTTTCAGAGAGATTTGTGGAGACAAACACCAGGGGATGCCCAGGGACCATGGCCAGTAACACTTGAGACTAGTAACTGGGAGCAGTGGGACAGCATGAACACACACAACTTTCTGCCCAGCCTTCCCAGATCAGCAGCAAACTCCCTGCCAGGATGGAAGGGGAGACCTAGTGAACATAACAGTGTTGAGGGAGTGAGTGAGTGGGTAAGATAATCAGGTAGGATAAAAGCTATAATCTTGCTGGTTCTCAGGTAAACCCCAGTATTTAGATCCGCTATGGGTTGTTGTTTGATCTATCTCTCTCGCCTGTGATATTTGCAAAAGCAATGTTTTTAAGGATTAGCATGGCTTCAGAACACAAAATTAGAACAACATTATGAAAGGCTGAGGAAAAGAAAGAAAATAGAACTAAATCAAAAAAATTCTTTGTCTACTTTTACAGCAAAAAGCCTGATATGGGCACTGAGGTCACTGAAGTAAAGAACGCTCTTTCCTTTATACAGGCTGGCAAAAATCCAGAGGTAAAAGACAGGTGATTGTAAGATCAATATCACTGGAATCTCTTAAGTGTTCTCTGTTAAAACTCTAGAGGAATAGTAAAAGAGAATGAAAAAAGCTGTGAATTTGGAGATCTTAACCACAGAATAATCCTTCCTGAGCTACTCGGTCTATTAGTGTTGGGTTTTTTTCTTTCATAGGTTGAAATCTCTATTTGGTGGGATTTGCAAGGGAAGAGGAATGCGTGCTGAAGTTCTGGGGTTAAGATACACTCAGGACAAGTATATTTGAGAAATGGCCTTAGGCTGAATCATCAATGGTCAACCTTGCTTCTTCCCAAAATAACCTGAGTTGTAGCTTACAGAAATCTGAACAGATCTTGCTCTGAATATAAATCACACATGATCTAAAGAAGTTGTACTGAATTTAGACATGGAAGTTGGGATTCATCTGAGCTAAGGTAGTATCTGAAAGTTAGTTGCCTAAATCTGAATTAATTCTAGGAAGCTCACTTTGTAGTCAATGCAGATAAATAGATATCTAAGGTAAATGAGATGAATTACCTTCTGTGGTGTTTATTTCTCTCCATTAACTATACAGGGATGGAGGGCTAACCAGCTTACAGTCATACAGCTGGCTTTGAGGTCTATGGTTTTGATTGAAATGAATCCCAGAGTGCTAAAGCATAATCTAGTTCTACAAGAAGACTTATTTCTAATCTGTATTTCAATGGCAGAGTCTTCAGGTCTTATCAATCTACCTAGATTTCTTATACAATCCATGAGTAAGGACATTATAAGTGCATCCAATACAGATAATATGGTTGGAAGGTAAGCAAATATTAAAGGGTTCTGGTTATACTTTAAATCCTGCCCCTCTCAAGTGCACATATAGGACTGAACTAAACAGAAATGTTCACTCTACAAAGTATATTCCAGGTGTTTGGCACCTAAAAATGAACACAGAGTAGATCAGGCCTTTTAAAAAGCACTTGGAACATATCATAGTGCTGTCCTTTTTTCAGTAGTTCAGTGGTTAATATATTAAATTGGTATGTGAAAGACCAGTGTTTATTCTATTCTTTGTTTGAAGAACATGCATCTTGCACCTTACATAGTCAGTAGACTGAAAGCTCTTATGGATAAAGAAGAGCTTTGCCAAATATTCCAGCACAGTAAGGTAGCTTCAGTATTCCCTGGGTCAAATAAAAATTATGCTCTAATTTGGCAGCTTAGGGCATTCACTCAAAAGGTAAGAGAGGTGGATTGCAGTCCCTCTTTTAATGACGGTTTCTGTATTAGATGTTAAACCTTTGCTAGTGTGGGAGTTGGAATGCATTCCTTCTTGTCTGGTGAATGCCCTAACAACTAGGCTACAGTCATACACGCATACTCTCTTTTTGGTTGGTAGTTATGTATTTGCTCCACGTATAGTGAAAAAGCTTCTACAGAAAGGATTCTAAAGAAACCTTAGCATGGAAGGCAATAAAGAAAATATGATAAATTCAGTAAGTATTTGGAAAGTCTAGATTTGTTTTTTGATCACTTTCCTAGAAATCAGTAGATACAGCTTTGCAAACCTCTAGGGAAGAGGAGGTGGACCCCATAATGCGCATCATGGAGAAACTAACATGGAAGGGACTAAGCAGCGCCACCGCCACTAACACAGTGGGAAACAGATGCTGTTCAAGGAAAAGGTTTTTAAGACTATGGAGAGACTACTCTGTAGTTTGGGAACTAGTTGCCAAAGACCATAAGGAGAGAAGGGATAAAACGTACTTTCACTGCTCGCAGCTAGCTCTCACTCAGATTATTATTCCTGGTGACTGCCATTCACAGCTGTTTAACCCTTCATGTACTGCATGGGAAGCCCATCTACCTCATGACTGGCTTCTGCCCTTAAACAGCAATAGGGGTTGTGCAGTTCCAGTCACTTACTGAAATTGCAACACTATCAAAAAGATTATGGAAGCCAAGGGATTACTTTCTGAAACTCTTTTGAACTGACTGCTAATTAGTGTTTTGTTTGATAGCCCTTTCATAGCTGGATGCAGCTGGATGAAAATAAACCACAAAGGGAACTCATTTTTGCTTATCATTAATTTTTACTTAGTTTTGTAGACACTTCTGAGATACTGCAGTAATCTTCTTAATTTGTCATATAGTGTAAATTGATTTAGTAAGTTTATTGATTTCTGTAGTCTTTTTTCATTACTTCTCATAAGTCTAATCATGACAATGTGTTCATAATGTATGTGATCATGTGATATTGCTTGAACTGATTTGGTCAATTTCTATTTTATTACAATACAGATATCGCTAAAGTTTGCTACAGAGGGTGAGATAAATTTTCCAATGACCTGAAGGTATTTTCCATGTTGTAGAGAAGTGGTGCCCTGAGATGACTTGTTTAGATGTATAAAATAAGGCCAATCCTCCTGCCCCATGTACATGAAAAATTAATGACTATACAAAATAAACAATAACATCTATAACTTTTCTCACTCTTGCTATTATATCTATAGTCATAAGACATAACTAGATCATGGCACATGTGAGTGCTTCTCAATTTTTGCATCCAGCCATTGGCCTCAGGTGCATCCTGAATCTGTATCAGGTCAAGACCGAGGTATGCACCTACTGTATGATGGTTTCCAGACCAGGGAAACAAAGGTGTGTAGGACAGATGGGGATATAGGGACAACCCATCTTGTTTCCTGTCTGGAATATCTGAAGGGCAAAGACCCAGAGATATCAGTTTATTTTAGAAAGCAAATTTTGATTATCTTAAACACAAGTACTTTTAGACAGCAGTAATTTTTTTAGTGAGAAACCTGGCCACTCCAAAGAGGAAAAGTCCAGTCTTTGCTTCTCTCCTGGTCGCCACAGACATAAAGCCTGTTTTGTTCTTAATCAATGTTCAAGATATCTCTTTTCTTAATACCTTGAAAAACTGGTGTTTTGGCAGTATCCCTTGCAGACAGTTTAGCTACTGTCTGGCCTAAGATTTCAAGCAGTTAAAAATGTCTCACAATCTATGGTTTAAGGCAAAAAATTGCTTTTACCTATAAGCTAATCTCCTAATCATGTTTTAGTGACCGAGGTCTGTTTTTTCTCCTAGGCTTCAATTCAACTCCACCAACATAACATTCTTCAGAAAAAGCTTGCTTTTGCCTTGACTAGGATCTTAGGACATGTTAATGCTAGCTCTCTGACAGGATCTAACAATAACGCTTCTGAGCAAAGCAGTTCCACTCCACAGGGTAGACTCTTATCATCTTGAATGTGTGATCAGCCATGACTCCAGAATTTCAATGAGGAAATAGACTTTCACAGACCTATGTGAGAGGCTAGCCTTGGCTTTACAGGATGAAAATCTTCAGTTAAAAGAACTTATGCTTGTGCAGAAATGGGTCATTCTCCACAGCTGCATTGCAGCCTTGGCAGTACTACAGTCAGCTGGAGTAGAAGGTTTGCAGCGCAACTCTAAGTAGTTTATTCATAGTCACTGACATTAGGCACATTCTTTGAACTACAGCTTGCTTTCATAAAATGAGGGCTCTCAAATGGTGTTGGAGTTGCTGGTAACACATATGTATTTACAGTTTTCCCCTCTCAAATAGAAAGCCTGTCTGCCAAGTACTTGGGATAGTTCTTACTGCTTGCTACTACAATAGTTGGCAGATGGAAAAGTCATACAAAACTTTTTGAATACAAATGCAGTAAATAGCGTATGAATAAATTGGGCCTGCAGCACCCAATGAAAGGATAAAGAGAAACATATTTAGAAGATGGAACCCAGGGCAGTGGCTTTTGCTAGGCTTAAAAGACACTGAAAATCTATCAACAATGGTTTTAAGCATACAAGGAACATGAGGGACCCTGTATATGCTGATGTCTTGGTAGCATGTTCAATGTTACTGGGCAACTGATTGGAAAAGTAAAGATAACAGAACCCGAGATAGAACTTAACCAGGGAAGCAATTTTTAAACTATATTGTATATAGCTTAGACCTGAAAGTACATAGAATGCCCTCAAGAAGGGATTGCTGTAATTTCAAAGGAGTGTTATTTTAGGTCCTAAACTACTAGCCTTTTTTTGTTTGACATCTCATCATTTTAACTATAAACCTCTGTTTATCTGTTTTGACTCAATGAGGCACCAGATAATTCCTTTTTTTTTAATTGAAATATTTTTATCTGATCCTACAATAAATTATTTTGGCATAAATATAGTTATTCAATTCATCGTAGCTAGGCATCAACTGGATGTAGTAATTCACTAAACTAATAGCATCTGGGGAAGTCAAAAGAATAGCACAGTCAGACCAATGACTTCTTAAATTAAAGCATTTTCTTTTTAAATCTAAAGCAAAGCATAGAATGGAAGGGAAAAAACTGTCAAGCATTGAAAAGAAAGTCCACAAAAGCAGGACGACACTTACTGTCTGCTAGGCTCCTATTTATTTTCCTTTCCCCTAGTATGATTAGCCATATAGATGAAAATTATAGGTAAGGTCTATTTTCTGCTCCCCACACTGATTCCTCTCAAACCCTGGAATTGCCTGTTCCTTCTCCCAAAGCTGAATTTCCAGCAGCCTTTAGCAGGTACAAGCACAATGTAGAGGAACACTGGTACATGTGAACAGTTTGCATGGAGCTGTAGCAAACAACTTACATGAGCACCAGCGTGTTTCCTCTCACCCCTCACATGCCTCCGGACCTTTGGTCCTAAATGAGAATTGCAGATAACTTACCCTATCTTTATCAAAGAATTTTTTCTCTGTGTAGTCAGATGCAGCCATCTGATGCATATGTCCAAAACCATGCACCCTGTCTGGGAGGCTGCTCAGCAACCTCTCCAAGTCCTGGCATTTCACTTTTACATGTGCCTAGAAGCAAGCCTGGTTGCATTGCCTTTCCCTCCCCTGTCCATCTGAGCCAATAACGTCACACCCAAGCCAATGGAACAGTATCAGAAATGTCAAATTTGGGTGTGAGTGCAGGGAAACTGGGGCTGATGGGGGGGGGGAAAGTAATAAGGGGCAATTTTTTTTATTTGGGAAGAGGCAATGGTGGAGAAAGGGAGGGATGGAGGCAGATAGGGGAAGGACAAGAGTGGAAAAAGGGAGAGGTACGGGGGGGGGAGGTACGATGAACTGGCAGGGTGCCAGTGAGTGGCTGGTCCATGTGCTGATCTGCCTGCGCCTCATCACCACAGTCTGTCCTATCTTCTCAGGAACCCCTAACTTCTAACTCATTTCTGTGCAAGTGTGGTCTCTGCTGTGCATGTGGGTGCACTGAGAGGTCTCAGTGTCAACAACCAGAGAAGGGCCTGTGGGACATGGGGGCTGCAGGGCCAGTGCCATCATCTGGGGAGACAGGAGGTGGGGGCTAGTTTTCCTAACAAACCTCCATGCTGCGCTGTTTGCTAGCAAATGTTGAGCTAATGAGCCACAGCTGAAGACACCTGTGGTCTGAGCCAGGCCTGGGTAGGAGGCCCAGCTCCACGCATGGTTATTAGATGGGCGTCGATCCCAGGCTGATCTTCGGGGAGCTGTGAGAGTGGTGTGCTGGTGTGTCTGGAGGTGGGGGTGTTTGCACTCGTGCCCCTCAGGCATGCCCAGGGTGAGGAGGAGCACCCAGGGCTCTCCGTGCCCAGGGTGAGGGGAGAGCTGGTGGGTTTGGTGGACGCCAGCGTAGCCATGTCTCTGTCTGGTCAGTCCCGTGTGGACTACGAGGCAGCAGCTGGAGCGTGCCCTCCCCAGGGGAAAGGCCACCAGGCTCAAGGCAGCAGGAGTATAGTTAAATCTGAGCTCCAGGCTGGGCCAGCTCTGGGGAAAATGTCTTGTCCTGGCCAATCCCCCCCAGATTGCTTGGCAAACAGCCCCTTTGCTGAAGGTGCTGGTAAGAGCAGGCCTCTGCACTTGCCCTACAGCCCCTTGAGGCAGAAGTTTTGCTTTCAGTGCCCTGTGCTTTTTGGGAAAACAGGGTTTTTTATCCTAATGTTACTAGAGGGAAGGTGCCTGGAGGTTTTATTCCTGCAGTTTCTGCAGTGAAATGCACCTTTTGTTCTCCAAGGCCCTTGTTGCTGTGGGATAAGTGGTGTCTTCTGCCCTGGCCACTCCTCCACCAGCCAGCTGGGGCCACTTTTTGACTCTGGCTGGGCAGGGGCCCTGGTCCTGGGCCTCTCTGCAAAGCATCAGACCACACTGTGGTGCTGCCGGAAACGCCGTGGCTGCCCAGCTGCCCATGGGCATGGCACAGAGCACCACTGAGCAATGCCCCATGCTGGCCCAGCTCCTTCTCACCCCTTCACAGGGCCTTTGGTGACAGCAACGTGGGGCTGATGACGTCATCTTCCCCCCACTGCACATTCACTCAGGGCCGTCCCTCAGTCCTGGCAGCAAGCCGAGGTGGAAAATCCATGGCTGGCTTTGGGTCTTACTGGAAGTTGCCTTCGTCCGTCCCTACAAAGTATTCCTTATAAGAAGTATGCCGTCTATGAGCCAGCACAACTCTCCTTGCTTATCCCAGGAAATTTATAAGCCAGAAACAAGCGTGGCAGTCAAAGCTTACAGATTTTCCTCCATGGTTTCTTCCACTGTTTCTATTTCCATGGGAATATCTAGTTTTCTGCCAAATGGGTGCCTATATCTAGTTGTATGTGGCCAGATGCTAGGCTTTGTATGGTAAAATATCCACATTTGTGTTCAGCAGAAATATGTAACCTCAGTATAGAAGAAGGTATATATATATATTTTTTTTGGTCAAATGATTTAGGAAAACTGTATGATCCACCAAGAGGGAGTAAATTCTCTGTCTTACAGAGAATAATTACTTAGTTAGGTAAGATATTTACCTTCTCATGAAGAGTAACTGCCAATACATTATCTGGTACTGCTTAAAGCTTATGCTTGCATACCTACCTAAGTACTGAGTTCATTAAGAGACCTCCTTCCTCTTTTTTCCATACCCCCCTCTTCCCATTTAACTTTTATTTTAATTAAATAGGGGAATCACTGTTTATGGAAAAAAAAGATATAAGCAGAAATGAACTGGAAAAGTAGATGCAAAGATACATTGCTATTACACATTCAACATTCAGCATTTTCTTTCGCTCAGCTAAACTCATGTTCTTTACAAATTTCTCTGAATTTAGATTTATGCAAGAAGATAAAAAGCAGTTCTGTTCAGCAGAAGACAGACAACAACGTAGAGACTAAATATAAAGAAGTCCAGTTATTTTATTTATAAAAAAAGAAAACAAAGTAGGGCTTTGTTATTCTGCAAAGAATTAAAAGAGATATGAAACTGTTTGGTTTTTTTGTAAAAGTCACTAGCCAAGATGACTTACAGCTATGCTACCAGTCATCTAATACATAAATTGAAAGGTATGTAATTGGAAAGGAAAGAGGGTGGATGGGATGGAAATTGTACTGAATTACTTGAAAAACAAGATCTGTTGTGGTTTTTTGTTTCATACTGGTGGTGATACCTGCATTTCACCCTAAGCTAGGCACCTAACAGGTGCCTACATTTTAGGTGCCTACGCAAATGTTCTGCCTGAAATAGTTGTTTATATCACAAGTAGAGAGATTTTCATGCCTTTAAAGCCTCCAATGAATGGCTCGTTCTCTCAGGGGCTTGGAAGGTAGCTACTTCCAATCCTATCCTTAGTTGGTGGTGCTTTTTTAAGCTCCCTGAGTTGCTAATTTTACATGCTTTAAATTGGTTTACAATAAACAATGATATATGTTCATACTTCTTAGTATGTAAATTATTAAAAATGTTTTATAGTGTCATATCCTTCCCTGTGCCAAGCTTCATTACGAGCAAAATTTCCATGATACTTGACTATTTAAGTCGGGAGACATGGCTGAACTCTCTATGACCTTTTAATCTTGTGAAGTGTCTTGAAACTTTTTTAGGGAAGAATTTTGTTTTTTTTCCAGTCGTTGATAATTTGCATGGACTCTAATTTTATATATCTGTTTTTAAGATTGCCAGATGGATACCAGTCACAGATGACTGGTTTGTCTGGGGTTTTCTTTGTTTACTTCTACACTTCTGATAAGTAAGTGAGAATAGGCTGAATTCCGTAGAGTTATATCTTGTAAATGACGGAGGTATAAATAGGTATGTTGTAAATCATATGCTGGATTTGCTCCATTTCAGTTTTTGCTACATTGCAATAGACCAGTGGATTACTAAAGTATAATATTATCTTGTTGCTTGGCTATAGGTTTTAAGCACCTAATCAATAAACTAATTGAGCTAAGACGGTTGTCTCCATTGAATCCTTCTTAAGGAAACAAAGCTAACAAAATCAGGTTGCTAAATAATCAATTGCAGATAAATATTCTCTGAACAAAAATTACACTAAAACCAAACAAGCTGGAGAAAAAGCTACAAATGCATTACAAATAATAGAATTATACTGTATTATTAGCTTTCTTGTATAAACACCTACCAGCCTCCCTCAGCTGATGCACTATTGTTTCCATTTGTTATATTTAGCTGTATCCTTTCTTTGGTTTCTACTTCTGATGAAAGTTAACTTCCTAAATGAAATGATAAAGGTAGCTTGTTACATTCATTGATGTTTTCCCATACGTAATTTTATCTCATTATTTTTAGTTTCTGTTCTTTGCATCCTCTAAACAATTCTATTCTCACTTGGGTATAATACTTTCTCCAGGTATTTGTAGATTTACTTGCATCTCAGATAAACTATTTATTTATGTATAAACTATATATCTCTTTTTTTCTCAAAACAATTCCATCATTTTATTTTGAACATGGTCTGCCTTTCTACCTTTATATGCCTGAATTCATTTTATCATGCATATCACATACATTTTTTTGGAAGAGTTACTGTTCTGATCCATCATCTGTTATATAATGACAAACTCTTCTGGCCTCTTTATTGTCATACATTACTGAAATCTGTTGGAATTCATCTGGGCTAATGTTGTTATGTACAAGTTAGATATTTAACTCTAATCTGCTGCTGGCTTCATATTCAGTGGAGAGAAATCAGATCTTGCATAGGATGACTCATCTTGTCTGAAGATAAGTACCTGCAGGTCAGATGAATAATCTGCTAGAAAAGCCTAATTCATCCCACTGATTGCAAAGGGTGTCTATGGTGACTGGAGTAGACTTAGATATCTGATTTTTATGTGCTTAAAGCTAGATGAGAAGAATGCAAACTTCTGTATCTATCTTACTGTGATGACTAACTACCACTCAAATATAAGCTGAATGATTAGCCCAGGAAGAGCCCTAGGAGTCTGGAAACTATATCTCAATTATTCTAAATCATGTATCATCTTGTTGTGTACCTTCTTTGTACCTCAGTTGCTCCATCTGTTTTTTTTTAAATTATTATTATTTGTTTAAGAGTGATACTTATTTACTTACAAAAAAGTCCRTGAGATTCTTTGATTTAGTAACACAGGTATAATAAGTTTGCTTTCCAGAAGTTTTCTTTAATAGAATAATGGTACCCTGCCATTATTTTGCATCTTACCAAAATGATTCTTACCCATCTCTTTAAGCTCTCTGGAATTCCTTGGCACTCTTTGAATACACAGAAGGACTTAAACTTCTTACAAAGAAACTGTTCTTTCTACCTGCTCTGAGGAGCTTGAAGTCTAGAAACAAGAAAGAGAGTTAAGATTAAGGGGTCAAAACAGTTAGATGCGAAATTCATAATATAGCAATATAGATTTACAGGTTATGGCTCTGTTATATGTAATACAGTAGGTGTTGCATACACCTATTAATACGTAAGTCAGTGGACGTTGCATCGGTATTACTATGCTTCAAGAGAGAAATTCATCTTGAAGAGGGATTTACATACTAGGAAAGGAAGGATGTCACAAATGATAAACAGAAAGGGAGAAAGTAAAAGAAGGATACAAAAGGAATCATTTTGCATCATGAAAAGGAAAATTATAAAGCAATGTAATCAGATGTTTTGTATGAAAAGGAGCAGTTCTAAATCTTGGAGGTAAGGATGAAATTGAAATTCAGCAATCTGTTACTTACTGATTGTAGGAAGGTTAGAGTAAACCAGTGAAGTGGAGACTGTGGTCTGATCACAAAGAACACTTTCATGAAAGTGTTTGAGTGATCTGCAATGGATAAGCTGTAATATAAAGGTCAGAAGGAACAGCAGACATAGAGCCCCAAACATGAGCAAGCAAAATATAAGATCTGGTGATTATCTGCATGTGGAGGGGAGAAGAGAAATTCATAATTATGCCATAGACTCATAACTTCTCTGTCAGCTTTGGTAGCATCACAAGGAAGAAAGAAAAGAGAGAAAGCATTCTAGACTGCATTTTATTCTTTGCAGTCTATTTCTATTTAAGGACTTTTCTGTCTTCAACTGCTGTTTTACAATTTATTCTTTGGGTTAAAATCATCCCAAAATAATGAGAAAGGAGGTCTTTTGTTTCAAGTTCCTTTCAGGGAGGTTGTATTTCCTTCTATTGTATTTACCCTAGGTCATCTTTTTAGTTATTTCTTCTTTACAACATATTAAGAATGCTAAATGTGAAATAGAGCTGTAATAGACATAACTTTATTTGATGTGTGTTTGATGAACTAAGAGTTGTGACATGGGTATCATAAACCAAGTTATAGCATAAGCCTGCATTCATTGTACAACCACAGCTCACACTGGGCTCTGTTGGAGTGCTAAGCACAGCAGAAATATACGAAATTATTTAACGTTTTGGGAAGAAATAAGTAATAATACACTTTTTATCTGAAAATGTTTTATATGAGTCATAGATTAAAGACTAACCTGCATGATTCATCTCTATTTAAGACTACCAGTGTTTATTCAGTTGTATTAGTGGAGAGATCCAAAATCTACTGATATCGGGATGTTTCCACTGAGTTCAATCAGCTGCGGGTTGGACGAAATGCCTGAGTCTTTTGCTGTGCACAGTGACTAGTCAGAGGGGATCTACAGTGATTTGTGTATTTGCTGAAGTACATTTCCTTTCTGGGTTGTTCATCCAGGTGTTCTCATCATGGAATCAAGTCTTGCATTGACAGCTTGTGTGTGTCCAGGTGTCCCATTACCAGATTGTAAAGCAGCATGGTCCAAGGACCAGGATTCACAGATGAGGGGGCAGTGGCCAGACAGAATCCGGGTGCAGGCATTGTCTCAAGAAGGAATTAATCATACTAAAGAAAAGGAGGTGGGGACATTCCATCTTTCTTATATATGTATTGCTGCTTCCTTATTCCTGATATCATGAATAATAATTCCAGTTTAAGGACAGGATATGGCTAACACTGCTGATGGGAGAAACTCCCTAGGTCTTTTACTCTGACCTGTAGTCAGTTCAGGAGCTCAGATAATCTCCACCCCTAGCTAAAATGGGTGAAGAAATTTGAAAGCAAATGGAATATCTGAAATTGAAAACTCTTGACTAATCTGCTCTCTGGTGTATGAGGGCCTAGGTGTGTACTCACACATACACAGGTAAATGTACTCATCTAACTTATCGTAGTGACTAAAGTGCTGTTTCAGAAGGGTAACTGATTGTCATTGCACTCACACTGGTCATTCATTCTACTGCATATTCTCAATGGACTTCATAATTTTTAAAACATGTATTTGGAAAGTTTGGAGATTTTTCTATAATAGTATGCTTCCACTGCCTTTTGACTTCACTGCTACATGATAGTACAAGGGAGATATATTCAGCTGGTAGTGGAAAAAACACATAATGATTGCTACCTGTCTACCTTGAAATAAGCTATAATCTAGTATGCTGTGATCTGCTTCATTATCAGACTTAGTAATAAAATACAGTACAGATAAACTTTAATTTGGCTTGACACTTCAAACTAAAATGTTGTAAAATGTGTCTTTGGTTTTTAGTAGCTATGAAAAAAAATTCAGTCTCCAACTAGCAATGAAGCCATGCTTGATGTCATTAGAGATCTATATTTCCTGTCTGACAGATTTTAATGATTTTTTTAAATGAGGTCTAAGGTAAAATTTAGAAAAGCATCTCAATGGCCTTGCAGCCTAAGTATCATTGAAATTCAATTTAACTTTATAACTTTTGAAAATGGAACTTACAGAAAACTTGTCTCTGTCTACTTTGCTGTAAAAAGATATGCACACAAACCTGTTCTGCACTCCCTTGACCAGAAAAATGAGTCGAATGAACGTAGCCCTTCCCACTGCTCAATAAACATAAAAGTGTTTGAACCAAGACTTCCTACAAGCTAAGTAGGATGAGTGCAACTAAACAGACTAAAGCGACACTACTCTTATAGCACCCTAGACGGAAAGCCCATCAAATTTCTTTTCTCATATACTTGAGAACATAGCATGCCCTGAAGGCTACCAGCATTGTTTCAGAGTAAGGATGGCAGATTAGCCTCAAAAACCTTCTCAGAGAACATACTTCTTACCTGTCTTTTCTCTTTTTGAAGTGAGGGGGACCAGCCTGAATTACTCTGAGGAACAGAGCTGCAGTATTATGATATGAAGACATAGGTGATCTCTCAGGTAAGACAGTTCTGAGTTGCGTAGCAGACAATGTACCATTTCTTGCTAAATTGTGAGCCCTGTAAGAAGAAGAAATTGGAGCAAGATAAATTATTAATAAAATATCTTAATGCTATGTTTGTTACTGTTTTGTTTGCTTTTTAAAATGAGGACTTATACTTTCCCTTTATCCCCACAATCAATTTGTAATAAAAACTGATTGCCAATTAAATCAGTCACTTCCGTCATCAGAGTCTTATTATCTACTTCTGAAGTGATTCACGTGTCTTGAAATCAAACTGTTTTCCTGCTCCTTCCCTTTCTCAGTGGGGAACATAGTTCTCATACACTTTTTTTTTTCCTGGAAATACTATAGAATAGTAGCTCACCAGTCTATATGTATTCTTATAAATACGTGGGGGCCCTCAATGACACTACATACTGAGTGGAAATTGAGTAACGGCTGTCTGCATATATCTCAGGGTTTTGAAGACATCACAGACCAGTTTTCTCTGGTTGTTTAACGCCTTCAAAACCTTGTGAGCATCCTTTACAGAGTTTTTGTTCTGATTTTTACCTTTGCTTATTCCTTCATCCTCTGAAAAAAAGTACAAATAAAAATCCAAATACTACAACAAAAATCCCTCAAGAGGAACAGTAGTGGGTGATTTGAAAGTGTATGGTGCAGTAACTATTTCTTCTTTTATTAGAAAAAAATATTAAGTTAAAAGTAGAAAGAATCTCACATGGAGGTTGAGCATAGCACACGTGGTATTGTGTGATGGACAGTTTGCTCTTGATGCCCCATAAATGAAGTTTTAACAGCCTTAAGAGTTAAACATCTTTTGTTTACTCTCAGAATCAAAACACGTTAATAAATTGTCCGTTGGGGGGAAATCCTGAATAAGTATAACCTAGAATAAATGTATACTTAAAGCTAAATTCTAATTAAAATATAATCGGTTTTATTTACTCCAGCTGCAGTCACTTCAGTCGCCTGGCAGCTCTAATTCCGTGGGTGCGGGTGCGGGAGTTGAGCTCGCTGCGCTGGGGACCCGCCGCCGCCGAGGTGCCGTCCCGCGGCGTTGGCGCACGCCGGTGACCCGGACGCCGGCCGAACCGCTTGGCCGCGGCCGCCGCCGG